>NC_133138.1:2365000-2665000 GCF_048418815.1 Hemitrygon akajei | reverse complement strand
AGGTTGAGTTGGTGAAGAAGGCGAATGCAATGTTGGCATTTATTTCTAGAAGTATAGAATACAAGAGCAGGGATGTGAGGTTGAGGCTCTATAAGGCACTTGTGAGACCACACTTGGAGTACTGTGTGCAGTTTTGGGCTCCTTATTTTACAAAAGAATATACTGACATTGGAGAGGGTTTAGAGAAGATTCACGAGAATGATTCCAGGAATGAAAGGGTTACTGTATGAGGAACGTCTGGCAGCTCTTGGGCTGTATTCCCTGGAGTTCAGGAGAATGAGGTGGGGGATATTCTCGTGAAATATTCTGAATGTTAAAAGGCCTGAACAGATTAGATATGGCAAAGTTATTTCCAATGCTAGGACAAGAGGGCATGATTTCAGGATTGAAGGACATCCATTTAGAACAGAGATGCGGAGAAATTACTTTAGCCAGAGGGTGATAAATCTGTGGAATTTGTTGCCACGAGAGGCTGTGGAGGCCAAGTCATTGGGTGTATTTAAGGCAGAGATAGATAGATTCTTGATCAGCCAGGGCATCAAAGGGTATGGGAAGAAGGCAGGGGAGTGGGGATGGCTGGAAGAATTGGATCAGCTCATGATTGAATGGTGGAGCAGACTTGTTGGACTGAATGGCCTACTTCTGCTCCTATATTTTATGGTGTTATGGTCTTATTTGATAAGGTTCCCCATGCGAGGCTCCTTCAGAAAGTAAGGGGGCATGGGATCCAAGGAGACCTTGCTTTGTCGATCCAGAATTGGCTTGCCCCCCAGAAGGCAAAGGATGATTGTAGACGGGTCATATTCTACATGGAGGTCGGTGTTCCGCAGGGATCTATTCTGGGACCCCTGCTCTTTGTGATTTTTATAAATGACCTAGATGAAGAAATAGAAGAGTGGGTTAGTAAGTTTGCTGATGACACAAAGGTTGGGGTTATTGTGGATAGTCTGGAGGTTTGTCAGAGGTTAAAGCGGGACATCGATAGGATGCAGAACTGGGCTGAGAAGTGGCAGATGGAGTTCAACCCAGATAAGTGTGAAGTGGTTCATTTTGGTAGGTTGAATTTGAAGACAGAATATAATATAAATGGTAAGACTCTTGGCAGTGTGGAGGATCTGAGAGATCTCGGAGTCCATGTCAATAGGACAGGTTGACAGTTTTGTTAAGAAGATGTATGGTGTGTTGGCATTCATCAATTATGGGATTGAGTTCAAGAGCCGTGAGGTAATGTTACGGCTATATAAGACCTTAGACCCTACTTGGAGAACTGTGTTCAGTTCTGGTCACCTCACTACAGGAAGGATGTGGATACTTTAGAAAGAGTGCTGAGGTGTTTTACAAGGATGATGCCTGGATCAGGGAGCATACCTTATGAGAATAGGTTCAGTGTACTTGGCCTTTTCCCCTTGGAGCGACGAAGGATGAGAGGTGACCTGATAGAAGTGTAAAAGATAATGAGGAGTATTGATTGTGTGGATAGTCAGAGGCTTTTTCCCAGGGCTGAAATGGCTAGCATGAGAGGACACAGTTTTAAGATGTTTGGAAATAGGTACGGGGCATATGTCAGGGGTAAGTTTTTCACACACAGAGTGGTGGGTGGGGTAGTGCACTACCAGCAGTGGTGGTGGAAGCGGATAAAATAAGGTCCTTTAAGAGCATCTTAGATAGGTACATGGAGCTTCGAAATATAGAGTGCTATGCGCTAGGGAAATTCTAGGCAGTTTCTGAAGTTCCATGCTCGGCACAACATTGTGGGGTGAAGGGCCCGTAAGTGCTGTAAATTTCTATGTTCTATGTGTTCATGGACCATTCCGAAATCTGCTGCTGGAGGGGAAGAAGCTGTTCCTGAATCGTAGAATGTGTGTCTGCAGGGTTTGAATAAAACCCTTAATGGTAGATCATAACATCAGACCATAAGACATAGGAATAGAACCAGGCCATTCAGTCCATCGAGTCTGCTCTACCATTCCATCACAGCTGATTCATTTCCCTCCCAACCCCATTCTCCTGCCTTCACCCCATAACTTTTGACGCCTTGTCTAATTGAGAAGCTATCAACCTCTGCCTAAAGAAATCCCTCCTAATCTCTGTTGTGAATGGACGTCTCACCCTCTATTTGGGGCTGTGCCCTTTGATCCCAGACTCACCCCCCAAAAGAAACATCCTCTCCACATCGACGCTACCTAGGCCTTTCAATGTTTGATAGGCTTCAATGAGATTCACCCTCATTCTTCTAAATTCCAGTGAGTTCAGGCCCAGAGCTATCAGTCACTTCTCAGATGAAAACACTTTCATTCCCGAAATCACTTTTGTGAACCTCCTCTGAACCGTCCCCACTGTCAGCACACCAATGACAAGAGGAGATATCGTGGGTGATGAGTGTCTTTCATGATGAATGCCGCCTTCTTGCGTCACCACCTCTTGAGGATTTCATGGCCAGTGCCCATGACAAGTCCTGGATCCAGAGGTCAGGCACCCTGGCTCCTGGGTTGGAGAAGTGTGGGTGGGAGTGGCTGGTTTTGGGGAAGTGTGTGGGTGGGAGTGCCTGGTTTTGGGGAAGTGTGTGGTGGGAGTGCCTGGTTTTGGGTAAGTGTGTGGGTGGGAGTGTCTGGTTTTGGGTAAGTGTGAAGTGGGAGTGGCTGGTTTTGGGGAATTGTGTGGGTGGGATTGCCTGGTTTTGGGGAAGTATGTGGTGGGAGTGTCTGGTTTTGGGTAAGTGTGAAGTGGGAGTGGCTGGTTTTGGGGAAGTGTGTGGGTAGGAGTGGCTGGTTTTGGGGAAGTGTGTGGGTGGTAGTGGCTGGTTTGGGGGAAGTGTGTGTTGGGAGTGTCTGGTTTTGGGGAAGTGTGTGGGTGGGAGTGGCTGGTTTTGGGGAAGTGTCTGGTGGGAGTGGCTGGTTTTGGGGAAGTGTGTGGGTAGGAGTGGCTGGTTTTGGGGAAGTATGTGGTGGAAGTGGCTGGTTTTTGGGAAGTGTGTGGGTAGGAGTGGCTGGTTTTGGGGAAGTGTGTGGTGGGAGTGGCTGGTTTTGGGGAAGTGTCTGGTGGAAGTGGCTGGTTTTGGGGAAGTGTGTGGTGGAAGTGTCTGGTTTTGGGGAAGTGTGTGGGTGGGAGTGGCTGGTTTTGGGGAAGTATGTGGTGGGAGTGTCTGGTTTTGGGTAAGTGTGAAGTGGGAGTGGCTGGTTTTGGGGAAGTGTGTGGGTAGGAGTGGCTGGTTTTGGGGAAGTGTGTGGGTGGGAGTGGCTGGTTTTGGGGAAGTGTCTGGTGGGAGAGGCTGGTTTTGGGGAAGTGTGTGGGTGGGAGTGGCTGGTTTTGGGGAAGTGTGTGGGTGAGAGTGGCTGGTTTTGGGGAAGTGTCTGGTGGGAGTGTCTGGTTTTGGGGAAGTGTGTGGGTAGGAGTGGCTGGTTTTGGGGAAGTGTGTGGGTAGGAGTGGCTGGTTTTGGGGAAGTGTCTGGTGGGAGTGTCTGGTTTTGGGGAAGTGTGTGGGTGGGAGTGGCTGGTTTTGGGGAAGTGTCTGGTGGGAGTGGCTGGTTTTGGGGAAGTGTGTGGGTAGGTGGCTGGTTTTGGGGAAGTATGTGGTGGAAGTGGCTGGTTTTTGGGAAGTGTGTGGGTAGGAGTGGCTGGTTTTGGGGAAGTGTGTGGTGGGAGTGGCTGGTTTTGGGGAAGTGTCTGGTGGAAGTGGCTGGTTTTGGGGAAGTGTGTGGTGGAAGTGTCTGGTTTTGGGGAAGTGTGTGGGTGGGAGTGGCTGGTTTTGGGGAAGTATGTGGTGGGAGTGTCTGGTTTTGGGTAAGTGTGAAGTGGGAGTGGCTGGTTTTGGGGAAGTGTGTGGGTAGGAGTGGCTGGTTTTGGGGAAGTGTGTGGGTGAGAGTGGCTGGTTTTGGGGAAGTGTCTGGTGGGAGTGTCTGGTTTTGGGGAAGTGTGTGGGTAGGAGTGGCTGGTTTTGGGGAAGTGTGTGGGTGAGAGTGGCTGGTTTTGGGGAAGTGTCTGGTGGGAGTGTCTGGTTTTGGGGAAGTGTGTGGGTAGGAGTGGCTGGTTTTGGGGAAGTGTGTGGGTAGGAGTGGCTGGTTTTGGGGAAGTGTGTGGGTAGGAGTGGCTGGTTTTGGGGAAGTGTCTGGTGGGAGTGTCTGGTTTTGGGGAAGTGTGTGGGTGGGAGTGGCTGGTTTTGGGGAAGTGTGTAGGTAGGAGTGGCTGGTTTTGGGGAAGTGTCTGGTGAGAGTGGCTGGTTTTGGGGAAGTGTCTGGTGGGAGTGGCTGGTTTTGGGGAAGTGTGTGGGTGTGAGTGGCTGGTTTTGGGGAACTGTGTGTTGGGAGTGTCTGGTTTTGGGGAAGTGTGTGGGTGGGAGTGGCTGGTTTTGGGGAAGTGTCTGGTGGGAGTGGCTGGTTTTGGGGAAGTGTGTGGGTAGGAGTGGCTGGTTTTGGGGAAGTATGTGGTGGAAGTGGCTGGTTTTTGGGAAGTGTGTGGGTAGGAGTGGCTGGTTTTGGGGAAGTGTGTGGTGGGAGTGGCTGGTTTTGGGGAAGTGTCTGGTGGAAGTGGCTGGTTTTGGGGAAGTGTGTGGTGGAAGTGTCTGGTTTTGGGGAAGTGTGTGGGTGGGAGTGGCTGGTTTTGGGGAAGTATGTGGTGGGAGTGTCTGGTTTTGGGTAAGTGTGAAGTGGGAGTGGCTGGTTTTGGGGAAGTGTGTGGGTAGGAGTGGCTGGTTTTGGGGAAGTGTGTGGGTGGGAGTGGCTGGTTTTGGGGAAGTATGTGGTGGGAGTGTCTGGTTTTGGGTAAGTGTGAAGTGGGTGTGGCTGGTTTTGGGGAAGTGTGTGGGTGAGAGTGGCTGGTTTTGGGGAAGTGTGTGGGTGAGAGTGGCTGGTTTTGGGGAAGTGTCTGGTGGGAGTGTCTGGTTTTGGGGAAGTGTGTGGGTAGGAGTGGCTGGTTTTGGGGAAGTGTGTGGGTGAGAGTGGCTGGTTTTGGGGAAGTGTCTGGTGGGAGTGTCTGGTTTTGGGGAAGTGTGTGGGTAGGAGTGGCTGGTTTTGGGGAAGTGTGTGGGTAGGAGTGGCTGGTTTTGGGGAAGTGTGTGGGTAGGAGTGGCTGGTTTTGGGGAAGTGTCTGGTGGGAGTGTCTGGTTTTGGGGAAGTGTGTGGGTGGGAGTGGCTGGTTTT
Source organism: Hemitrygon akajei (assembly GCF_048418815.1). Taxonomy (NCBI): domain Eukaryota; kingdom Metazoa; phylum Chordata; class Chondrichthyes; order Myliobatiformes; family Dasyatidae; genus Hemitrygon; species Hemitrygon akajei. Next base: position 2,659,865 of record NC_133138.1, on the reverse strand, counting down.
GGGGAAGTGTGTAGGTAGGAGTGGCTGGTTTTGGGGAAGTGTCTGGTGAGAGTGGCTGGTTTTGGGGAAGTGTCTGGTGGGAGTGGCTGGTTTTGGGGAAGTGTGTGGGTGTGAGTGGCTGGTTTTGGGGAACTGTGTGTTGGGAGTGTCTGGTTTTGGGGAAGTGTGTGGGTGGGAGTGGCTGGTTTTGGGGAAGTGTCTGGTGGGAGTGGCTGGTTTTGGGGAAGTGTGTGGGTAGGAGTGGCTGGTTTTGGGGAAGTATGTGGTGGAAGTGGCTGGTTTTGGGGAAGTGTGTGGGTAGGTGGCTGGTTTTGGGGAAGTATGTGGTGGAAGTGGCTGGTTTTTGGGAAGTGTGTGGGTAGGAGTGGCTGGTTTTGGGGAAGTGTGTGGTGGGAGTGGCTGGTTTTGGGGAAGTGTCTGGTGGAAGTGGCTGGTTTTGGGGAAGTGTGTGGTGGAAGTGTCTGGTTTTGGGGAAGTGTGTGGGTGGGAGTGGCTGGTTTTGGGGAAGTGTGTGGGTGAGAGTGGCTGGTTTTGGGGAAGTGTGTGGGTAGGAGTGGCTGGTTTTGGGGAAGTGTGTGGGTGGGAGTGGCTGGTTTTGGGGAAGTGTCTGGTGGGAGTGGCTGGTTTTGGGGAAGTGTGTGGGTGGGAGTGGCTGGTTCTGGGGAAGTGAGGAAGGGACGTGCTTGATGCCTTGTGTCTGATCCTGCTATCCCCAGCTGCAGGGCACCATCCTGCAGTATGTGAAGACCCTCATTGAAGTTATGCCCAAGATCTGTCGTCTGCCTCGACATGAGTACGGCTCTCCAGGTTAGTGACTCGTGGGAAGTTAGGGATGCTGGAGGTGAGAGCTGGAGTGGGGGGGGGGGGTGTTAAAGCACCATCTCTTGGGACATCTTGCCTATCGAACCCATAGCCCTGTGAACTGTCCTAGTCCCAGTCTGCAGCTCGTTATTTGGTTATTGTGTGTGATTCCTGCCCTGAGAGAGGCTTGGGGGAGCATAGAGACCCCACCCCATTGCCATCGAGCCTCATATTTCCTCAGGCTGAGTGGGCAGACGGTGTACCCGGGCCAGCATGATGAGAGAAATGGTGACCTGGATGTTGGGAGTGTCCAGGAGAGGCTGGGTGGGTACAGGTGACAGAGAGGGGTATCTGGGAGAGGGTGGGTAGCTGTTGGTGACAGAGAGGGGTGTTTGGGTGTTGGTGATGTAGAGGTGTTGGGCTGGGAGTTGAAGGTGCGGGGGTGCAGGTTAGACAGCTGGAGTGTTTTGGAAGTACAGCTAGATTTGCATTTGTATAGCACCTCAAACTGCAGTGCAGGAAATGTTAGGCTGGAGGCCTCTCCCCTGGCTTCCCGTGGGGATGGGTCCCGTGGACTGGTCCTCCCGTGGGGATGGGTTCCGTGGACTGGGCCTCCCGTGGGGATGGGTTCCGTGGACTGGGCCTCCCCGGAGCATCAGTGGGAATAGATGTACAGACAGATCACAAATCGACTGGACGTCTCAGATTACCCTCACTATGTCAAGGATGAGCTTCTTTCCCTGCCCGGACACCAACCTCTGATTCCCCAACTCCAGAGCCACGAGATCTCGGCCCTTCGAAGGCGAGCTGATCTCTTAAGCCACGCCCTTGGCATGTCAGATAACGGCCAGTCATAATACCCAGAGAGCGGGTCCCATTCCCACAAAGAACCGTAGACAGCGTGTAACTCTAGGTCAGGGTTTTCAACGAACCCTGAAAGGGAAAAATAGAGATATTAAAGATGGAAATAGAGCTGTTTCTGAAGATGCAAGCAAAGGTGCTGCTGTTCAGTGCCAGAAATCCTCCTGAACTCCTCCTCTGTCTCCAAGTGGAGAAGATGTTCAGGCAAATCTTCAGACTTCCACTGCTGCAGTCAGATGTTCCCGTCTGCTTCAAAAGCAACAGGGACCTTTGCCGATCACCACAATATGTCTACAGTGGGTGCTGTCTCCAGCTCTCCACTCAGCCTTGGACGCACCGGGACAATTGTAATATCAACATCAGGCTGCTGTTTATTAACTACAGCTGCACATTCAACACAATCACCCTCCATTCTAATCAACAAACTCCAAAACTGTACCTCCATCTGTTATGGTTAGCAAGATAGTGCCAGTGTCCAACAGTGATGTATAGCAGAACACTGACAAAACGACTGGATAGTCTCGACGATACACAGACAGATCACAAATCGACTGGATAGTCTCGACGATACACAGACAGATCACAAATCGACTGGATAGTCTCGACGATACACAGACAGATCACAAAATCGACTGGATAGTCTCGAAGATATACAAACAGATCACTAAACGACTGGATAGTCTCGGAGATTCACAGACAGATCACAAATGGACTGGATAGTCTCGAAGATACACAGACAGATCACAAATCGACTGGATAGTCTTAGAGATACACAGACAGATCACAAATCGACTGGATAGTCTTGGAGATACACAGACAGATCACAAATGGACTGGATAGTCTTGGAGATACACAGACAGATCACAAATCGACTGGATAGTCTGGGAGATACACAGACAGATCACAAATCGACTGGATAGTCTCGAAGATATACAGACAGATCACAAATTGACTAGATAGTCTCGAAGATATACAGACAGATCACAAATTGACTGGATAGTCTTGGAGATACACAGACAGATCACAAATGGACTGGATAGTCTCGAAGATATACAGACAGATCACAAATCGACTGGATAGTCTTAGAGATACACAGACAGATCACAAATCGACCGGGTAGTCTGGGAGATACACAGACAGATCACAAGTCGACTGGACGTCTCGGAGATACACAGACAGATCACAAATCGACCGGGTAGTCTGGGAGATATACAGACAGATCACAAGTCGACTGGATAGTCTGGGAGATACACAGACAGATCACAAATCGATCAGGTAGTCTGGGAGATACACAGACAGATCACAGAATGACTAGATAGTCTCGGAGATATACAGACAGATCACAAATCGACTGGATAGTCTTAGAGATACACAGACAGATCACAGAATGACTAGATAGTCTCGGAGATATACAGACAGATCACAAATCGACTGGACGTCTCGGATCACAAAGACACACCCTCACTATGTCAAGGATGAGCTTCTTTCCCTGTGCCAACAGATTTCTGAATGGACAATGAATCCATGAACTCTGTCTTGGAATTTTTTTCTCTTTTTTTGCACAGTTTGCTCAGTGTTTTTTACATATAGTTTCTTACTGTAATTTACAGGTTTTGTTTCACGACGTTTGTCAGTGATATTGGACATGATTCTGTTTCTGAAACAGGCGGGTGGTGAGACAGGGTGGGCTTTGCCCAGGTACTGACCGAGGGTGTGACCTCTGCCCTGTGCTCTCGTCCTGCAGGAATCCTGGAATTCTTCCACCACCAGCTGAAGGACATCATCGAGTACGCAGAGCTGAAAACAGATGTGTTTCAGAGTCTGAGGGAGGTGGGCAACGCCATCCTCTTCTGTCTGCTCATTGAGCAAGCCTTGGTAAGCTGCCCTTAGCTTCATCACACCCCTGGAACATTCTGGAAAGGGGCATGTGGTTATAAAGTGGCCGCAGTCCCTGCTGAATGGCCTTCTGGGGATGATGTTTCGGGGGTGAGGAAGAAGCTGCTTCGCAATCCGAGTCCTGACTGCGCTGATATCTCCTCTGCCGTACAGTCTCAGGTCTCATACTGTGGCTGAGATCGAGTACAGGTGTCAGTCCAGCATCCGGCTATTTCCAAAAAGGAAAGGAGTGGTGTGGAATGAGGGGCCGTAGGGCCAGGGACAAACATTCCATGCAAGAGGCAACGAGAGTCTGCGAATAACGGTGAAAGCAGAGAGGAAATATTCCTAAGTCCCAAACTGGCAGCCTCACCCCGAGGAACAGGAGCGCATCAGACCATAAGATACTGAAGCCAGAAACAGGCCATTCAGCCCATCAAATCTGCTGTACCATTCCATCATGGCTGATTTATTACCCCATTCTCCTGACTTCACCCTGTTACCTTTGTACCCTGACTAATCAAGAAATTATTAACCTTTATATTCTCAGTGACGGCCCCTGTGACAATGAATTCACTGCCCTCTGACCTCTGACTAAAGAAATTCCTCCTCTGTTCTAAATGGACATCCCTCTATTCTGAGGCTGTGCCCTCTGGTCCTAGACTCCCCCACCATAGGAAACATCTTCTCCACATCCACTCTATCCTGACCCTTCAATATTCATAGGTTTCAATGAGGTTTTACCCCTCAATCTTTTACACTCCAGTAGTGAATACCGGGCCGGTTGGTGGTGTAGTGGCATCGGCTCCAGACTTCGATCCAGAGTTCGAATCTGTCCGGGTCCTAGCCTGGGCAGTAGCAGGATCTGTGGGGAAGAAAGGGCAACTTGCCATATAAACTCTATGGACAGCTTAAAGGGTTCATATGATAGGGTCAATAACAACTCGACCAACAGAGAATACAAATGTTCCCCTTACATTAACCCTTTCATTCCTCGGATCGTTCTCATGAACGTCCCCTCATGTAGTGAGCCTAATGAGTTGTTAAAGGAAAGTGTCAGCTCTGGAGTCAGCGGGGACTGAGGTGGAGCTGGAAAAGAATGGGGGCGGTGCCTCTTGGAAACGGATGCTAAGGTTAAAGAATGGCCGCAGTCCCTGCTGAATGGGGAGTGATGGGCTGGTGTGTGAGGAGGAAGCTCCTTCAGAATCTGAGCCCTGACCGCGTGATATCTCCTCTGCTTTACAGTCTCAGGAAGAAGTCTGTGACCTTCTGCATGCGGCACCCTTCCAGAACATTCTACCCAGGGTCTACATTAAAGGTTAGCTTTTTTCACAAAACTATAAAGGTTTATTTACATCACATATACACAAGGCACGGACATTCAGTATTTACAAGACAGTAAGCACACTCTGATTAAAATATTGTCACTACCGTCTATAAAACAGTCAATACCACTGAGGGACGACCTCTCACAGAAATCCCCCAGTGTACCCGTTGTGACTGTGTGCTCCCTCTCCAAGGACAGCCGGGCACAAACGTATCCTCGGAAAAGGAGCAAGCAGTCGGCCCGGGCAGTGCCCTCCACCTCGACTCGTTTATGACAGTCTTGGCCAGGCCCAGGACCGACCCACCAGGAGATCGTCCTCATGACCCACCCCCTTCTGAACTGGGTGTCCATATATGAGGAGTATGGGACTCAAGTCAGCCAGAAACTCAGCAGCAGCTCTCTGAGAAACTCAAAGAGCGGCTGCAACCTCTCACATTCCATGAAAGCATGGTGCACTGACTCCTCCTGCCCACAGAATGGACAGGTGGACGGGGTGTCAGTGAACCTGCTCGAGAACCTATTGTACCGGGAATGCCCGAGGCAGCAACTTCCACCCCAGGTCCCACTGTACTGGGGAAGCACCTGTACGTAAAGGGACTTCCACTGGGGACCTCCTCCGCTGCCGGACAGTAACGCGGGCTGCCAAGGTGAGTCCGGTCGGCAGACGAAGGCAGGGAAGTGGAAGGTGAACGGGAGTGTTTCAGAGCTTCCAGGAACCACACAGTGGGCAACCCCGCGAGACGGCTCACGATGTGCGGGACCCTCTCCCATGTGGTCTCCCAGCCGGAACCTCGCCACTTCCTCAAGTCCCCGTGACACCCACTGTACTCGGAGTGGGACTGGCTCCCCAGCGGCACAGGAGCACTCTGCCCTGACGAGGCCAGAGACCAGACCCTGCACAGTTCCGGTAGGTCCCTCAGAGTGACACGGCTGATGTCGTCTGCCGAGATCCGCGTGCCCTCCTGCAGGCAGGGTCCCCAGCGGAGAATGGTCACGGTGCAGGGTCCGGGGCAGAGAGCCGTCAGCTGGGTGCACACGCACACCAAGGACTGACCGCGATCAGATGACTGCAGACCCAATGCCTCCTGTTTCCCCAGAAGAAGTTCAGCAGCCTCCTCTGGGTCCTGCACACAAACGCCGCGAGTGAGACCAGTGCAGGCAGCCTGGAGGTAACCGGCCGGTACCCTTCCCCGGTACAAGATCACACAAAGAAGGCCCGACCAGCGTCCCAGAAGGGCAGAGATCTTCGTCTCCAAATCCCGCCAGTTCACCAGCCAGGCCTCCTCCATCGAGTCAGGTAGACCCCCACGAAGAGGAGGTGAGTGGGGCTCCACGCAAATGGCCTCAACCTCTCCGGCCCACCAAGAGGCCGTGCTCTTCTCCCAGTCGACCCTGTGGCCAAGAAGACCTGTTCACACTGACTGCACCGAGAGACCATGTGCCTCTGGTGCTGCACTGCACGCGCATGTGTGTGTGTGTGTGTGTATGTCTGTGGGTATGTGTCTATGTGTGTGTGTTTGGACATGGGTATGTGTGCGGGGAGTGTGTGGGTATGTGTGGACTTGTATCTGTGTGTAGACACGTGTCAGGGTTTGTGTGCGGGTGTGTGAGTGCGAGTGTGTATGGATGTTCGTGTGTGTGTGTATATGGGTGTGTGTGTATGTATACACGTGTCAGGGCCTAACCCTGTGTGTTGTTGACAGAGGGAGAGCGTCTGGAGGTGTGTGTGTGTGTGTGTGTGTACACACACGTGTCAGGGCCTAACCCTGTGTGTTGTTGACAGAGGGAGAGCGTCTGGAGGTGTGTGTGTGTGTGTGTGTGTGTGTGTGTGTGTGTGTGTGTGTGTGTGTGTGTGTGTGTATACACGTGTCAGGGCCTAACCCTGTGTGTTGTTGACAGAGGGAGAGCGTCTGGAGGTGAGGATGAAACGACTGGAGGCAAAGTATGCCCCCCTACACCTGGTGCCTCTGATCGAAAGACTTGGCACCCCACAGGTAAGAGTTTCCTGCTCTCCCCAACCCATCCTCAAATATCACCCCCCCATCCCATCACCTCAGAGACCCTACGGGAGTCACCCGGACCGTTTCCTCTCCCACAGAGGTCAACCATGGATGGGACCCTCTCCTGTGACGCAGCGCCCAGCGGACACTGTTCTGTTGTCCTGACTGGACATTGTGCTTCCCTCAATTTTCCACTCCCTCCCGTCCTCCCCACACCCACCTCACCCAAACCCTCCCATCAATCACCATGGCAAACAACCCCCCGCCCCACCCTGCTGTAGAATGTGGCCCCCACCTTCCTCCCCGACCACCACGCCATCGGGGGGGGCATTTCTCCTTCCCCAGGTACTGGTGTCCACCAGCACCACTCCCTGATGGACAGTCTCGTTTCCCCTCCCAAACTGCCCTTTACCCTCGGTCTCCCACATTCTCTTCCCTTTTCCTCCGTGAACACTAGGTGGCCGAAACTCACACCGACCTCTCCCACCCCCCACCCCCGTCGATCACTCCCTCTTCCTCGCCCGTTGCTCAGTGTTGATGCCTTGGAGGTATATGGCTCCGTGCAAAAGCAGGATGTTGTTTAGCCTGGACGCGGACGAGGGGTGGGGATGGGGAGTGGGGTTGGTTGTGACCGTGAGGACCCTGGGACACCGGCGATGGACAGTGAGCCCTCACCTGCACCCTGAACAGCTCGACCTTTGTACTTTGAACTCTGCCTAAGCCGTCACTGGGGCTGAGCAGTGGAGAGAGCGCCGGCCTCTGACGAGCTTCCGTCCTAAACGAAGACTGTTTTACCCCCCCAGAACCTATCGCTGCCATGGGAGGGGAATCTACCAGTCAGTGTAAGTAAATCCAACGAAGCATTAGTTCACATCTTCGCCAAGATATTGGCAGGGTGAGGGGTCGTGGTATCCCTCTGCATGAGGTCCTGTCCCCTGTGAGGGTCAGTGTGTGTGTGGGACTGTCCCCCTGTGAGGGTCAGTGTGTGTGTGGGACCGTCCCCCAGTGAGGGTCAGTGTGTGGGTGGGTCTGTTCTCCAGTGAGGGTCAGTGTGTGTGTGGGACTGTCCCCCAGTGAGGGTCAGTGTGTGTGTGGGACCGTCCCCCTGTGAGGGTCAGTGTGTGTGTGGGACTGTCCCCCAGTGAGGGTCAGTGTGTGTGGGACCGTCCCCCTGTGAGGGTCAGTGTGTGTGGGACCGTCCCCCTGTGAGGGTCAGTGTGTGTGTGGGACCGTCCCCCAGTGAGGGTCAGTGTGTGTGGGACCGTCCCCCTGTGAGGGTCAGTGTGTGTGTGGGACCGTCCCGCAGTGAGGGTCAGTGTGTGTGGGACCGTCCCCCTGTGAGGGTCAGTGTGTGTGTGGGACCGTCCCCCAGTGAGGGTCAGTGTGTGTGGGACCGTCCCCCTGTGAGGGTCAGTGTGTGTGTGGGACCGTCCCCCAGTGAGGGTCAGTGTGTGTGTGGGACCGTCCCCCAGTGAGGGTCAGTGTGTGTGGGACCGTCCCCCTGTGAGGGTCAGTGTGTGTGGGACCGTCCCCCTGTGAGGGTCAGTGTGTGTGTGGGACCGTCCCGCAGTGAGGGTCAGTGTGTGTGTGGGACCGTCCCCCTGTGAGGGTCAGTGTGTATGTGGGACCGTCCCCCTGTGAGGGTCAGTGTGTATGGGACTGTCCCGCAGTGAGGGTCAGTGTGTGTGGGACCGTCCCCCTGTGAGGGTCAGTGTGTATGGGACCGTCCCCCTGTGAGGGTCAGTGTGTGGGATCATCCCCCAGTGAGGGTCAGTGTGTATGGGATCATCCCCCAGTGAGGGTCAGTGTGTGTGGGATCGTCCCCCTGTGAGGGTCAGCGTGTGTGTGGGACCGTCCCCCTGTGAGGGTCAGTGTGTGTGTGGGACTGTCCCCCAGTGAGGGTCAGTGTGTGTGGGACCGTCCCCCTGTGAGGGTCAGTGTGTGTGGGACCGTCCCCCTGTGAGGGTCAGTGTGTGTGTGGGACCGTCCCGCAGTGAGGGTCAGTGTGTGTGTGGGACCGTCCCCCAGTGAGGGTCAGTGTGTATGGGACCGTCCCCCTGTGAGGGTCAGAGTGTGTGTGGGACTGTCCCGCTGTGAGGGTCAGTGTGTGTGTGGGACCGTCCCCCTGTGAGGGTCAGTGTGTATGGGACCGTCCCCCTGTGAGGGTCAGTGTGTGTGTGTGGGACTGTCCCCCTGTGAGGGTCAGAGTGTGTGTGGGACTGTCCCGCTGTGAGGGTCAGTGTGTGTGTGGGACCGTCCCCCTGTGAGGGTCAGTGTGTATGGGACCGTCCCCCTGTGAGGGTCAGTGTGTGTGTGGGACTGTCCCCCTGTGAGGGTCAGTGTGTGTGTGGGACCGTCCCGCAGTGAGGGTCAGTGTGTGTGTGGGACCGTCCCCCTGTGAGGGTCAGTGTGTATGGGACCGTCCCCCTGTGAGGGTCAGTGTGTGGGATCATCCCCCAGTGAGGGTCAGTGTGTATGGGATCGTCCCCCAGTGAGGGTCAGTGTGTATGGGACCGTCCCCCTGTGAGGGTCAGTGTGTGTGTGGGACCGTCCCGCAGTGAGGGTCAGTGTGTGTGTGGGACCGTCCCCCTGTGAGGGTCAGTGTGTGTGTGGGACTGTCCCCCAGTGAGGGTCAGTGTGTATGGGACCGTCCCCCTGTGAGGGTCAGTGTGTGTGTGGGACCGTCCCGCAGTGAGGGTCAGTGTGTGTGTGGGACCGTCCCCCTGTGAGGGTCAGTGTGTGTGTGGGACCGTCCCCCAGTGAGGGTCAGTGTGTGTGGGACCGTCCCGCAGTGAGGGTCAGTGTGTGTGGGACCGTCCCCCTGTGAGGGTCAGTGTGTGTGGGACCGTCCCCCTGTGAGGGTCAGTGTGTGTGGGACCGTCCCCCTGTGAGGGTCAGTGTGTGTGTGGGACCGTCCCGCAGTGAGGGTCAGTGTGTGTGTGGGACCGTCCCCCTGTGAGGGTCAGTGTGTATGGGACCGTCCCCCTGTGAGGGTCAGTGTGTGTGGGTGTGGGACCGTCCCCCTGTGAGGGTCAGTGTGTGTGTGGGACCGTCCCCCTGTGAGGGTCAGTGTGTGTGGGACCATCCCGCAGTGAGGGTCAGTGTGTGTGTGGGACCGTCCCCCTGTGAGGGTCAGTGTGTGTGTGGGACCGTCCCCCTGTGAGGGTCAGTGTGTGTGGGATCATTCCCCAGTGAGGGTCAGTGTGTGTGGGACCGTCCCCCTGTGAGGGTCAGTGTGTGTGTGGGACCGTCCCCCTGTGAGGGTCAGTGTGTGTGGGACCATCCCCCAGTGAGGGTCAGTGTGTGTGTGGGACCATCCCCCAGTGAGGGTCAGTGTGTGTGGGACCGTCCCGCAGTGAGGGTCAGTGTGTGTGGGACCGTCCCGCAGTGAGGGTCAGTGTGTGTGGGATCATTCCCCTGTGAGGGTCAGTGTGTGTGTGGGTCTGTCCCCCTGTGAAAGGTCAGTGTGTGTGTGGGTCTGTCCCCCTGTGAGGGTCAGTGTGTGTGGGATCATTCCCCAGTGAGGTTCAGTGTGTGTGGGACCGTCCCGCAGTGAGGGTCAGTGTGTGTGGGATCATTCCCCTGTGAGGTTCAGTGTGTGTGGGACCGTCCCGCAGTGAGGGTCAGTGTGTGTGGGATCATTCCCCAGTGAGGTTCAGTGTGTGTGGGACCGTCCCGCAGTGAGGGTCAGTGTGTGTGGGATCATTCCCCAGTGGGGGTCAGTGTGTGGGTGGGTCTGTTCTCCAGTGAGAGTCAGTGTGTGAGTGGGGTCCGTCCCCCAGTGAGGGTCAGTGTGTGTGTGGGTCTGATCCCAGTGAGGGTCAGTGTGTGTGTGGGACCGTCCCGCAGTGAGGGTCAGTGTGTGTGTGGGATCGTCCCCCAGTGAGGGTCAGTGTGTGTGTGGGACCGTCCCGCAGTGAGGGTCAGTGTGTGGGATCATCCCCCAGTGAGGGTCAGTGTGTGTGTGGGACCGTCCCCCTGTGAGGGTCAGTGTGTGTGTGGGACCGTCCCCCAGTGAGGGTCAGTGTGTGTGGGACCGTCCCCCAGTGAGGGTCAGTGTGTGTGTGGGACCGTCCCCCTGTGAGGGTCAGTGTGTGTATGGGACCGTCCCCCTGTGAGGGTCAGTGTGTGTGTGGGACCGTCCCCCAGTGAGGGTCAGTGTGTGTATGGGACCGTCCCCCAGTGAGGGTCAGTGTGTGTGTGGGACCGTCCCCCTGTGAGGGTCAGTGTGTGTATGGGACCGTCCCCCAGTGAGGGTCAGTGTGTGTGGGACCGTCCCCCAGTGAGGGTCAGTGTGTGTGTGGGACCGTCCCGCAGTGAGGGTCAGTGTGTGAGTGGGGTCCGTCCCCCAGTGAGGGTCAGTGTGTGTGTGGGTCTGATCCCAGTGAGGGTCAGTGTGTGTGTGGGACCGTCCCCCAGTGAGGGTCAGTGTGTGTGTGGGGTCCGTCCCCCAGTGGGGGTCAGTGTGTGTGTGGGGTCCGTCCCCCAGTGAGGGTCAGTGTGTGTGTGGGTCTGATCCCAGTGAGGGTCATTGTGTGTGGAACAATGATGGAAGTGGAGGTCAGGACATGTTTGTGTACCAGTGTGATATGAAGTGACCCCCAGGGGTGAGTGTGTGCCATGTTTTCAAGGGTGGATGTTACAGCCGCGGTGTGGGGCAACCAGGAACAATGCCAGTGGAGGGGACAGCGAGAGGGTGAGTGGGTGGTCTCGGCCACCCTGCAGACGAGTGAGGAACTCGTCATTAAATCAGTATCAGGCCTAATCTCACAGGCATATGGTTGTTTTGTGGCAGTATCACTTCGCAATACATAACAATAAAAAACTGTCAATCACTGTAAGAAACAAGAGAGAATCTGCAGATGCTGGAAATCCGAGCAACACACAAAATGCTGGAGGAACTCAGCACACCAGGCAGCACCTATGGAAAAGAGTACAGTCGACGTTTCAGGCCGAGACCCGTCAGCAGGGCTGCTGTTTTTATGTATGTACACTTATTGTTTGACTACTCTTTTCCATAGATGTTGCCTGGCCTGCTGAGTTTCTCCAGCAGTTTGTGTGCTGCAAAACCAGAGAGAATGGGTTCAATGTCCATTCACAACTCTGACGATGGAGGGGAAGAAGCTGTTCCTGAAATGTTGTGTGTGTGTTTTCAGGCTCCTGTACCTCATCCTTAATGGTAGCCATGAGATGAGGGTGATGGGGTCCATAATGATGGAAGCTGCCTTTTTGAGGCATCAGCTTTTGAAGGTGTCCATGATGCTGGGGAGGCCAGTGCCCATGATGGAGCTGACTGAGTTTACAACTTTCTACAGCTTTTTCCGATCCTGTGCAGTGGCCCCTCCATACCAGACGGAGATGTAACCAGTGGCACATCTGTAGAAATTTGCTAATGTCTTTGTGGACGTACCGGTCAGACATGCAGGGTTGGTGGGAACAGACCACAGTTCAGCCGGTGCCGACAGTGACCGCATTTCCTCTCCCGGCACTCACTGGCTACTTCTGTCCCGACAGCAAATCGCCATAGCCCGTGAGGGAGACCTACTGACCAAGGAGCGTCTGTGCTGCGGCCTCTCCATGTTCGAGGTGATCTTGACACGTGTCAGGAATTATCTGCAGGACCCTGTGTGGAAGGGTCCTCCGGCCACCAACGGGGTCATGCACGTGGATGAGTGCGTGGAGTTTCACCGCCTCTGGAGCGCCATGCAGTTTGTCTACTGCATTCCCGTCGGGACACACGAGTTTACGGCTGAGTGAGTATCCTAAAGGGAGTTGGAGTATGTGCATCTGTGGTCTTATCCCAGTGTCCCTCAGTGACCCTGATGCTCAGACTAGTCAAAAACCTATCAACCTCTATTTCAGATACACCCAATGATTTTGCCTCCACAGCTGCTTATGGCAATGAATCCCACAGATTCAACAACTTTAGGCTGAAGAATTTTCTGTTCTAAATGGACATCCCTCTCAAATTTCAATAAGTGGCACTGCTGATCAGGGATAGTGTCACAGATGCAGAAAAGGAGCAAGTCATGTTGGGATTGTCTAAGGAGTCTCTGTGGGTGGAAGTTAGGAACAGGAAGGGGTCAATAACTCTACTGGGTGTTTTTTTATAGACAACCCAATAGCAACAGGGACATCGAGGAGCAGATAGTGAGGCAAATTCTTGAAAGGTGTAATAATAACAGGGTTGTCGTGGTGGGAGCTTTTAATTTCCCAGATATTGATTGGTATCTCCTGAGAACAAGGGGTTTAGATGGGGTGGAGTTTGTTAGTTGTGTTCAGGAAGGTTTCTTGACACAATATGGAGATAGGTTTACAAGAGCAGAGGCTGTACTTGATCTGGTATTGGGAAATGAACCTGGTCGGGTGTCAGGTCTCTCAGAGCATTCTGGAGATAGTGATCACAATTCTATCTTCTTTGCCATAGCATTGGAGAGGGACAGGAACAGACAACTTAGAAAAGTATTTAATTGGATTAAGGGGAAATATGAAGCTATCAGGCAGGAACTTGGAAGCATAAATTGGAAACAGATGTTCTCAAGGAAATGTATGGCAGAAATGTGGCAAATGTTTAGGGGATATTTGTGTGGAGTTCTGCATAGGTACATTCCAATTAGACAGGGAAAGGATGGTAGGGTACAAGAACTATGGTGTACAAAGGCTGTTGAAAATCGAGACAAGAAGACCCTGTGGGAGAGATCGAGAATCTTGATGGTCTGTTGTCTCCCTGGTGCCAGGGTCTGCGATATCTCAGATCGAGTTCTCGGTATTCTCAGGACGGAGGGTGAGCAGCCGGATGTCGTGGTCCATGTAGGGACCAATGATGTGGATAGGAAGAAGGAGGAGGTCCTGCAAAGAGAGTTTAGGGAGTTAGGTGCAAAGTTGAAGGACAGGCCCTCCAGGGTTTCAATCTCAGGATTGCTCCCTGGGCCACGTGCTAGTGAGGCCAGAAATAGGAAGATAATGCAGCTAAATAAGTGGCTAAGGAGATGGTGCAGGAGGGAGGGCTTTATGTTTCTGGACAATTGGGCTTTGTTCCAGGGAAGGTGGGACCTGTTCTGATGGGACGGTTTGCACTTGAACTAGAAGGGGACTAACATCCTTGCGGGTAGGTTAGCTAGTGCAGCTCTAGGGGGGTTTAAACTAGATTTGCAGGGTAAGGGGAACCAGAGCGTTAGAGCAGATAGTGAGGTGGAGGAGGATAAAGCTCATGCGAGGACTGCTTGTGTGGACAGAAACCAAAGGTTTGTATGTGATAGAAATGTTCTTAGGTTCCAAACTGAAGAGACTGGGGAAGAGGCATCTGGCTCTCAAATAGAGAAAGATAGGAGACAGCGTGTGAGGGAGGATAGACAGGTGATAGAGAAGGGACACGCTCAGACCAAAGGTTTGAGATGTATCTATTTTAATGCAAGGAGTGTTGTGAACAAAGCGGATGAGCTTAGAGTGTGGATCAGTACTTGCAGATATGATGTGGTGGCCATTACAGAGACTTGGATGGCTCAGGGACAGGATTGGTTACTTCAAGTGCCGGGTTTTAGATGTTTCAGAAAAGATAGGGAGGGAGGCAAAAGAGGTGGGAGTGTGGCACTGTTGATCAGAGGTAGTGTCACAGCTGCAGAAAAGATGAACGTCATGGAGGGATTGTCTACAGATTCTCTGTAGGTGGAGGTTAGGAATAGGATGCGGTCAATAACTTTACTGGGTGTTTTAATTTCCCAAATATAGATTGGCATCTCCCTAGAACAAAGGGTTTAGATGGGGTGGAGTTTGTTAGGTGTGTTTAGGAAGGTTTCCTGACACAATATGTAGATAAGCCTACAAGAGGAGAGGCTGTACTTGATTTGGTATTGGGAAATGAACCTGGTCAGGTGTCAGATCTCTCAGTGGGAGAGCATTTTGGAGATAATGATCACAATTCTATCTCCTTTACAATAGCATTGGAGAGAGATAGGAACAGACAGGTTAGAAAAGTGTTTAATTGGAGTAAGGGGAATTATGAGGCTATGAGGCAGGAACTTGGAAGCTTAAATTGAAAACAGATGTTCTCAAGGAAAAGTACGGAAGAAATGTGACAAATGTTCAGGAAATAATTGTGTGGAGTTCTGCATAGTTACATTCCAATGAGACAAGGAAGTTATGGTAGGGTGCAGGAACGGTGGTGTACAAAGGCTGTAACAAATCTGGTCAAAAAGAAAAGAAAAGCTTACAAAAGGTTCAGAGAGCTAGGTAATGTTAGAGATCTAGAAGATTATAAGGCTAACAGGAAGGAGCTTAAGAAGGAAATTAGGAGAGCAAGAAGGGGCCATGAGATGACCTTGGCGAGCAGGATTAAGGAAAACCTCAAGGCATTCTGCAAGTATGTGAAGAGCAGGAGGATAAGATGTGAAAGAATAGGACCTATCAAATGTGACAGTGGGAAAGTGTGTATGGAAACGGGAGAAATAGCAGAGATACTTAATGAATACTTTACTTCAGTATTCACTATGGAAAAGGATCTTGGTGATAATAGTGACTACTTGCAGCAGATTGAAAAGCTTGAGCATGTAGATATTAAGAAAGAGGATGTGCTGGAGCTTTTGGAAAGCATCAAGTTGGATAAGTCACCAGGACTGGATGAGATGTACCCCAGGCTACTGTGGGAGGCGAGGGATGAGATTGCTGAGCCTCTGGCGATGATCTTTGCATCATCAATAGGGACGGGAAAGGTTCCAGAGGACTGGAGGGTTGCGAATGTTGTTCCTTTATTCAAGAAAGGGATTAGAGATAGACCAGTGAGTCTTACCTCAGTGGTTGGTAGATTGATGGAGAAGATCCTGAGAGGCAGGATTTATGAACATTTGAAGAGGTATAATATGATTAGGAATAGTCAGCATGGCTTTGTCAAAGGCAGGTCATGCGTTACGAGCTGATTGAATTTTTTGAGGATGTGACTAAACACATTGATAAAGGTAGAGCCATAGATTTAGTATATATGGATTTCAGCAAGGCATTTGATAAGGTACCCCATGCATGGCTTTTTGAGAAAGTAAGGAAGCACGGAATCCAAGGGGCCATTGTTTTGTGGATCCAGAACTGACTTACCCACAGAAGGCAAATAGTGGTTGTAGATGGGTCATATTCTGCATGGAGGTCGGTCACCAGTGGGGTGCCTCAGGGATCTGTTCTGGGACCCTTACTCTTCGTGATTTTTATAAATGACCTGGATGAGGAAGTGGAGGGGTGGGTTAGTAAGTTTGCTGATGACACTAAGGTTGGGGGTGTTGTGGATAGTGTGGAGGGCTGTCAGAGGTTACAGCGGGACATTGATAGGATGTAAAACTGGGCTGAGAAGTGGCAGATGGAGTTCAACCTAGATAAATGTGAAGTGGTTCATTTTGGTAGGTCAAATATGATGGCAGAATATAGTATTAATGGTAAGACTCTTGGCAGTGTGGAGGATCTTGGGGTCTGAGTCCATAGGACACTCAAAGCAGCTGTGCAGGTTGACTCAGTGGTTAAGAAGGTGTACGGTGTATTGGCCTTCATCAATCGTGGAATTGAAGTTAGGAGCCGGGAGGTAATTTTGCAGCTATATAGAACCCTGGTCAGACCCTACTTGGAGTACTGTGCTCAGTTCTGGTCGCCTCACTACAGGAAGGATGTGGAAGCCATAGAAAGGGTGCAGAGGAGATTTACAAGGATGTTGCCTGGATTGGGGAGCATGCCTTATGAGAATAGGTTGAGTGAACTTGGCCTTTTCTCCTTGGACTGACAGAGGATGAGAGTTGACCTGATAGAGGTGTATAAGATAATGAGAGGCATTGATCGTGTGGATAGTCAGAGGCTTTTTCCCAGGGCTGAAATGGTTGCCACAAGAGGATACAGGTTTAAGGTGCTGGGGAGTAGGTACAGAGGAGATGTCAGGGGTAAGTTTTTTACTCAGAGAGTGGTGATCGCCGTCTACCTGTCCTTGGGGAATTGGGGAGTGTTTCTGGGGATGTATCTGTCTGACCTTGGGGAATTGGGGAGTGTTTCTGGGGATGTATCTGTCTGACCTTGGGGACTGGTTGGGGTGTTTTTTGGGATCTCCCTCTGATGCTCCTGTCTGTTTCTCTTCCCCCAGGCAGTGTTTTGGAGACGGGTTGAACTGGGCGGGATGCTCTATCATGGTGCTATTGGGCCAGCAACGGAGATTCGACCTGTTTGATTTCTGTTATCACCTCCTGAAAGTGCAGAGACAGGATGGCAAGGACGAGATGATCAAAAATGTGGTATGTATCTCGTCACCCTGCAACAAGCAGGATGGGGTTGTCCTCAAATACTTCCTCTCACTCTCTCTCCCCTCCTCTCCTCCATCCCACCTCCTACTGCCCCATTCTTCCCTCACCCCACTCTGGGCAGAGCTCCAGAGGGATGAGAGGAGCTTTTTCCATGCCTCCCCATCCAGTTCATACTCCTTCACTCAGCCCATAACCTCTCCTGCTCCCCTCATCCAGCTCCTTCCCACACACTATCCACAAGACATGGAACAGAATTAGGCCATACAGCCCATCACATCTACACCACTATTCCATCGTGACTGATTTACTATCCCTCTCAACCCATTATTTGTCCTTCACCTTGAAACCTTTAACCCTGACTAGTCAAGAATCTATCAACTTTCTCTTTAAATATACTCAATGTCATGGTCTCCACAGCTGTCTGTAGCAATGAATTCCACAGATTCACCACACTCTGGCTAAAGAAATTCCTCCTCATCTCTGTTCTAAGTGGATGATCCTCTATTCTGAGGCTGTGCCATCTGGTCCTGGACTTCCCCACTACAGGATCTGCCCTCTCCACATCCACTCTATCCAGCCCTTTCAATATTTGACAAGTTTCAATGAGATCCCTCACTCATTCTTCTAAACTTCAGCAAGTACGGGCCCAGCACCATCAGCCGCATTGCTGACCCCATCCCCTTTGACCTGCCTCCCTTCACTCTCTCACACTCCTCCCTCACCCCTGTCACCTCTTCCCAGTCACCCACACATGAATTCACCTGAGGAGGCAGTGAATCCAGGCCACGTCACTTCTAGGATCAGACAAAGCAGAGCACGGTGAGGGAGTGAATGGTTGGGGGTGGGGGAATGCTGGATCAGTGAATGGTGGAGGGGGTAAATGTTGGAGGGTTTGGGTGGGGTGAATATTGGAGGGGTGAATGTTGGACCGGGTGAATGTTGGAGGGGTGAGTATTGGAGGGGTTGAGTGTTGGAGCGGGTGAACATTGGAGGAGAATATTGGAGGGGTGAGTGTTGGAGGGGTTGAGTGTTGGAGGGGTGAGTATTGGAGGGGTTGAGTGTTGGATGGATGAACATTGGAGGAGAATATTGGAGGGGTGAATGTTGGACTGGATGAATGTTGGAGGGGTGAGTATTGGAGGGGTTGAGTGTTGGATGGATGAACATTGGAGGAGGTGAATATTAGAGGTGTGAGTGTTGGAGGGGTTGAGTGTTGGAATGGGTGAATGTTGAAGAGGTGAGTGTTGGAGGGGGTGAATGTTAGAGGGTTGAATGTTGTTAGGGGTGAGTGTTGGAGGGGTGAGTATTGGAGTGAATATTGGAGGAGTTGAGTGTAGGATGGATGAACATTGGAGGAGGTGAATGTTAGAGGGGTTGAGTGTTGGAGCGGGTGAGTGTTAGATGAACATTGGAGGGGTTGAGTGTTGGAGGGGTGAATGCTAAAAGGGTGAATTTTGGACAGGTGATTGTTGGAAGGGGAGAATGCTGGTGATGGGGTGAATGGTGGAGGAGGGAATGGGAGATGTTGGAGGGGTGTGTGGGGGAGTGGGAGATGTTGGAGGGCTGTGTGGGGGAGTGGGAGATGTTGGAGGGGTGTGTGGGGGAGTGGGAGATGTTGGAGGGCTGTGTGGGGGAGTGGGAGATGTTGGAGGGGTGTGTGGGGGAGTGGGAGATGTTTGAAGCCGTGAATGCTGGTGATCGGGAAACCATGCACAATGACTGGGTTCTGACTGCTCTGTGTCCCCACAGTCCCTGAAGAAGATGGCGGACCGGATCAGGAAGTATCAGATCCTCAACAACGAGATCTTTGCCATGCTCAACAAGTACCTAAAGTCGGTGGAGAACGAGAGCTCGACAGTGGAGCACGTGAGGTGCTTCCAGCCACCAATCCACCAGTCACTGGCTACCACCTGCTGAGAGGCTGGGGTACACCCAAGCTCATCGTTCACCGCCCTGCTGCGTCCTGTGTGTGTGGTTACCTGTGTTTCTCTTGTCGATACTGACCCTCTGATACCAGCCGTGGAGTTCTCTCCCTGCCCTTCCAAAGACCATAAGGCATCGGAGCAGAATTAGGCCTCTTAGCCCATCAAGTTTGTCTGCCATTCCATCATGGGTGATTTATTATGTCTCTCAACCCAATTCTCACGCCGCTTCCCTGCAACTTTTGTCACTCTGACTCATCTGCAACCTCCTGTGGTGGTGAATTCCACAGTTTCACCACCTTCTGGCTAAAGAAATTCCTCCTCATCTTTGTTCTGAAGGGACGTCCCTCTATTCTGAGGTAATGCCCTCTGGCCCTAGACTTACCCACTATAGTATTTTGGACAATATCTTCTCCATATTCATTCTGTCTGGGCCTTTCTATTATATTCTAGTCCTCTCAAAATGAATGCTAACATTGCATTTGCCATCCTTACACCGACTCAACCTGCAAGTGAACCTTTAACAAATTTGCATGAGGACATCCAAGTCCTTTTGCACCCAGGATTTTTAAATTTTTGCCCAGTTTAGAAAATAGTCTACACTTTTTTTCCTTCCTCAACAGTGCAGGACCATTCCCTTCCTTATGCTGTATTCCATCTGCCCCTTCTCCTAATTATTGGGGAGGGTCAGAGGAGATTTACGAGAAGGATTCTGAGAATAAAAGTGTTAACGTGTGAGGAGCTGGGGTTTATCTGTTGGGCAGGGCAGGTCAATGCGCTCCTGAAAAATCGGGTGCCTCTGGTGAAGGAAGTTCCTGTCGGAGCCAGGGAAACCCCGATTCCCATGCGGGCCACAAATCACACAGAATCCCTCCTGTGGAACCCCATGGCTTCTCTCAGCACCTGACACCGAGCCACAGCCAGTTGCAGCTCCTTGGTGAAAAGCAAGATCCCAGGGGATTGGAAGTTGTGTGGAGGTGATCTGGATGTCCAAGGGGAGACTATTCCCAGCAGAGAGGATGGGGGCACACATCTCTCTCGGAGCACGGAGGACTGAGATTAACGACCATGTCTTGGATTCCCCAAGGTTAGCAGACTCGATGGGCTGAATGGCCACGCCCTGCCCCTATGTCTTATGGTTAGCTGCAGAGGCGAGCGGCTGTTTGTTTGCAGCAGGAGCACTGGGAGGAATGCGGTGGTGGAGAGGTGTGGGAGTATTGAAAGTGTCGATTGGCTATGTGGAATGACCAGTCTTCTCGGCCTCTGTCCATATGGAATATTGATTGGATGTATTTCAAATCCAGGGAATGTTTCCAGTCATTATCAACTCATTGACAGAGTTGAGGGGTGTAAATCCACCAGCACCTTGCGTCCTCAACCCTGACAAACAACCAACTTGTGCTCTCAGGAGAAACTTCTTCTTAAACAGAATAATAATATATAATATTTATCGTCCAGTCGGAAAGTACAGGGAAGACAGAACATAGAGAGATGTAATGTGCTAATGTAACCTGTGTGTGGAATGTGAATTTTTAATTTAAAATGTGAAACTGTTCCTCGGGCTCTGGACAAACTGGACTCGGTCTTTCCCAACATGGCCCCAGCCAGTAACATTACCAGTTGGTCAGTAAACTGGAATAGTGGCTGCTGCAGTCTCAGGACTGAGGGACGTGGGGCACAATCAGTGCCCTGTACGCTGTCTGGCCCATTTGCTGCCCGGTGTTTGCGAGCTGTTGTATTGTGTCCAATCCACAGTGTGATAAATATTGAAAATGAAACACACGTGGCTGAAGCTTCTTCCTGAGGGTCTGAGAGATGGATCGGGTGCTGGAATGGCAACAGTGTGAGGTCATGCAGCTCCCATGCAGGGCAATGCAGTTGGCAGACGACGACCACCCCCTCCATCTCAGCGATGAGTTGATGCTCTGTCACTGGTGAGATTCTTCACCTACCTGGTGGGAGGAGGGCACCAGGACTGACCCTTGTCCTACACTTGAACTTTGGATCCACGTCCTGACACCCGAGTTCTCGGACTGACCCGTGTATTGTCACTGTGATCTCACGGTGAGGGGCTTATCCAGTGACAATGGGAGATACCTGGGCCGCGTGAGAGTCTGCAGGTATCGGTGTTACCAGCCACCCCATACCTAATGCATCACTACCTCTCCCTCACCTCCAGGATCCCTCGCCTTGGGGAGGGTCATATCCTCGCTGTCCCAGATCCCAGTTTTGGGGAAGGTAGAAGGTTGCAGGAGAACAGTAGGCAAGGTGTGGAATGGGTCCTGGGGGTTGGGTGGGGGGCTGACGTTCTGTGGTGCAATACCAGAATTCACAGGTGGATACTGGCAGGGTGGGCAGCCTGGTGGTTCCTTTGCCTCGTAGTACTCTTAACAGGAGTCAGACCTGGGACAGGCTCAGTCTCAGGACCTCTATCCACTCTGTACCCGAGATCATAAGACATAGGAGCAGAATTAGGCCATCTGGCCCATCGAGTCTGCTCCGCCATTCAATCATGGCTGATCCTTTTTCTCCTCCTCCTCAGTTCTCGGCCTTCTCCCTGTAACCTTTGATGCCATGTCCAATCAAGAACCGATCAATCTGTGCCTTAAATACACCCAATGACCTGGCCTCCACAGCTGCATGTGGCAACAAATTCCACAAATTCACCACCCTTTGGCTAAAGAAATTCCTCTGCATCTCTGTTTTGAAAGGGCATTGCTTCAACCTGAGACTGTGCCCTCTTGTCCTGGACTCTCCCACCATGGGTAAAAATCCTTTAGAATCTACTGTGTCGAGGCCTTTCAATATTCAAATAAGATCCCCTCTCATCCTTCCAAATTCCAGCGAGTACAGACCCAGAGCCACAAAACGTTCCTCGTATGATAACCCTTTGATTCCTGGAATCACCCTTGTGAACCTCCTCTGGTGCCTCTCCAATGCCAGCACATCTTTTCTAAGATGAGGGGCCCAAAACTGTTCACAGTACTCAAGGTGAGGCCACAGCAGTGTCTTATAAAGCCTCAGTGTCACATCCTCGCACTTGTATTATAGACCTCTTGAAATGAATGCTAACATGGCATTTGTTTTCCTCGGTACCGACCCAACCTGCAAGTTAACCTTTAGGTTGTTCTGCACAAGGACTCCCAAGTCCCTTTGCATCTCAGATTTTTGGATTTTCTCCCTGAGTGTTGTGAACAAAGCGGATGACCTTAGAGCATGGATCAGTACTTGGAGATATGATGTGGTGGCCATTACGGAGACTTGGATGGCTCAGGGACAGGAATCGTTACTTAAAGTGCCGGGTATTAGATGTTTCAGGAAGGACAGGGAGGGAGGCTAAAGAGGTGGGAGTGTGGCACTGTTGATCAGAGGTAGTGTCACGGCTGCAGAAAAGGTGGACGTCATGGAGGGATTGTCTACGGAGTCTCTGTGGGTGGAGATTAAGAACAGGAAGGGGTCAATAACCTTACTGGGTGTTTTTTATAGGCCGCCCAATAGTAACAGGGATATCGAGGAGCAGATCGAGAAATAGATCCTGGAAATGTGTAATAATAACAGAGTTGTCGTGATGGGAGATTTTAATTTCCCAAATATTGATTGGCATCTCCATAGAGCAAGGGGTTTAGATGGGGTGGAGTTTGTTAGGTGTGTTCAGGAAGGTTTCTTGACACAATATGTAGATAAGCCTACAAGAGGAGAGGCTGTACTTGATTTGGTATTGGGAAATGAACCTGGTCAGGTGTCACATCTCTCAGTGGGAGAGCATGTTGGAGATAGTGATCACAATTCTATCTCCTTTACCATAGCATTGGAGAGAGATAGGAGCAGCCAAGTTAGAAAAGCGTGTATTTGGAGTAAGGGGAGTTATGAGGCTATCAGGTGTGAGCCATGGTGGCAGGGCCTCTGGCACTGAGTCTAACCCTGTGGTGCAGAAGGATGGGACGGAGAAGAGGAGAGCTGTCGTCATTGGAGACTCTATAGTTAGGGGAGCAGACAGGAGATTTTGTGGACGTGAGAAGGACACCCACATGGTTTGCTGCCTCCTGGGTGCCAGGGTCCAGGATGTCTCTGACTGGGCGCATGACATCCTGGTACGAGAGGGAAAGCAACCAGAAGTCATGATACATGTTGGGACCAACGACATAGGCAGGAAGAGGGATGAGGTCCTGAAGTGTGAGTTTCGGGAACTAGCAGAAGTTCTAAGATGGTGGCCTTCTAAGATGACCTCAAGGGTGGCGTTCTCAGGATTGCTGCCAGTACCACGTGATAGTGATGGTAAGAATTGGAGGAGATGGCAGTTGAATGCGTGGCTGAGGAGTTGGTGCAGGGGGCAGGGTTTTAGATTTTTGGACCATTGGGATCTCTTCTGGGGAAGGTGGGACCTGCGCAGATTAGATGGGTTGCACCTGAACTTGAGGGAGAGCAATATCCTTGCAGGTAGGTTTGCTAGCATGGTTCGGGAGGGTTTAAACTAATTTGCAAGGGGGATGGGACCCGGAGCGATAGAGCAGTGAAAGAAGTGAATGGAGTAAAGCCAGATCTAACATATAGAGAGGCTTTGAGGAAAGAGAAGCAGAATAAAGGGTGTAAAGGTAGTAAGGTAGAAGGGCTAAAGTGTGTGTACTTCAATGCAAGAAGCATCAGGAACAAGGGTGCTGAACTGAGAGCGTGGATACATACATGGAATTATGATGTAGTGGCCATTACGGAGACTTGGCTGGCACCAGGGCAGGAATGGGTTCTCAATATTCCTGGATTTCAGTGCTTTAAAAGGGATAGAGAGGGGGGGAAAGGGGGAGGAGAGGTGGCATTACTGGTCAGGGATACTACTACAGCTGCAGAAAGGGTGGGTAATGTAGCAGGATCCTCTTTTGATTCAGTATGGGTGGAAGTCAGGAACAGGAAGGGAGCAGTTACTCTACTGGGGGTATTCTATAGGCCCCCTGGTAGCAGCAGAGATACAGAGGGGCAGATTGGGAGGCAGATTTTGGAAAGGTGCAAAAATAACAGGGTTGTTATCATGGGTGACTTTAACTTCCCTAATATTGATTGGCACTTGATTAGTTCCAAGGGTTTAGATGGGGCAGAGTTTGTTAAGTGTGTCCAGGATGGATTCCTGTCACAGTATGTTGACAGACTGACTAGGGGGAATGCCATACTAGATCTAGTATTAGGTAACAAACTGGGTCAGGTCACAGATCTCTTAGTGGGTGAGCATCTGGGGGACAGTGATCACCACTCCCTGACCTTTAGCATTATCATGGAAAAGGATAGAATCAGAGAGGACAGGAAAATTTTTAATTGGGGAAGGGCAAATTATGAGGCTATAAGGCTAGAACTTGCGGGTGTGAATTGGGATGATGTTTTTGCAGGGAAATGTACTATGGACATGTGGTCAATGTTTAAGGATCTCTTGCAGGATGTTATGGATAAATTTGTCCCGGTGAGGAATATAAAGAATGGTAGGGTGAAGGAACCATGGGTGACAAGTGAGGTGGAAAATCTAGTTAGGTGGAAGAAGGCAGCATACATGATGTTTAGGAAGCAAGGATCAGATGGGTCTATTGAGGAATATAGGGTAGCAAGAAAGGAGCTTAAGAAGGGGCTGAGAAGAGCAAGAAGGGGGCTTGAGAAGGCCTTGGCGAGTAGGGTAAAGGAAAACCCCAAGACATTCTTCAATTATGTGAAGAACAAAAAGATGACAGGAGTGAAGGTAGGACTGATTAGAGATAAAAGTGGGAAGATGTGCCTGGAGGCTGTGGAAGTGAGCGAGGTCCTCAATGAATACTTCTCTTCGGTATTCACCACTGAGAGGGAACTTGATGACGGTGAGGACAATATGAATGAGGTTGAAGTTCTGGAGCATGTTGATATTAAGGGAGAGGAGGTGGAGTTGTTAAAATACATTAGGACGGATAAGTCCCCAGGGCCTGAGGGAATATTCCCCAGGCTGCTCCACGAGGCAAGGGAAGAGATTGCTGAGCCTCTGGCTAGGATCTTTATGTCCTCGTTGTCCACGGGAATGGTACTGGAGGATTGGAGGGAGGTGAATGTTGTCCCCTTGTTCAAAAAAGGTAGTAGGGATAGTCCAGGTAATTATAGACCAGTGAGCCTTACGTCTGTGGTGGGAAAGCTGTTGGAAAAGATTCTTAGAGATAGGATCTATGGGCATTTAGAGAATCATGGTCTGATCAGGGACAGTCAGCAAGGCTTTGTGAAGGGCAGATCATGTCTAACGAGCCTGATAGAGTTCTTTGAGGAGGTGACCAGGCATATAGATGAGGGTAGTGCAGTGGATGTGATCTACATGGATTTTAGTAAGGCATTTGACAAGGTTCCACACTGTAGGCTTATTCAGAAAGTCAGAAGGCATGGGATCCAGGGAGGTTTGGCCAGGTGGATTCAGAATTGGATTGCCTGCAGAAGGCAAAGGGTCGTGTTGGAGGGAGTACATTCAGATTGGAGGGTTGTGACTAGTGGTGTCCCACAAGGATCTGTTCTGGGACCTCTACTTTTTGTGATTTTTATTAATGACCTGGATGTGGGGATAGAAGGGTGGGTTGGCAAATTTGCAGACGACACAAAGGTTGATGGTGTTGTAGATAGTGTAGAGGATTGTCGAAGATTGCAGAGAGATATTGATAGGATGCAGAAGTGGGCTGAGAAGTGGCAGATGGAGTTCCACCTGGAGAAGTGTGAGGTGGTACACTTTGGAAGGACAAACTCCAAGGCAGAGTACAAAGTAAATGGCAGGATACTTGGTAGTGTGAAGGAGCAGAGGGATCTGGGGGTACATATCCACAGATCCCTGAAAGTTGCCTCACAGGTAGATAGGGTAGTTAACAAAGCTTATGGGGTGTTAGCTTTCATAAGTCGAGGGATAGAGTTTAAGAGATGCGATGTAATGATGCAGCTCTATAAAAATTCTAGTTAGGCCACACTTGGAGTACTGTGTCCAGTTCTGGTCGCCTCAGTATAGGAAGGATGTGGAAGCGTTGGAAAGGGTATGGAAGAGATTTACCAGGATGCTGCCTGGTTTATAGAGTATGGATTATGATCAAATATTAAGGGAGCTAGGGTTTTACTCTTTGGAGAGAAGGAGGATGAGAGGAGACACGATAGAGGTATACAAGATATTAAGAGGAATAGACAGAGTGGACAGCCAGCGCCTCTTCTCCAGGGCACCACTGCTCAGTACAAGAGGACATGGCTTTAAGGTAAGAGGAGGGAAGTTCAAGGGGGATATTAGAGGAAGGTTTTTTACTCAGAGAGTGGTTGGTGCGTGGAATGCACTGCCTGAGTCAGTAGTGGAGGCAGATACACTAGTGAAGTTTAAGAGACTACTAGACAGGTATATGGAGGAATTTAAGGTGGGGGTTTATATGGGAGGCAGGGTTTGAGGGTCAGCACAACATTGTGGGCCAAAGGGCCTGTAATGTGCTGTACTATTCTATGTTCTAAATTGGAAGCTTAAATTGGAAACAGATGTTCTCAAAGAAAAGTACGGAAGAAATGTGACAAATGTTCAGGGGATATTTGTGTGGAGTTCTGCATAGGTACATTCCAATGAGACGGGAGTTATGGTCGTGTGCAGGAACCGTGGTGTACAAAGGCTGTAATAAATTTGGTCAAGAAGAAAAGAAAAGCTTACAAAAGGTTCAAAGAGCTAGGTAATGTTAGAGATCTAGAAGATTATAAAGCTAACAGGAAGGAGCTTAAGAAGGAAATTAGGAGAGTCAGAAGGGGCCATGAGAAGGCCTTGGCAGGCAGGATTAAGGAAAACCTCAAGGCATTCTACAAGTATGTGAAGAACAGCAGGATAAGACGTTGAAGAATAGGACCTATCAAATGTGACAGTGGGAAAGCGTGTCTGGATACGGAGGAAATAGCAGAGGTACTTAATGAATACTTCAGTATTCACTATGGAAAAACCTCTTGGTAATAATAGTGACGATTTGCAGCAGATTGAAAAGCTTGAGTATGTGGATATTAAGAAAGAGGATGTGCTGGAGCTTTTGGAAAGCATCAAGTTGGATAAGTCTCTGGGCCCGGATGAGATGTACCCCAGGCTACTGTGGGAGGTGAGGGAGGAGATTGCTGAACTTTTGGCGATGATCTTTGCATCATCAATAGGGATGGGAGAGGTTCCAGAGGATTGGAGGGTTGCGAATGTTGTTCCTTTATTCAAGGAAGGGATTAGAGATAGACCAGGAAATTATAGAGCAGTGAGTCTTACCTCAGTGGTTGGTAAGTTGATGGAGAAGATCCTGAGAGGCAGGATTTATGAACATTTGGAGAGACATAATATGATTAGGAATAGTCAGCATGGCTTTGTCAAGGGCTGGTCGTGCTTTATGAGTCTGAATTTTTTGAGGATGTGACTAAACACATTGATGAAGGAATAGCAGTAGATGTAGTGTATATGGATTTCAGCGAGGCATTTGATAAGGTACCCCATGCAAGGCTCTCGCCTCCCTTTTACTCTTTATATTACTGAAAAAACTTTTGGTATCCTGCTTTAAGGAGGCATGGGATCCAAGGGGGCATTGCTTTATGGATCCAGAAGTGGCTTGCCCACAGAAGGCAAAGAGTGGGTGTAGACGGGTCATATTCTGCATGGAGGTCTGTCACCAGTGGAGTGCTTCAGGGACCGTTCTGGGACCGTTACTCTTCATGATTTTTATAAATGACCTGGATCAGGAAGTGAAGGGATATGTTAGTAAGTTTGCTGATGACACAAAGGTTGGAGGTGCTGTGGATAGTGTCGAGGTCTGTCAGAGGTTACAGCAGGACATTGATAGGATGCAAAACTAGGCTGAGAAGTGGCAGATGGACTTCAACCCAGATAAGTGTGAAGTGGCTCATTTTGGTAGGTCAAATATGATGGTAGAATATAGTACTAATGGTAAGACTCTTGGCAGTGTGGAGGATCAGAGGGATCTTGGGGTCCAAGTCCAAAAGATGCTCAAAGCAGCTGCGCAGGTTGACTCTGTGGTTAGGAAGGTGTACGGTGTATTGGCCTTCATCAATCATGGAACTGAATTTAGGAGCCGAGAGGTAATGTTGTAGCTATATAAGACCCTGGTCAGACCCCACTTGGAATACTGTGCTCAGTTCTGGTCACCTCACTACAGGAAGGATGTGGAAGCCATAGAAAAGGTGCAGAGGAGATTTACAAGGACGTTGCCTGGATTGGGAAGCATGTCTTATGAGAATAGGTTGAGTGAACTCGGCCTTTTCTCCTTGGAGTGATGGAGGATTAGAGGTGTATAAGATGATGAGAGGCATTGATCGTGTGGATAGTCAGAGGCTTATTCCCAGGGCTGAAATGGTTGCCACAAGAGGACACAGGTTTAAGGTGCTGGGGAGTAGGTACAGAGGAGATAGATAGATAGATAGATAGATAGATAGATACTTTATTCATCCCCATGGGGAAATTCAACTTTTTTTCCAATGTCCCATACACTTGTTGTAGCAAAACTAATTACATACAATACTTAACTAATGTCAGGGGTAAGTTTTTTACACAGAGAGTGGTGAGTGCATGGAATGGGCTGCCGACAAAGGTGGTGGAGGTGGATACGATAGGGTCTTTTAAGAGACTTTTAGATAGGTACATGAGCTTAGAAAAATAGAGGGTTACGGGTAAGCCTAGAAATTTCTAAGGTAGGGACATGTTCAGGACAACCATGTGGGCCGAAGGGCCTATATTGTGCTGTAGGTTTTCTATGTTTAGAAAATAGTCTGCACATTTATTTCTACTGCTGGATGGACAGCAATGAATGTTCCGGTCTCTTACTTTCTGTGAATCCCACCATCTGGAATCTGGAGGAACTTATGGGTTGGTCAGCATCTGTGGAGGGAATTGCACAATCGACGTTTCAGGTGAAGACCCTTCTTTGTGACACAGATCATTGTATTAGGCTTCTCCTTAGGAGACATTGGGCAGGGGTGAGATCAGAAAGCACGATTTGCCAAGCATAAATAATGAGGAATTCAGCAGGTCAGGCAGCATCTATGGAGGGGAATATGATGTCGGCATTTCAAGCCATGACGCTTCATCAGGACCGGAAATGAAAGGGGAAGGAGGCTGAGTATAAGCTGGGAGGTGATAGGTGAAACCAGGGGAGGAGGAAGATGAAGTTAGAAACTGAGAGATAATAGGTGGAAAAGGTAAAGGGTTGAAAAAGAAAGAATGTGATAGAGGCGGAGCACAGAAGAAAGGGAAGGATGAGGGGAACTGGAGGGAGGTGATCGGCAGGTGAGGAGGAGGGGAGGGGTGAAATTACTAGAAGTTCGAGATGTTTATCCCATCAGGTCGATGGAATAACCCAGATGGAATATGAAGCGTTTCTCTTCCAACCTGAGGGTGGTGTTATCGTGGAGGAGCAGGAGGCCATTGACTGGAAATGGGGAGTCAGGAAATCCGGATCTTTGTGGAGGACAAAGCGAATGTGCTGAATGAAGTCGTCCCCCAATCTACGTCGGGTCTTACTGAAGCAGATTCTGAGTTCCTCCGGCATTTTGTGTGTTTTGCTCGAGGTTTCCAGCGTCTGCAGAATCTCTTGTGTTTAGAACTTGCCCAGGGTAAAATGAGTGTCCGAACACAGGGCGCTGGTGTAAGGCACCTGGGTAGCTTAGCGGTGAGCACGACGCCATTACAGCTCAGGGTGTCAGAGTTGAGAGTTCGATCCTAGTGCAGTCCTGGAAGGAATTTTTATATTCTCCCTGTGACCTGCAGTTCCCTCCCACAGTCCAGAGGCATACCGATTAATAGGTTAATTGGTCATTGTAAACTGTCCGGTGATTAGGCTAGGGTTAAATAGGTGGGATGCTGGGCGGTGCGGTCATTGGGCCGGAAGGGCTTGTTCTACGCTGTAAATCAAAAGAAACATAAACTCAATGAAACACATTATTTGCGTCTACAACCTAAAGATGAACCCATTCACATCCATTTCATTTCACTACCCCGCACATCACCACAAGCTCCCACCAGTTTCCACCCGTCACCCACACACTGGGGAATAATAAATAGTGACCCAGCACATTGCTAGGATGTGGGAGGGAACCTACATGGTCACAGGGAGAAGATGCGAACACCACACAGTCAGGATGGAACCCGGGTTTCTGAAGGCTGAGCAGCCGGTCTGCTATAACCCAGCACTGCTGAGACAAGCTAATGGTGTCTTTGCCAAGTGACATCGGCTGGACTCTGGGGCTGCGTGTGTTTCTGCCCTCCAGGTGAAGTGAAATGACCAACCCATCAGCCCTCCCACCATCCCACAGTGGCCATGTTCTGGTCTGCTGACTCCGGACATCAGGAAAGTTTCATTAAGCTTGTGCACTGAACATGGAACGCACTGGAACAGGCCCTTTAGACCTCAATGTGCTCAACCAATTAAATGAACAATCAAATGGCCAACTAAACTAATCTCCTCCGCCCACACAATGTCCATATCCTTCTACTTTCTCACATCCATGTGCCTATCTAAACATCTCTGAAAAGTCTCTAGTGTATCGGCCTCTACCCCCACCCCAGGCAGTGCAATGCAGGAACCCACCACTCTCTGTCTAAAACAACTTGCCCCTCACATCTCCTTTCAAATTACCCCCTCTCACCTTGAAGGCATGGCCTCTGGTATTAGACACTTCAATCCGGGAGAAAAGATACTGTCTGTCTATTCTACCTATGCCTCTCACAATCTTATAAACCTCGATCAGCTCTCCTCTCAGCCTCCGCTGCTCCAGAGAAAACCCAAGTTTTCCAGCCTCTCGTGATAGCACATGCCCTCTGATTCAGGGAACAGCTTGGTAAACCTCTTCTACGCCATTTCCAAAGACTCGACATCCTTCCTATAACGTATCGATCAGAACTGTATGTCAGACACACCAGCATGTGACTCTCCAATCTCCACTGGACACAAGTGAGGGAAGTGTGGAACTCCCCACACCTCTATCACACTCGGGCAACTCCCCCAAAACAATCAGACAACTCAGCAACCCTGACCCTAATGTGAGGGCAAAACTGAGCAGCTCTCCCCCTCCCTAAGTCGCTCAGGCAACTCAACACCAAAGTGAGCAAATCTGGGCACCCTCCCCCCACCAAATCCCTCAGGCAACTCAACATCATCCAGGGCAAAGCTGGGCACCCTCCCCCCACCAAATCCCTCAGGCAACTCAACATCATCCAGGACAAAACTGGGCACAGTCCCCCCACCAAATCCCTCAGGCAACTCAACACCATCCAGGGCAAACCACTGCCCCCTCCCAAACCACTCAGGCACCATCTACAAAACACACCACAGACTGGCCCAGGTCACCCCTGCAGCTTCTCCCAAACCCACACCCTCCCATCACTGACCAGGGACAAAGGCTACAGGCATAGAGGAGCACCACTTCCTGGACGTTCCCTCCCACTCACACTGCACCCACACTTGCACATCAATCTTCATTCCTTCCCCGTTCACTGGATCTAATTTGGAGTATTGTGTGCAGTTTTGGTCACCTACCTACAGCAAAGATGTAAATAAGATTGAAAGAGTACAGAGAAAATTTACAAGGATGTTGCCAGGACTGAAGTTATTAGGAAAGATTGAACAGGTTACGAATTTATTCCTTAGAATGGAGAATACTGAGGAGAGAGAGAGAGTTCTACAAAATGGGGGTACGTAGATAGGATAAGTGCAAGCAGGCTCCTTTCGCTGAGGTTGGGAGGGACTACAATCAGAGGTCATGGATTAAGGGTGAAAGATGAAAAGTTTAAGGGGAACACGAGGGGAAACTTCTTCTCTCAGAGGGTGATGAGAGTGTGGAACGAGCTGCCAGCGGAAGTGTTGCATGTGAGCTCGATTTCAACATTCAAGAGAAGTTTGGACAGGGACATGGATGGTAGAGGTATAAAGGGCTATGGTCCGGGTGTAGGTCAATGGGACTAGACAGTTTAAATTGTTTGACTGAACTAGATGGGCTGAATGGCCTGTTTCTGTTCTGTACTTTTCCATAACTCTCACTAAAGATATCAGCCCCGTCAGTGAATTGTCCTGTCGGAAGGATGGTGGAGCCAATAGAATTCTCACCAAACTGACCCAGTGGTTGTGTTATTTGTCAATTTCTCCACTTCATGATACAGTGCCCAGAGTGTCATCCTCAACACAGGGAGGCAAATGTACAAGGTCCATCGACTGATTAAAGCCCACTCCCAGTTCTGGAGAGGTCGGTCTTCTCTCCAGGAACAGCTGGGTGAAAGGCAAAGAAGAGGGGGATGGATGAAAACAGGTGAGTAGGGATGATTGACGGATGGGTAGAGGTGAGTGGGGATGATTGACGGATGGTGAGAGGTGAGTGGGGATGATTGACGGATGGGTAGAGGTGAGTGTGGATGATTGATGGATGGGTAGAGGTGATTGGGGATTATTGACGGATGGGTAGAGGTGAGTGGGGATGATTGACGGATGGGTAGAGGTGAGTGGGGATGATTGAAGGATGGAGAGAGGTGAGTGGGGATGATTGACGGATGGATAGAGGTGACTGGGGATGATTGACGGATGGAGACAGATGAGTGGTGATGATTGACGGATGGAGAGAGGTGAGTGGGGATGATTGACGGATGGATCGAGGTGACTGGGGATGATTGACGGATGGAGACAGGTGAGTGGTGATGATTGACGATAGAGACAGGTGTGTGGGGATGATTGACGGATGGAGAGAGGTGAGTGGGGATGATTGACGGATGGGTAGAGGTGAGTGGTGATAATTGACGGATGGGGCCAGGTGAATGGTGAAGATTGACGGGTGGGGACAAGTGAGTGGGGATGATTGACGGATGGAGAGAGGTGAGTGGGGATGATTGACGGATGGGTAGAGGTGAGTGGTGATAATTGACGGATGGAGACAGGTGAGTGGTGATGATTGACGGGTGGGGACAGGTGAGTGGGGATGATTGACGGATGGAGAGAGGTGAATGGGGATGATTGACGGATGGGTAGAGGTGAGTGGGGATGGTTGACGGATGGAGACAGATGAGTGGTGATGATTGATGGAGGGATAGAGGTGAGTGGGGATGATTGACGGATGGGGACAGGTGAATGGGGATGATTGACGGATGGAGAGAGGTGAGTGGGGATGATTGAAGGATGGAGACAGGTGAGTGGGGATGATTGACGGATGGAGACAGATGAGTGATGATGATTGACGGATGGAGAGAGGTGAATGGGGATGATTGACGGATGGAGACAGGCGAGTGGGGATGATTGACGGATGGAGAGAGGTGAGTGGGGATGATTGACGGATGGAGAGGTGAGTGGGGATGATTGACGGATGGAGAGAGGTGAATGGGGATGATTGACGGATGGAGACAGGCGAGTGGGGATGATTGACGGATGGGTAGAGGTGAGTGGGGATGATTGACGGATGGAGAGAGGTGAGTGATGATGATTGACGGATGGAGGTAGGTGAATGCGGAATGTCGATAGACGGGAACCATGAGTGCAGATGATTGGTGATGATGTAAATACGGTAGAGGTGGAGATTATCTCACTATCATTCAGAAGCACCGGGAGAGGACATCCCGTGGCGCACCGTTAATGAGACCACATGGATTGAATTTTGAAATAAGCGAGGGGCTCAGTTTGCTACTATTATACAGTCAGAATCCCCTTGCCGGGATGATAGAGTCACCTCCCCCGAACACCCCCCCCCCCCACCTGCCTTCTCAGGAGCTCTCCAAGCAGACCCAATGCCTGTCTCTCCCCACAGCTTGTGGATTCTCACACTCCCGCTCACCGGGGTCTCCCTCCCTCATATTTGTGACATTTACTGGGACTAAGGGCCCACTACCGTCAGGAAGGAGGTACAGGAGCATCAGGACTAGGACTGCCTGACTGGGTAACAGCTTCTTCCCCCGGGCTGTGAGACGAGTGAATAGCCGGCAACCTCCGACCTCTGGTCACTCGGACCGCGAGCTGTTCACTGTTTACCGGTGCTGTGCACTGCATGCATTTTGAATTATATTTTATTCATTTATTGACGGCAATATTTTGTTTTATGTGCTGTGTGATATGTTTTGTGGGTGCACCGTGGTCCGGAGGAGCGTTGTTTCGTTTGGCTGTACAGACAGATGTCAGTAATCTTGAGTGGGTTGGTGGCCGGAGTTTGTAAAAGCCCGGAGGGGCTGCGGGGTTACACTGACCGGACCCCCACCACCCCCTCCCTCTTCCTGTGCTGTGATGGAAAAGCTTTCCCATTCTTGGCGGCTCCGTTTCCGTGTTCTGGTTGAAACCTGAATCCGGTTGCTCCTGCTCCCGGGAGGTGGGGCTGCCCCGGAGCCGCAGAACCTGTTCTGTCTGTACCCTGGGAGGGGCGGAGAGCGTAACCAGAGGAGGTGACACATCGCTGGCCCTTCTCGGGGCGGGCACTGACCGTGATACGGCGTCCGGACACAGGCAGCACGACTCCTGCCCGGACCGGACCGGCGCCCCACTGCCCCGGCTCACGGGAGGTTATCTCGGGGCGAGAGGAGGAGGAGGCGGCGGCGGACATGGAAGAGGCCAACTGCTCGGAAGGTGAGTGTTGGACAGCCGTGTGGAGATCCGGAGGAGAGTGGAGGAAGAGGCGGGTAAGGCTGAAGGTGAGAGAGATGGAGGTGGAGAGGGTGAGGGGGTCGATCAGTGTCGGATCGGACGGCCAGCTGGTTTCCGCTCCAGCCTGGACGGACAACAATCCGCCGCTTGGACCGATTGCTTGGAAAGTGCTTTTGCCGAACTCGGTAAACCGAGTCTGCAGGGAGAATCCAGACCGGGATATTATGACCACCCCCTCCCTCACTCCTACTCCCCCCTCCCTCACCCCATCGCTCCTCCTCCACCTCCTCTGTCCCCTTCTTTCTCACCCCACCCCCTCTCCCTCCCTCACACTTCACCCTCTCCCCCTCTCCTCGTCTTCCAATGAAATTTAACCACTGGTGAGTTTTCTTCGTGTTTGCCTATCAGTTTGTTGGGTCCATGATAGATCTTTGTTGCCATTCCAGGCCTCTACCCCCAGCCATCGCTCCCAGTGTGCGTAGCCTCACACAGATTAGGCTGAAATTCCATCTGCCCAATCTACCAACAGATCGATGTCGTTCTGTACCCAAAGCTATTCTCTCTGTCAACAAACCATTCATTTTCACGTAATCTTCAGAACTACTAATCACACCTCCTACACTCAGATCCACGGAGTTAACGCACTTAGCAACAAGGAAACCTCATATACCAGGTGTCTGGTCACCCAGCAGCCCTCTACCTTCAGAATCAGGTTTGATATCAAACAACAGAAAATCTGCAGAGGTCCAAACAACATACACAAAATGCTGAAGGAACTCAGCAGGCCAGGCAGCATCTGTGGAAAAGAGTTACAGGCCGAGACCCTTCATCAGGACTGGAAAAAAGATGAGGAGTCAGAGTAAGGGAGGGGAGGGGAGGAAGAAACACAAAGTGATAGGTGAGAGGTTCCCTTTGCCCTCACCTCCCATAAAACCAGCACATAATTCTGCCATCTCCACCGGGATCCCACCACCAAGCACATCTTTCCCTTCCTTCCCCACTTTCTGCTTCCCGCAGGGATCACTCCCGATCTGACTCCCTTGTCCATTCATCCCTGCCCACTGATCTCCCTCCTGGCACTTATCCTTGCAAATAGAACAAGTGCCTCACCTGCCCCAATACCTCCTCCCTCACTACCATTCTAGGCCCCAAACAGTCCTTCCAGGTGAGGCGACACTTCACCTTTGAATCTGCTGGGGTCATCTACTGTGTCCAGTGCTCCCGGTGTGGCCTCCTGTATATCGGTGAGACCCGATGTAGATTGAGAGACAGCTTCGCCGAGCATCTATGCTCCGTCTGCCAGAAAAAAGCGGTATCTCCCAGTGTCCACCCATTTTAATTCCACTTCCCATTCCCATTCCGATATGTCTGTCCATAGGCTCCTCTACTGTCGGGATGAGACCACACTCAGGTTGGAGGAACAACAGGCTCCATGACAGCTTCTTTCTCTAGGTCATCAAACTGATTAATTCACGCTGATGCCGTTGAATTTCTATGCTGTATTGACTGTCCTGTTGTACATAATATTTATTACAAATTATAAACGTTGTACTATAAACTGCACATTGCACATTTAGACAGAGATGTAACGTAAAGATTTTTACGCCTCATGTATGTGAAGGATGGAAGAAATAAAGTCAATTCAATTCATTTAAACACCTTGTACTCCATCTGGGAAGCCTGATGGCATGATCATCGATTTCTCAAACTTCCGGGAATTTCCCTGCACTCCACCCCATCTCCTTCACCATTCCCCATTCCTGTTTCACTCTCTCACCTTACCTGTTTACCTGTCCACCACCTTGTCTCCTTGCCTGCCCAACACCTCATCTGCTTACCTGCCCATCACCTCA
Organism: Hemitrygon akajei; assembly: GCF_048418815.1. Taxonomy (NCBI): domain Eukaryota; kingdom Metazoa; phylum Chordata; class Chondrichthyes; order Myliobatiformes; family Dasyatidae; genus Hemitrygon; species Hemitrygon akajei. The sequence goes on along the minus strand of NC_133138.1, from coordinate 2,623,386 downwards.
TCTGCTTACCTGCCCATCACCTCATCTGCTTACCTGTCCACCACCTCGTCTCCTTGCCTGCCCAACACCTCATCTGCTTACCTGTCCACCACCTCGTCTCCTTGCCTGCCCATCACCTCATCTGCTTACCTGTCCACCACCTCGTCTCCTTGCCTGCCCAACACCTCATCTGCTTACCTGCCCATCACCTCATCTGCTTACCTGCCCATCACCTCATCTGCTTACCTGCCCATCACCTCATCTGCTTACCTGCCCATCACCTCATCTGCTTACCTGTCCATCACCTCGTCTCCTTGCCTGCCCAACACCTCATCTGCTTACCTGTCCACCACCTCGTCTCCTTGCCTGCCCATCACCTCATCTGCTTACCTGTCCACCACCTCATCTCCTTACCTGCCCATCACCTCATCTGTTTACCTGCCCATCACCTCATCTGCTTACCTGCCCATCACCTCATCTGCTTACCTGCCCATCACCTCATCTGCTTACCTGCCCAACACCTCATCTGCTTACCTGCCCAACACCTTATCTGCTTACCTGCCCATCACCTCATCTGCTTACCTGCCTACCACCTCCCTCTGGTGCTCCTCCCCCTTCCCTTTCTTCCATGGCCTTCTATCCTCTCATATCAGATTTTCTCCTTCTCCAGCCCTTTATCTCTTTCACCTATCAAATGCCCAGCTCTTTACTTCACCTCCCTACCCTACCCCCGCCCCTCTCGGTTTCACCTATCACCTTGGGTTTCTCCCTCTCCTCTGTCCCACCTTCTAACTCTGACTCCTCATCTTTTTTTCTCTCCAGTCCTGATGAAGGGTCTTGGCCTGAAATGTCAATTTTGCTCTTTTCCATAGATGCTGCCTGACCTGCTGAGCTTCTCCAGCATCTTGTGTGTTCACTGGCCTATAATTATAATTACCTGGTTACACATACAAATTGCTGGAGGAACTCAGCATGTCATGGCTACGTCTATAGAGGGAAATGAACAGTTGACGTTTTGAGCTGAGACTCTTCATCAGGACTTGGCCCAAAACATTAACTGTTTATTCCTCTCCGTAGACGTTGCCTGACCTGTGGAGTTCCTCCAGCATTTTGTGCGTGTTGCTCTAGATTTCCAGTATCTGCAGAATTTCTTGTGGTTTTGAATTACCTGTTTTCTCTGTGGCTCTTATTGAGCAAAGGGACAGGATTTCCTGTCCTCCGGTCACTGACTTCTCACCTGCGGTCAGCAGATATTAAAAAATCTCCCTCTCCGTCCCTTGGCAGTCTGGGCTCAACTCATCAGACCCGGTGGATCCACCTGTATTGAACTTGTTAAGCAGGTTAAGACCTACAAGTATCTGGGAGTACAGTTAGACGAGAAGCTAGACTGGACTGCCAACACAGATGCCTTGTGCAGGAAGGCACAGAGTCGACTGTACTTCCTTAGAAGGTTGGCGTCATTCAATGTTTGTAGTGAGATGCTGAAGATGTTCTATAGGTCAGTTGTGGAGAGCGCCCTCTTCTTTGTGGTGGCGTGTTGGGGAGGAAGCATTAAGAAGAGGGACGCCTCACGTCTTAATAAGCTGGTAAGGAAGGCGGGCTCTGTCGTGGGCAAAGTACTGGAGAGTTTAACATTGGTAGCTGAGAGAAGGGCGCTGAGTAGGCTACGGTCAATTATGGATAACTCTGAACATCCTCTACATAGCACCATCCAGAGACCGAGAAGCAGTTTCAGCGACAGGTTACTATCGATACAATGCTCCTCAGACAGGATGAAGAGGTCAATACTCCCCAATGCCATTAGGCTTTACAATTCTACCGCCAGGACTTAAGAACTTTTTAAAAGCTATTATTAATGCTTTTTGAGATAGTGATTTAGATGCATATCATATTTTTTACTGAGTTAAGTATTGTATGTAATTAGTTTTGCTACAACAAGTGTATGGGACATTGGAAAAAAAGTTGAATTTCCCCATGGGGATGAATAAAGTATCTATCTATCTATCTATCTATCTATCTATCTATCTAGTAGTTTCTCCTTTTAAATCTCAACATGCTCTAGAATTTCACCACCACACCTTCCCCAGAGTTCTCCAACAAGAATAGTTTCCTGCTTAGAGAATGGGGCCGAGATGTGTTAATGTAACCTCTTGCCCATTGTTTCTTCCTTTGGTTGCAGACGATCTCCTCTTACCTTCTTACTTTTGATATACTTAGACTCAAAGAATTATAGAAATAAACCTTTGAGCCATCTAGTCCATGCCAAGCTATTGCCTTGCCTGGACCCGAGCCCTCCATACCCCTCCCTTCTATGTACCTATCCAATTTTCTCTTAAATGTTGAATTGAACCCACATCCCCCACTTCCACTGGCAGCTTGTTCCACTCGCTCACCGAGCTCTGAATGAAGAAGTTCCCCCTCAGGTTCCCCTTAACCTTTTCACCTTTCATCCTTAACCCATGACCTCTATTATTGTTGGTATTCATTTCAAGAGGACTAGTATATAAAAGCAGGGATGTAAAGTTGAGACTTTACAAAGCACTGGTGAGACCTCACTTGGAGAATTGTGAGCAGATTCTTATCTTAGAAAGGATGTGCTGAAACTGGAGAGGGTTCAAAGAAGGTTCATGAAAATGATTCCAGGATTGAACAACTTGTCAAAAGAAAAGGGTTTAATGGCTCTGGGATTGTTTTCACTAGAACTCAGAAGAATGAGGGGTGATCTCATTGAAACCTATAGAATGGTGAAAGGCCTTGATAGAGTGGATGTGGAGAGGATGTTTCCTATAGTGGGGGAGTCTAGGACCAGAGGACACAGATAGAGTGGACGTGGAGAGGATGTTTCCTATAGTGGGGGAGTCTAGGACCAGTGGACACAGCCTCAGAATAGAGGGGTGTCCTTTTAGAATGGAGATGAGGAGGAATCTCTTTAGCCAGAGAGTGGTGAATCTGTGGAATTCTTTGCCACGGGCAGCTGTGGAGGCCAAGTCTTTATGTATATAAGGCAGAGGTTGATAGATTCTTAAGGGGTCAGGTCATTGAGGGATTTGGGAGAAGGCAGGAGATTGAGGCTGAGAGGAAAATTTGATTGTCCATGATGAAATGACAAAGCAGACCCAGTGGGCCAAATGGACTAATTCTGCACCTATATTTTATGGTCTCATGTACAGTATGTCTCAATTTTCAACCCTGAGATTAACTTTCTTATGGGCATACAAAGCAAATGCGAAGAAACACAACAGAATCTGTGGAAGTCCTGTGGTGAACTAGATATACCTGTCTGGACTGCTCCTGTGGCTCCTCCCACAGACCCCTCAGCGTGAGTTATTGATGGTGCATCAAGTCCACACCCAACAAGACAGAAAAACAACCGGTGTGCAAAAGACAACAAACTATGCAAATACAGTAATAATAATAACTGCAATATTCAGTGACGTGGTGACTGAAGTTATCTCACTGGTTCAAGACCCTGGTGGTTGAGGGGTAGTGACTGTTCCTGAAGCTGGTGGTGTGGGTCCTGAGGCTCCTGTACCCTCCTCCTCAATTGCAGCAGTGAGAAGAGAGCATGGCCTGGGTGGTGGGGGTCCCTGATGAGGGATGCTGTTTTCCTGTGAAAGCACTCCTTGTAGATGTGCTCAGTGGTGGGGAGGGCTTTACCCGTGATAGACTGGGCTGCATCCAGTACTTTTTGTAGGATTTTCTGTTCAAGGGCATTGGTATTTCCATATTAGGCTGTGATGCATTCAGTCAATATTCTCTCCACTACCTATCTATAGAACTTTTTCAAAGGTTTAGATGTCACGTTGAATATTTACAAACTTCTCAGGAAGCAGAGGTGTCGTCATTCCTCCTTTGTGATTTCTTTTATGTGCTGGGCCCAGGAAAGGTCCTCCAAACCGAGGAATGTAAAGTTATTGACCATCTGCACCTCTGATCCTCCGGTGAGGACTGGCTCACTGGGTCGCTCATCCTGAGATCAATAGTCAGCTTCTTGGTTTTGCTGACGTTGAGTGAGAGGTTGTTGCTGTGGCGCCACTCAGCCAGATTTTCAATCTTCTTCCTATATGCTGACTCGTCACCACCTTTGATTTGGCCAATAAAGGGTTGTCATCGGCAGATTTAAATATGGCATTGGAGCTGTGCTAAGCCTCACAGTCATAAGTATAACGTGAGTAGAGCAGAGAGCTAAGCACACAGCCTTGTGCACCTGTGCTGAGGGAGATCATGGAGGAGATGTTGTTGCCAATCCAAACTGACTGGGGTCTGCAAGTGAGGAAATTGAGGCCAAGGTCTTGAAGCTTATTGATTAGTTTTGAGAGCATCTTGATGTACACATCTTTGCTCTCCAGATGTTCAGGGCTGAGTGGAGCCAGTGAGATGGTTTCTGTTGTACCGGTCCCATGAAGCCCTGCTGGGACGATCTACCTCCTTGTTTGGAAGCACTTAAAAAATTCCACCCCTTCTAAGCCTTTCACATGAAGTTAATGTTGAGGAAGTTGAAACCCAAGCACTCTGTCCTGATGATCCATTGATATACAGTCCTCTCCATCTCCTGCTGATGGGCAAGAAGCCTGTAGTGATCATTCCCTTTTTTGTTCCTGAACTCTATCCATGTGGCCTCGTTTGAAGACATATCTAGGACATCGTGCCTCCTAATTGCAGTAAATCAATATCCCCCACCCCACCTTCCCTAACACCCCCCTCCCCAGACTTTCCTCGAGCCAGCTTCCGCTCCACCTCTCCTTCAACCCGTTTACTCACAGCCAGCCAGCACTGTATGTCATGAAATTCGTTTTGTGGCAGCAGTATATTGCAAAATATAAATAATAAAAAATATATAAATTCAAATGACAAAATACACAGTATATAAAAATTATATCAGTAGTGCAAACAGAGCAAAAACAAAATCAGGGAGTGTACTTGGGTTCAGAAAACTGACGTTTGAGGGGAAGAGGCTTCCATCTTCCTTTCCAGTCCTGACGAAGGGTCTCGGCTGTTTATTCCCTTCCATAGATCCTGCCTGCCTTGCTGAGTTCCTCCAGCATTTTGTGTGTGTGCTCACAATGCCACCTCACCTTTCACATGCCCAAGCCACTCCTGAGAGTTCTATACCTAGGGGTGTTGTGTTGCAAATCCTGCCTGACGTCTCAGTAACAACAACATCACATTGTAATGTACACATCCACCCTCTCATTCATCAGCCTTGTCATCATTCTGAGGAGACTGGAGGGAAGTATGGGGTGATGTCAGAAGTAGAGTTTTTACACGAAGTGGCGTGTCTGTGGAAAGTGCTGCCAGGGCTGGTGTTCGACACGTAGAACAGAGTCTCAGACAGGCACGTGGGTGAAGGAAAAATGGAGGACTATGTGGGAGGGAAGGGTTAGGTTGATCTGGGAGTAAGTAAAAGGTTTGGCACTACTTTGTGGGCTGAAGGGCCTGTACTGTGCTGTAATGTTCTAACAATCAGATTTCTAACATTAAATTTGATGCAATTTGGCTTTGCATTCCTCCCATGTGCCCGATCACGCCCATGTCCGCCTGATCACGCTCACGTCTGCCCAATCACGCCCATGTCCACCCGAGCATGCCTGCTGGGCTGACTTAGTATTCCCTCTATATGTGACTGTAAATGTAAAGCCTTGCCAAAAGCATCGGTAAACCTCCTGGTAAAGGATGGTGGATCAGGCACAGTTGAAGTGTAACTGTTGCACATTTGCACAGATAACTGACCTGCTGTGGTATGTGAGCAGTCGCCTGGAGCCAAGATACCCTATTACTCTGGGACGGTACAGGGAGATAAGGGAATGGATCAGATGGGACAGGAGAGAGGGTGACTGGCCACCATAAACCTTTAAGCAAAGTTCATAGTTCAAAGTAAAACTTATTATTAAAATATATACTCTTTTCTTTTCTAAAATATATACTCTTTTCTTTCCTCTTAAGCCCATCACCCCTACTGGGGAACAGGCCACCAAATGCAGCTTGCCAAAGCCCTGTGTCCTGATCCAAAGGTCAACTGGCCTGAGGCACTGCTTTCACCACACAATGTCGTGTGTCTTCCAGGCGAAGATCCTTCTTCTCCCAGGGATGGGGTCTTTGGACCTTCTGTTGATGTTTCTGTAGCTCTGGGTTGTTGCTAAGCCCATACTAATCCTCCTCCTCCCACAGCTGGGCTTGGGAAGTCCATCATTGCCGGAGTACAAGGTATTCTACCTTGGAATTCATTTTCATGCCGGCACTTACAGGGAAATGAAAAAATACAACAGAATTCATGAAAATAAACGACATAAACAAAGACTGACAAACAACAAATGTGTATAAGGAGATAGATTGTCCAGATACAGGAAAGAAACAAATAATAATCATAAATAAATAATAATATGAACGTGTGATGTCGAGTCCTTGAAAGTGAGTCTGTAGATTGTGGATTCTGTTCGGTGTCGGGGTGAGGGAAGTTACGCATGCTGGTTCAATAGCCTGATAGTTCAGGGGTAATAACTGTTCTCAAACTTGGTGGTGTGAGTTCTGAGGCTCCTGTAGCTCCTGCCCAGTGGTAGAAGCGAGAAGAGAGGATGGCTTCAGTGGTGGGGTTCCTTGATGATTGATGTTGCTTTCCTGTGACGACACTCCACGTAGATGTGTCCAGTGGTGGTGAAGGCTTTACCCATGATGGACTGAGCTGTATTCACCACATCAAACCTGCATCGATAGATGCGACCGGTCAGGACAGGCTCCAACCTGCATCGATAGATGTGACCGGTCAGGACACGCTCCAAACTGCAACGATAGATGCGACCGGTCAGGACACGCTCCAACCTGCATCGATAGATGCGACCGGTCAGGACACGCTCCAACCTGCATCGATAGATGCGACCGGTCAGGACACGCTCCAACCTGCATCGATAGATGCCACCGGTCAGGACACGCTCCAATCTGCATCGATAGATGCGACCGGTCAGGACACGCTCCAACCTGCATCGATAGATGCCACCGGTCAGGACACGCTCCAACCTGCATCGATAGATGCCACCGGTCAGGACATGCTCCAACCTGCATCGATAGATGCGACCGGTCAGGACACGCTCCAACCGGCATCGATAGATGCGACCGGTCAGGACACGCTCCAACCTGCATCGATAGATGCGACCGGTCAGGACATGCTCCAATCTGCATCGATAGATGCGACCGGTCAGGACACGCTCCAACCGGCATCGATAGATGCGACTGGCAGGACACGCTCCAACCTGCATCGATAGATGCGACCGGTCAGGACACGCTCCAACCTGCATCGATAGATGCGACCGGTCAGGACACGCTCCAATCTGCATCGATAGATGCCACCGGTCAGGACACGCTCCAATCTGCATCGATAGATGCCACCGGTCAGGACACGCTCCAACCGGCATCGATAGATGCGACCGGTCAGGACACGCTCCAACCGGCATCGATAGATGCGACCGGTCAGGACACGCTCCAACCGGCATCGATAGATGCGACCGGTCAGGACACGCTCCAACCGGCATCGATAGATGCGACCGGTCAGGACACGCTCCAACCTGCATCGATAGATGCGACCGGCAGGACACGCTCCAACCTGCATCGATAGATGCGACCGGTCAGGACACGCTCCAACCTGCATCGATAGATGCGACCGGTCAGGACATGCTCCAACCGGCATCGATAGATGCCACCGGTCAGGACACGCTCCAACCTGCATCGATAGATGCGACCGGCAGGACACGCTCCAACCTGCATCGATAGATGCGACCGGCAGGACACGCTCCAACCTGCATCGATAGATGCGACCGGCAGGACACGCTCCAACCTGCATCGATAGATGCGACCGGCAGGACACGCTCCAACCTGCATCGATAGATGCGACCGGTCAGGACACGCTCCAATCTGCATCGATAGATGCCACCGGTCAGGACACGCTCCAACCTGCATCGATAGATGCGACCGGTCAGGACACGCTCCAACCTGCATCGATAGATGCGACCGGTCAGGACACGCTCCAATCTGCATCGATAGATGCGACCGGTCAGGACACGCTCCAACCTGCATCGATAGATGCGACCGGTCAGGACACGCTCCAATCTGCATCGATAGATGCCACCGGTCAGGACACGCTCCAACCTGCATCGATAGATGCGACCGGTCAGGACACGCTCCAACCGGCATCGATAGATGCGACCGGTCAGGACACGCTCCAATCTGCATCGATAGATGCCACCGGTCAGGACACGCTCCAACCTGCATCGATAGATGCGACCGGTCAGGACACGCTCCAACCGGCATCGATAGATGCGACCGGTCAGGACACGCTCCAACCGGCATCGATAGATGCGACCGGTCAGGACACGCTCCAACCTGCATCGATAGATGCGACCGGTCAGGACACGCTCCAACCGGCATCGATAGATGCGACTGGCAGGACACGCTCCAACCGGCATCGATAGATGCGACCGGTCAGGACACGCTCCAATCTGCATCGATAGATGCGACCGGTCAGGACACGCTCCAACCTGCATCGATAGATGCGACCGGTCAGGACACGCTCCAACCTGCATCGATAGATGCGACTGGCAGGACACGCTCCAACCTGCATCGATAGATGCGACCGGTCAGGACACGCTCCAATCTGCATCGATAGATGCGACCGGTCAGGACACGCTCCAACCTGCATCGATAGATGCGACCGGTCAGGACACGCTCCAACCTGCATCGATAGATGCGACTGGCAGGACACGCTCCAACCTGCATCGATAGATGCGACCGGTCAGGACACGCTCCAACCTGCATCGATAGATGCGACCGGTCAGGACACGCTCCAACCTGCATCGATAGATGCGACCGGTCAGGACACGCTCCAACCTGCATCGATAGATGCGACCGGTCAGGACACGCTCCAACCTGCATCGATAGATGCGACCGGTCAGGACACGCTCCAACCGGCATCGATAGATGCCACCGGTCAGGACACGCTCCAACCTGCATCGATAGATGTGACCGGTCAGGACACGCTCCAACCTGCATCGATAGATGCCACCGGTCAGGACACGCTCCAACCTGCATCGATAGATGCGACCGGTCAGGACACGCTCCAACCTGCATCGATAGATGCGACCGGTCAGGACACGCTCCAACCTGCATCGATAGATGCGACCGGTCAGGACACGCTCCAACCTGCATCGATAGATGCGACCGGCAGGACACGCTCCAACCGGCATCGATAGATGCGACCGGTCAGGACACGCTCCAACCTGCATCGATAGATGCCACCGGTCAGGACACGCTCCAACCTGCATCGATAGATGCGACCGGCAGGACACGCTCCAACCTGCATCGATAGATGCCACCGGTCAGGACACGCTCCAACCGGCATCGATAGATGCGACCGGTCAGGACACGCTCCAACCGGCATCGATAGATGCCACCGGTCAGGACACGCTCCAACCGGCATCGATAGATGCCACCGGTCAGGACACGCTCCAACCGGCATCGATAGATGCGACCGGTCAGGACACGCTCCAACCGGCATCGATAGATGCCACCGGTCAGGACACGCTCCAACCGGCATCGATAGATGCGACCGGTCAGGACACGCTCCAACCTGCATCGATAGATGCCACCGGTCAGGACACGCTCCAACCGGCATCGATAGATGCGACCGGTCAGGACACGCTCCAACCGGCATCGATAGATGCCACCGGTCAGGACACGCTCCAACCGGCATCGATAGATGCGACCGGTCAGGACACGCTCCAACCGGCATCGATAGATGCGACCGGTCAGGACACGCTCCAATCTGCATCGATAGATGCGACCGGTCAGGACACGCTCCAACCTGCATCGATAGATGCGACCGGTCAGGACACGCTCCAACCTGCATCGATAGATGCGACCGGTCAGGACACGCTCCAACCTGCATCGATAGATGCGACCGGTCAGGACACGCTCCAACCTGCATCGATAGATGCGACCGGTCAGGACACGCTCCAACCTGCATCGATAGATGCGACCGGTCAGGACACGCTCCAACCTGCATCGATAGATGCGACCGGTCAGGACACGCTCCAACCGGCATCGATAGATGCGACCGGTCAGGACACGCTCCAACCTGCATCGATAGATGCGACCGGTCAGGACACGCTCCAACCGGCATCGATAGATGCGACCGGTCAGGACACGCTCCAACCTGCATCGATAGATGCGACCGGTCAGGACACGCTCCAACCTGCATCGATAGATGCGACCGGTCAGGACAGGCTCCAACCGGCATCGATAGATGCGACCGGTCAGGACACGCTCCAACCGGCATCGATAGATGCGACCGGTCAGGACAGGCTCCAATTGATTTTGGTGACAAGGTGACAAGTTGACAAGGTGCTCACATCCGTTACTCCATCTCTGCTCTCTCCACAGGGGTGTCCATGGCACTGGAATGCTCCTTGGATTCCTGTCAGGAGCTGTGCAGTGCGGTCCAGGTGAACCACCCGAACGTGACGCTGGCTCACCTGCCTTCCTGGAGGGATCCAGACTTTTACATTGGCCTCGCCCTGGCCACCGTCTCCAGCATCCTGATCGGGGTCAGTGTCATCCTCAAGAAAAAGGGGCTGCTGCGGCTGGCTGGCGACGGCAGAGTTAGAGCAGGTGAGGGGGGAGTCTCTGCCTCCAGAGTGACCGTCCCCAGTGTGAGCTCCCTCAGTCCTACCCGTCCCACAGTGTGACCATCCCTCAGTACCGCCCCTCCCACAGTGTGACCATCCCTCAGTACCGCCCCTCCCACAGTGTGACCCTCCCTCAGTGTGAGCTCCCTCAGTACCGCCCCTCCCACAGTGTGACCATCCCTCAGTACCGCCCCTCCTACAGTGTGACCCTCCCTCAGTGTGAGCTCCCTCAGTACCACCCCTCCCACAGTGTGACCCCTCCCTCAGTACTGCCCCTCCCACAGTGTGACCATCCCTCAGTACCGACCCTCCCACAGTGTGACCCTCCCACAGTGTGACCCTCCCTCAGTACCGCCCCTCCCACAGTGTGACCCTCCCACAGTGTGACTCCCTCAGTACCGCCCCTCCCACAGTGTGACCCTCCCTCGGTACCGCCCCTCCCACAGTGTGAGCTCCCTCAGTACCGCCCCTCCCACAGTGTGACCCCTCCCTCAGTACCCGCCCCTCCCACAGTGTGACTCCTTCAGTACCGCCCCTCCCACAGTGTGACCCTCCCTCAGTACCCGCCCCTCCCACAGTGACCCTCCCTCAGTACCGCCCCTCCCACAGTGTGACCCCTCCCTCAGTACCGCCCCTCCCACAGTGTGACTCCCTCAGTACCGCCCCTCCCACAGTGTGACCCCTCCCTCAGTCCTACCCCTCCCACTGTGTGACTCCTTCAGTACCGCCCCTCCCACAGTGTGACCCTCCCTCAGTACCGCCCCTCCCACAGTGTGTCCCTCCCTCGGTACCACTCCTCCCACAGTGGGACCCTCCCTCACTACCACCCCTCATACAGTGTGACCCTCCCTCAGTATCACCCCTCCCACAGTGTGACCCTCCCTCGGTACCTCCCCTCCCACAGTGTGATCTTCCCTCAGTATCACCCCTCCCACAGTGTGACCCCTCCCTCAGTACCCGCCCCTCCCACAGTGTGACCCTCCCTCAGTACCGCCCCTCCCACAGTGTCACCCCTTCCTCAGTACCGCCCCCCCCCACAGTGACCCTCCCTCAGTACCGCCCCTCCCTCAGTCCTACCCCTCCCACAGTGCGACCCTCCCTCAGTACCGCCCCTCCCAGTGTGACCCTCCCTCAGTCCTACCCCTCCCACAGTGTGAGCTCCCTCAGTACCGCCCCTCCCACAGTGTGACCCTCCCTCAGTCCTACCCCTCCCACAGTGCGACCCTCCCTCAGTACTGCCCCTCCCACAGTGTGACCCTCCCTCAGTCCTACCCCTCCCACAGTGTGACCCTCCCTCAGTTCTACCCCTCCCACAGTGTGACCCTCCCTCAGTCCTACCCCTCCCACAGTGCGACCCTCCCTCAGTACCCGCCCCTCCCACAGTGTGACCCTCCCTCAGTCCTACCCCTCCCACAGTGACCCTCCCTCAGTCCTACCCTTCCCACAGTGTGACCCTCCTTCAGTACCGCCCCTCCCACAGTGACCCTCCCTCAGTCCTACCCCTCCCACAGTGTGACCCTCCTTCAGTACCGCCCCCCCACAGTGTGACCCTCCCTCAGTACCGCCCCTCCCACAGTGTGACTCTCCCTCAGTACCCGCCCCTCCCACAGTGACCCTCCCTCAGTCCTACCCCTCCCACAGTGTGACCCTCCCTCAGTACCACCCCTCCCACAGTGTGACTCTCCCTCAGTACCACCCCTCCTACAGTGTGAGCTCCCTCAGTACCACCCCTCTCACAGTGTGACCCTCCCTCAGTACCGCCCCTCCCAGTGTGACCCTCCCTCAGTACAACCTCTCCCACAGTGACCCTCCTTCAGTACCACCTCTCCCACAGTGTGACCCTCCCTCAGTCCTACCCCTCCCACAGTGTGACCCTCCCTCAATACTGCCCCTCCCACAGTGACCCTCCCTCAGTCAAACCCCTCCCACAGTGTGACCCTCCCTCAGTACCGCCCCTCCCACAGTGACCCTCCCTCAGTACCACCCTCCCACAGTGTCACCCCTCCCTCAGTACCACCCTTCCCACAGTGTGACCCCTCCCTCAGTACCCGCCCCTCCCACAGTGACCCTCCCTCAGTCCTACCCCTCCCACAGCGTGACCCTCCCACAGTGTGAGCTCCCTCAGTACCGCCCCTCCCACAGTGACCCTCCCTCAGTCCTACCCCTCCCACAGTGTGACCCTCCCTCAATACTGCCCCTCCCACAGTGGCCCTCCCTCAGTCCTACCCCTCCCACAGTGTGACCCTCCCTCAGTACCACCCCTCTCACACTGTGACGCTCCCTCAGTACCACCCTCCCACAGTGTGACCCTCCCTCAGTACCACCCCCCACAGTGTGACCCTCCCTCAGTGTGAGCTCCCTCAGTACCCGCCCCTCCCTCAGTGTGACCCTCCCTCAATACTGTCCTTTCTGTGTTGTGGTGCCTCCGTATTCCCAAGTGCAATATTCCCTGATCCTCACATTCCCTCATTGCCCAGAAGTCTCTTCTTTGTCACCTTGATCCAGAGTCTCTGTTCTCAGTAAAAAAAAAACAATATCATGGAGAGACTGTTTAAGCATGGAGTATCCCTATATCTGAACTGTTATCCAAGGACTTTGCAAACACCTCTTAACCTCCCTGCATCCAAACCGAAACCACCCCCACACTAAATCCGCTTCCCCACCTGAAACCTTAACCCAAATCTATACTCACACATCTTCCTTAACCCGAGTCACCTAGACAGAAATCAGAGGTGCAAAGGGACTTGGGAGTCCTCGTGCAGGACTCCCTGAAGGTTAATTTGCAGGTTGAGTCAGTGGTGAGGAATGCCAATGCAATGTTAGCATTCATTTTGAGAGGACCAGAATATAAAAGCAAAGATGTGATCTTAGGCTGGACTGCACTTGGAATATTGTGAGCTGATTTGGGCCCCTTATCTGAAAAAAGATGTACTGGCATTAGAGAGGGTGCAGAGGAGGATCACAAGAATGATTCTGGGAATGAAAGGGTTAATGTTTGAGGGACATCTGAAGTCTCTGGGCCTGTACTCATAGAACATAGCAATCCCTTCGGCCCACAATGTTGTGCTGACCATGTAACCTACTCTAGAAACTGCCTAGAATTTCCCTAGTGCATAGCCCTCTATTTTTCTAAGCTCTATGTACGGTACTTATCTAAGAGGCTCTTAAAAGACCCTATTGTATCCACTTCCACCACTGCAACTGGCAGTGCATTCTACACACCTACCACTCCTTGTGTGAAAAACCTACCCTTGACGCCCCCTCAGTATCTATTTCTAAAAACCTTAAAACCGTGCCCCTTTGTGTTAGCCTTTTCAGCCCCGGCTCTCCACACGGTCAATGGCCTCTCATCATCTTGTACACCTCTATCACACTGCTCCAAGGAGAAAAGGCCAAGTTCACTCAACCTACTCTCATCAGCTACGCCTCCAATCCAGGCAACATCCTTGTAAATCTCCTCTGCCCTCTCTCTACAGTATCCACAATGGAGTTTAGAAGAATGAGGAGGGATCTCATAGAAACCTATTGAATATTGAAAGGTCTACATAGAGTGGATGTGGAGAGGATGTTTTCTGTAGTGAGAGAGTCTAGGTCCAGAGGGCACAGCCTCAGAATAGAGGGATGTCCCTTTAGAACAGAAATGAGGAGGAGGAATTTCTGTAGCCAGAGGAGATAGGTCTGTGGAATTCATTGCCACAGATGGCTGTGGAGGCCAGGTCATTGGGTATATTTAAAGTAGAGGTTGATAGGTTCTTGATTCATCAGGGTGTGAAAAGTTATGGGGAGACAGCAAGGGAATGGGGTTGAGAGGGATAATATATTAGCCATGATGGAATGGCATAGCAGATATGATGGGCTGAATAGCTTCATTCTTTTCCTATGTCTTATGGTTGGAACCAAACCCCTCCCTGACACACTCCCTCACCTGAATCCCCTCCCTCTCTCACAGCTCCCAACCCTAACACCAGCACAATGACTCCCCACCACCTCGGAGTTGAGACTGAGCTTTGACCGTAGCTGTTTGTACGTTACAGGAGACGGTGGCCATGGTTACCTGAAGGACTGGATGTGGTGGGCTGGCCTGCTAACCAGTGAGTAAAAACGCTGCTGACTGTGCTTTCTTCCAGCTAATAAAAGCTGATGTGTAAGAGTTTGGAGTTCAGTTCCAGCGTCCTCTCTAAGGAGTTTGTGTATTCCTTCCCATGTGCATGCGGGTTGCCTCCGGGTGCTCTGGTTTCCTCCCACAGTCCAAAGACGTATCGGTAAATGAGTCACTGACATTAGGCTCTGGTTTAATCAGGCGGAGCGGCTCGTTGTACAGGAAGGGCCTGTTCTGTGCTGTGTTTCTAAATGATTAAAATAAAATGAATGTTTTTCCAGATGTAATGCAGCAAAAAACCACAGGATAATAATTTAAAACCGGGTCAAGAACCTTCATCGGGACGGGAAAGGAATAGGGACGGCACCAGAATAAGAAGATTGGGGGAGAGGAAGGTGACAGGTGAAGCCAGGCGCGTGGGAAAGGTGAGGAGCTGCAGAGGAAGGAATCGGAGAGTGGAACACAAGAGGGAGGGAAGGAAGAGGGACCCGGGGAAGCTGATCGGCCAGTGAGGAGGAGAAAAGGGCTGAAAGAGGACCAGAATAAGGAATGGAAAAAGAGAGGTGGGGGGGAAGCTAGCTGGCAGTTCGGGAAATCGATGTTCCTGCCATCAGGCTGGAGGCTACCAGCCAGAATACAAGGTGTTGCTCCTTCACGCTGAGCGTGGCCTCACCTTGGCACAAGAGGAGTCCGTGGACTGACATGTCGGAACAGGAATTCTGCTTTTTGCTGATGGAGGGGAAGTGCTTGACAAAGGTGTCCCCCAATTTACATCGGGTCTCAGCAATGTAGGGCAAGCTGCACTGTGAGCAGCAACGATAGACAACTCCGACAGACTCACAGGCGAAGTGTTTCCTCTCCGAGTGGAGGCGAGTGGGCAGATGCTTGCAGGGATAGGTGCAGGAGGGAGATTGGTAGGTACAATACATAGGATAGCTTATACACACGGATTGATTGTGTGTCCACAAAGTGATGTTAGGCACAGGAGTGTCTGTACCTAAGGTGACTCTGGCAGGAAATGCTGTTGTTGAATGTAGACTCTCCCTCCAAAGGCGTAACATCCTCTCCTCGTCCACTCTATCAGTGGATGCAATGAGATTGCCTCATTCTTTGCTGCCTGTCTTGGGCGACGTGGCGTGGTTGTGTCCCGGTTAGTGTAATGCATTACAGTGCCAGTGACCAGGGTTCAATTCCCACCAGTAACACCTTCATGCATAACCAGACAGTAATGACAGCAAGCCAAGCTGTCGATGTTCGTTCAGACATTTTCCACTCTCTGTATGAAGAGGGACGGTCCCAAGTATTGGCTGCAAAAGGGGGAGGGTTGAGCTTGCAGCTAGCAACCCCTCCCTGTAAAAACCCAGAGCTATAGAAACGCTAACTGAAGCTCCAAATACCTCGTCCCTGGGAGAGGAAGGATTTGAAAGGAGAGATGTGGCTGTTCCTGACAATGACTCTGTCAGTTCTGTCGTGCCCAAGGCTGCCCACAGGGCTGCTTGAACAAAGCTGCCTTTTCTTGCAGAGGAAATTTAATCCAGGTGTTCCTACTCAGTGAACAGGTGAGGGAAGGATCAGAAACAGCCTACTGCCCCTCCGAGTGGAATCAACGCAATGTGCGGAGGGAGGCCGAGGTCGGGAGGGGGACTGGGTGTATTGTAGGAGAGAGCACCATGGGCTCCTCCTCAGAACAGAGATGAGAAGGAGCTTCTTTAGCCAGAGGCTGATGAGTTTGTGGAATTCATCGCCACAGACGGCTCTGGAGACTGTCATCGGGTATATTTAAAATGGAGGTTGATAGGTTCTTACATAGTCAGGGTGTCAAACATTACAGAGAGAAGGCAGGATAATGGGGTTGAGAGGGATAATAAATCAGCCATGATGGAATGGAGGAGCTGATTCTTGTAATCTTATGGTTCTTCACACGGAAACCCTCAAATGCATTGTGCTGATCCTATGACATTTAATTACCTTCAATTTACTGAATTATTGAATCATGGGGGATAATATTACAGCTCACCTCGTGACACTCTGCAGCTCCAGTTCTTTGACCAGAAATACTTCTCTTCTTTGAAACTGAGGCAAATAATTTACATCTGTGACATAGGTTGCTGGATTTAAGTGAAATAATGTTACTATCCTTAATTTTTCTTGCTCCATTCAGTTTGAAATTTCTTCTTGAAGCTGTTTTCACAGTCTGGACACTTGTTGTTTTTTCAATTTAATTCAGAGCCACTTCTAAGTGGTGCTTTTAAGTGGAAGGAACTCAGGTTTGCTGGAGAGATACCTTCAACAATGGTAGGAGTGGTGAATCTCCCTGGAATGTGAAACACAAATAGTTGGGTGGGTTCACATTGTTCAGACTGCCAGCAGGGACAGAGAGAAATTCTTCCTGCTGTTTGGAGTGTCTGGGACGAGGAGTAATAATCTACACATTCCGGTCAGATATTTTAGGAATGCATTTATGGAACTCTTTCTCACAGTGAGTAGTAGAAAATTTATCCCACTGTTTTTCAAAGTTTAAAAAGTTTGAAGTAAATTTATTACCAAAGTACTTGTACATATATGTCATCATATACAACCCTGAGATTCATTTTCTTGTGGGCATTCATAGTAAATACAAAGAAACAACAAAAAGCAAGCAAAATAATAATAATAAATATCGAGAACATGCGATGAAGCATCCTTGAAACTGAGTGCATATGTTGTGGGAAGTGTTCAGTGATAGGGTGAGAGAAGTTAAACCCTTTGGTTCAAGAGGTCGATGGTTGAGGGGTAGTAACTGGTGGTGGGGGGTTTGTTCCTTCATAATGGATGCTACTTTCTAATGAAGGATATGGGGCACTACCTACCACACAGAGAATTGTAGAAAAGTGCATCTCCTTCCCACTGTTTGTGGTTGGTGAGAGAGATAAATATGGAATTGAAATTGGTTTATTATTGTCACATCTACTGAAATACAGCGAGAACTTTCCTTGCATTGTCAAGTCAAGTCAAGTAATAATAAATAATAAACAAGACAATAGGCTCAGTAGAGGGCAGTAAGTTGGTGTCAGTCCAGTCTCTGGGTATTGAGGAGTCTGATAGCTTGGGGGAAGAAACTGTTGCATAGTCTGGTCGTGAGAGCCCGAATGCTTCGGTGCCTTTTCCCAGATGGCAGGAGGGAGGAGAGTTTGTATGAGGGGTGCGTGGGGTCCTTCATAATGCTGTTTGCTTTGTGGATGCAGCGTGTAGTGTAAATGTCCGTGATGGCAGGAAGAGAGACCCCGATGATCTTCTCAGCTGACCTCACTATCCGCCGCAGAGTCTGAGCTCCGAGATGGGCAATTTCCAAACCAGGCAGTGATGCAGTTGCTCAGGATGCTCTCAATACAACCCCTGTAGAATGTGATGAGGATGGGGGGTGGGAGATGGACTTTCCTCAGCCTTTGCAGAAAGTAGAGACGCTGCTGGGCTTTCTTTGCTATGGAGCTGGTGTTGAGGGACCAGGTGAGATTCTCCGCCAGATGAACACCAAGAAATTTGGTGCTCTTCACGATCTCTACCGAGGAGCTGTCGATGTTCAGCGGAGAGTGGTTGCTCTGTGCCCTCCTGAGGTCAACAACCATCTCTTTTGTTTTGTTCACATTCAGAGACAGGTTGTTGGCTCTGCACCAGTCCGTTAGCTGCTGCACCTCCTCTCTGTAAGCTGACTCGTTGTTCTTGCTGATGAGACCCACCACGGTTGTGTCAACGGCGAACTTGATGATATGGTTCGAGCTGTGTGTTGCAGCACAGTCGTGGGTCAGCAGAGTGAACAGCAGTGGACTGAGCACGCAGCCCTGGGGAGCCCCAGTGCTCAGTGTGATGGTGTTGGAGTTGCTGCTCCCGATCTGGACTGACTGAGGTCTCCCAGTCAGGAAGTCTAGGATCCAGTTGCAGAGGGAGGCGTTCAGGCCCAGTAGGCTCAGCTTTCTGATCAGTTTCTGAGGGATGATTGTGTTGAATGCTGAACTGAAGTCTATGAACAGCATTCAAACGTTCTGTCCATACGGAGGGAGATAAGCTTCTTTCTTACTTAATGAAGCCCATCACACCTCTTGGAGCATATACTGTTGGCCGTAGCTCACCAGAGTCCTCTGTCCTGGGCCAGTCTTTCAGGTTGTCCCCAGGTTTAACCCATCTTTGAAGATCCTTCCTCTCCCAGAGATGAGTTCTTTGGAGCCTCTGTTGGAATTTCTGTAACTCTGGGTTTTTAAGGGATGGGGTTGTGAGCCCCATGCCCATTCCTACTCCTTTCAGAAGGGACCCTCCCTCTTCATACAGAGGGAGGTAAATGTCTGAACTAACATTGATGGTTTGGTTTGGTGTGACAACTACACCAAACTGCATCAGCCATTACTGTCTGGTTTCTGTGTCAACGTGTTAATGGTGGGAATTGAACCCTGGATACTGGCACTGTTAGGCGTTACACTAACCACAACACTATGGTGCTGGGCCAAGACAGGAGGTGAAAAATAGGGGGATCTCATTGAAACCTATCAAATGGAGACAGACTAACCCCTATTGACGTCAATGGACCTGGGGTTGAGAGGGTAAACAGCTTCAAATTCCTTGGCATCCACATCACCGAGAATCTCACGGGGTCTGTACACACCAGCTGCACGGTGAAAAAGGCACAACAGTGTCTCTTTCACCTCAGACAGTTGAGGAAGTTTGGTATAGGCCCCCAAATCCTAGGAACTTTCTACAGGGGCACAATTGAGAGCATCCTGACTGGCTGCATCACTGCCTGGTATGGGAACTGTGCCTCCCTCAATCACAGGATTCTGCCCAGGGCATCTGTAGTTGTGAACTTCCCATGATTCAGGACATTTACAAAGACAGGTGTGTAAAAAGGGCCTGAAGGATCATTGGAGACCTGAGTCACCCCAAACACAAACTGTTCCAGCTGCTACCATCTGGGAAACGGTACCGCAGCATAAAAGCCAGGACCAACAGGCTCTGGGACGGCTTCTTCCACCAGGCCATCAGACTGATTAACTCATGTTGATTTGAGTGTATTCTATGTTACATTGACTGTTCTATTTATTAGAGATTACTATGATTGCACATTTAGATGGAGATGTAACATAAAGATTTTTGCTCCTCGTGTACCTGAAGGATGTAAGAAATAAAGTCAATTCAATTCAAATTGTGGATGTGGAGAGGATGTTACATCTATACTGGGGGAGTCTGAGACCAGAGGGGACTGTCTCATTAACAGAGGGTCATCCACTTAGAACAGAGATGAAGAGGAATTTCTTTAGCCAGAGAAATACACAGATGGCCGTGGAGGCCAAGTCTGGGTATATTTAAGGTGGAGGTTGATAGGTTCTTGATTATTCAGGGCATCAAAGGTTACAGGAATCAGCTGTGCTCAAATAGCAGAGCAGACCTAATGGGCCAAAATGTCTAATTTTGTTCCTCCGTCTTACCCACAAGGGTGCCACTCCAGCGTGATGAAGGAGGTTGTCACAAGGACCAGAGGAATCAAGTGATCGTCTCTCATCAGCATTTATTCCGTGTCCCACTGCAGTGGGGTTTTCCTCTGGCGTGTACTCCTTACCAAAGTGCCCTACAGTTCTCCAACCACCACCAAGAAAGGGAAGGATAGCGGGTGTAGGAGAACACCGCCACACACAGGTTCCCTTCTGAGTCATAGAACACTAGAGCACAGAAATAGATCCTTCAGCCCATCTAGTCCATGCTGAACCATTAATCTGCCTCGTCCCATCAACCTGCACCCGGACCCTCCCATCCATGTACCTATCCAAATTTCTCCCAAGTGTTGAAATTGAAATCACATCCACCACTTCTGCTGGCAGCTGGTTCCACACCCTCACCACCCTGTTCCCCTTAAACAGCTCACCTTTTACCCTTAACCCATGACCTCTAGTTGTAGCCTCACGCAACCTTATTGGAAAAACCTGCTTGCATTTACCCTATCTATACTCCTCATAACCTTGTATACTGCTATCAGATCTCCCCTCAATCTTCTATATCCTGGGAAATTAAGCCCTCTCATTCTGGTCCTCTAGTCCTGACAACATCCTTGTAAATTTTCTCTGCATTCTTTCATTTTTATTGACATCTTTCCTGTAGGTAGGTGGCCAAAACTGCACACAATACTTCCAATTAGGCCTCACCAATGTCTTATACAACTTCAACATAACATCCCATCTCCTGTACTCAATACATTGATTTATGAAGGCCAATGTGCAAAAGCTTTCTTTATGATCCTATCTATGTGTGACACCACTTCCACTTAATATGGCCCTGTATTCCCGGATCCCTCTGTTCTACCGCACTCCTCAGTCTCAGCCCGACCGTTCACTGTGTAAATCCTACCCTGGCTGGTCCTACCGAAGTACAATACCTCACACTTGTCTGCCATTTTCAGCCCTTTTTTTCAGTGGGTTCAGATCCCACTGCAAGCTCTGATAGACGCTTTCCTCTGCGTGAGCACCACCTTTGCTCAGGTGGCTTGGGAGCACAGTGTGACACTTACAGCCCAGCGATCAAGCTTCAGTTCCTGCCGCTGTCTGTAGGGAGTTCAGACATTCCCCCAGTGACGGCGTGGGGTTTCTGTGGGTGCGAGGCTTGTACGGATTAGGGTTAGTGAGTTGTGGGCATGCCGAAAGCAACACTTACAGGCTGCCCCAGACAACCCATCTCACTCTGTGCTTTGATTTGTCGATGTACATGTGACTATGTTAATCTGAAGTTATCTCCTAATTTGGATAATTCCTTCTCTATTCTCCCCAACATGAGGAGAAAGTTCTTTATCAATAGGGCATCAAGAGTTACGGGGAGAAAGCAGGAGAATGGTGTTGAGAGGGGAAATAAATCAGCCATGATGGAATGGTAGAGCAGACTCAATGGGCTGAATGGCCTAATTCTGCTCCTGTGTCTTCTGGTCTTATTATCTGATGGTCAACAGCACTTTAATCAGGAGCACAGCATGTACAGGAATGTTCACAGGCGGTACAGCGTGAGCGGTGAATAGTGGAGTGTGAAGGATGAGGACTGGTGTTAAATTCTGCACTGATTCCTGCTCTACTGTCTCTTTCAGTGGGTGGAGGAGAAGCGATGAATTTTGCTGCATACGCCTTCGCTCCTGCGACTGTTGTCACCCCACTTGGAGCACTCAGTGTCCTTGTCAGGTACTGGTTTCCCTCAGTCCAGCTCCGGGATCACAGCGATCCCAATCCCGTACCCACCCACTTACCCCTCAGTCCACCCACTTACCCCTCAGTCCAGCTCCGGGATCACAGCGATCCCAATCCCGTACCCACCCACTTACCCTTCAGTCCAGCTCCGGGATCACAGCGATCCCAATCCCGTACCCACCCACTTACCCCTCAGTCCAGCTCCGGGATCACAGCGATCCCAATCCCGTACCCACCCACTTACCCCTCAGTCCAGCTCCGGGATCACAGCGATCCCAATCCCGTACCCACCCACTTACCCCTCAGTCCAGCTCCGGGATCACAGCGATCCCAATCCAGTACCCACCCACTTACCCCTCAGTCCAGCTCCGGGATCACAGCGATCCCAATCCCGTACCCACCCACTTACCCCTCAGTCCAGCTCCGGGATCACAGCGATCCCAATCCCGTACCCACCCACTTACCCCTCAGTCCAGCTCCGGGATCACAGCGATCCCAATCCCGTACCCACCCACTTACCCCTCAGTCCAGCTCCGGGATCACAGCGATCCCAATCCCGTACCCACCCACTTACCCCTCAGTCCAGCTCCGGGATCACAGCGATCCCAATCCCGTACCCACCCACTTACCCCTCAGTCCAGCTCCGGGATCACAGCGATCCCAATCCCGTACCCACCCACTTACCCCTCAGTCCAGCTCCGGGATCACTATAACCCGTCTTCAGGATCACCACACCTACCTACCCTCCAATCCGGCTTCCTAATTTCCTTCTGAGCTCCTTGCAAAGTGACCCTGGCTAACCTGTTAATATTCTTACAATATTTAACTTATGCACTACGTTTATTAGTGATAATTCATCTGTGGATTCTATCCTCACTTTCCTAAGTTATTGTGTGTTATGCATGCTATAGTGCTTTACACCCTGCTCTGGAGAAACGTCTCGTTTAACGATATACGAGGGGTGATTGATATGTTCGTGACCTAAGGTAGAAGGAGTCAATTTTTAAAAACCTAGCACATTTATTTTTCAACATAGTCCCCTCCTACATTTACACACTTAGTCCAGCGGTCGTGGAGCATACGGATCTTGGACCTCCAGAAAGTGTCCACAGATGGGTGATTGATAAGTTTGTGGCCTAAGGTAGAAGGAGATGAGTTATACAGCTCTCGTTACATGCAAATGTAGTTCAACTCTTTGAGTGATTATGCAGAAAGTTTGAAGTTAATAACTCATCTCCTTCTACCTTAGGCCACAAACTTATCAATCACCCCTGCTGTGGACACTTTCTGGAGGTCCAAGATCCGTATGCTCCACGACCGCTGGGCTAAGTGTGTAAATGTAGGAGGGGACTATGTTGAAAAATACATGTGCTAGGTTTTCTAAAATGGACTGCTTCTACCTTAGGCCACGAACCTATCAATCACCCCTCGTACTTGTATATAAAAGTGACTTGACTTAACAATTCTGAACCTAGACTCTCTATCCAGCTCTGGTATCACCACAATCCCAATCCCGTGCCCACCCACTGACCCCACAATCTGATTCACTCACTCACCCTTCAACCCCGGAATAACCACACACTGGCCGTACAATCTTCCTCCATTAATCACCACCTGGAGGAACTCAGCAGACCAGGCAGCATCTATGGAGGGAAATAAACAGCTGACATTTTGGTCTAAGGTCCTTCGTCAGGACCAGAGATGCAGTGGAAAGGAGATTTACCGGGATGCTGCCTGGATTAGAGAGCCTGTCTTACGAAGCGAGGTTGAACAAGCCAGTGCTGTTCTCTTTGGAGCGAAGGGGCATGAGGTGACCTGATAGAGGTGTGTAAGCTAGAGTGGGCAGCCTTGGACTTTAGAGGGAGATGCATAAGGGGCATTTAAAAAAACACTTAGATAGGCACATGGATGAAAGAAAAATGGAGGCTATGTGCGAGGGAAGTTCAGATTGATATTGGAGTAGATTAAAAGATTGGCACAACATCGTTTGTGGGCCAAAGGGTCTGGACTGTGCTGTAGTGGTTCATGTTCTGTGAAGTCCCTCCAACAGTTTGTGTGTATTGTTCAAGATTTCCAGCATCATCAGAATCGTTTGTGTGTTTAATCACGGCCTACTCTGCCTGGTCTCTCCTTGAAGCAGTTCCTCACCAGAGAACTGGTGCTGATGTTCAGTGTGATTTGTTGCCTGATTTTCCTTTGCCATCCAGGTAAGGGCAAAGGGGCATGAGATACCCCTGGCACATAAGGTAAAGGAGAATCCTAAAAGATTCTAAAAGCATATTAAAAACAATGAGAGAGAGAGAGAGAGAGAGCGAGAGAGAGAGAGAGAGAGAGAGAGAGAGAGAGAGAGCGAGAGAGAGAGAGAGAGAGAGAGATCCCTGTTATAATCAGTGTGTTCATCCATGTACGGAGACGCAGGAGATGGGTGAGGTGTTGAACTGGCAAGGGTTGTAAAGAAAGCTTTTGGCATGTTGGCCTTTGTAAATCAAAGTACTGAGTGCAGGAGATGGGATGTTATGTTGGAGTTCTGTATGATGTTGGTGAGGCCTCATTTGGCATATCATGCCCAGTTCTGGTCACCTACCTACAGGAATGATGTAAAGAAGCTTGAAAAAATTCAGAGATGCTGGGACTTGAGGAGTGAGCTCCAGCAAAAGGTCGAGTAGGTTAAGATTTCATTCCCTTGAACTGGAGATTTGAGGTGTACAATATTATGAGGGGTGTAGATCGGGCAAATAGGGCTCATCAGCCGTGGTTGGCAGCTCATCTAGGAGAAGGAGAACTCTGATCTCAAACCTCCGCTGCTTTGCGGCTGTATCCACTCACGGGGAAGGCTTTGGGAATAAACCCTGAGGGAAAAATCAGAGCTGCAGTCCCTAAGGCAGTCCTACATTAAGTTCAATGCTGACTGGCAACTCCTGCGACACTGCTGGTGCCAAACTGTATGGGTCTCTGCTGTTCCTTTGGGGTCATCAGGTGCATGGAGAGGGGGAGTTTGCGATATGGGCAACAGCTCACTCTCCATATTGTACTGCCCAGGCTTGTGTATCTAGACAGCTAGGATGCGATATCCATGGTCAACTCTGGCCAGCGGAGGCTGGAGTAATACAATCAGGCAGGTTGGGTGAGATGAGAACTAGAGGTCATGTGTTAAGGGTGAAAGGTGAGGTGCTTTAGGAGAACCTGACAGGGAAATCTCTTCCCTCAGAGGGTGTTGAGAGTGTGGAACGAGCTGCCACTGGAGGTGGTGGATGTGGGTTAATTTCAACACTGAAGAGAAGTTTGGATAGGTACATGGATGGGAGGGTATGGGGAGCTTATAGTCCAGGTACAGGTCAATAGGACTAGGTAGGACGATAGTTCAGCATGGACTCTACAGGCCAAAGGGCCTGTTTCTGTGCTGTAGTGTTCTATGAAACATTGAAAACCAACTGATCACTGCATGGTCACTAGCAGGTGAGAGGGAGGGTGGGTGGGAAAGAAGCTGGGAGGTGATAGGTGGAAATAATAAAGAGCTGAAGAAGAAGGAATCTGATTGGAGCATACAGTGAACTTTGATAGAAAAGGAATCAGGAGGGTAACTAGAGGGAGGTGATGGGTAGGTGGGGAAAAGAGTCTTGGCCCAAAATGATTTACACACCTCCATTGATGCTGCCTGATCTACTGAGATCCCCAGTATTTTCTGTGTGCTTCCCAAGATTTCTGGCATCTGCAGAATCTCTTGTGTGTAATTGTTTCCCCCATTCTCGTCTCCCTCGGCAGCGCGCTTCTGTCATCCTATCTTCTGCAGGAGAGCCTTAACCTGCTGGGGAAGCTGGGCTCTGTGCTCTGCATCCTGGGCTCCACCATGATGGTCATCCATGCCCCACATGAGGAGGAGGTGAAGACATTGGAGGAAATGGCCCAGAAACTGAAAGATCCAGGTCAGTTCAGGAGCAGGCAGCCACCTCGATTACTTCCAAACAAGCTCATGACCAGCATTGCTTCATGTCCTCTTATTGCTTGGTTACTACAACCCATCACCCCTGCTGGGGCACAGCAGCTTGCCAGAGTACTCTGCTCTGGGCCAGTCCTTCAACTCATTTCAGGTGTAGCCCATCTTCTCCTTCCTTTCCCAGGGGAAGTCTTTTGAGCTTCTGTCAGCATTTCTGTGGCTCTGGGTTTTTATGGGATGTAGTTGCTAGCCCCACGGTCAGCCCTCCTCCTTTCACAGCCGGGCCTGGGACCATCTATGGCGGAGTTCTGTATCGGTCAGCTCGGGCAAAGGCAACCACTAGAACCAACCTTAGTTTGTCAGGGGTGTGAGGTAATGTAGAATCCTGGTTAGACCACACTTGGAGTATTGTGTTCAGTTCTGCTCACCTCATTATAGGACGTTGATAAGATTGTTCAAAGGTGCATGGTGTGTCAGCCATCATTGAAATTTGTTATCTCATTATAGGAAGGACGTGGAAGCTTTAGAGAGGATGCAGAGGAGATTCACCAGGATGCTGCCTGGATTAGAGAGGGTGCAGAGGAGATTTACCAGGATGCTGCCTGGATTAGAGAGGGTGCAGAGGAGATTCACCAGGATGCTGCCTGGATTAGAGAGGGGGCAGAGGAGATTCACCAGGATGCTGCCTGGATTAGAGAGGGGGCAGAGGAGATTTTCCAGGATGCTGCCTGGATTAGAGAGGGTGCAGAGGAGATTTACCAGGATGCTGCCTGGATTAGAGAGGGTGCAGAGGAGATTCACCAGGATGCTGCCTGGATTAGAGAGGGTGCAGAGGAGATTGACCAGGATGCTGCCTGGATTAGAGAGGGTGCAGAGGAAATTTACCAGGATGTTGCCTGGATTAGAGAGGGTGCAGAGGAGATTTACCAGGATGCTGCCTGGATTAGAGAGGGTGCAGAGGAGATTCACCAGGATGCTGCCTGGATTAGAGACCATATCTTATGAGCTAGGGCTTTTTTTTTTGGAGTGAAGGAGAATAAGAGGTGACTTGATAGAGGTGTACAGGATGTAATGAGGTTTAGATAGAGTGGACAGTCAGAGAGTTTTTCCCAGGGCAGAAACGGCTTATATGAGGAGGCATAATTTAAGGTGATTGGAGGCAACAGATAGGCTTTTTTTTACACATGAAATGCCCTGCCAGGGGTGATGGTACAGGCAATACATTAGGGACATTGAATAGACTCAGAAAGGCACATGAATGATAGAAACATGGAGGGTTATGTGGGAGGGAAGAGTTCGATTGATCTTGGAGTAGTTTAAATAGTCAGCACAACATCGCAGGCCAAATGACAAGGAGCTGCTGACTTCTCTGCTAGGAGAGTGGACAGAGAACAGGTCCATGTCAAAGGGTTAAAGATCTAGTGTTACCTCAGGTGGAGAGAGGGGGAAATGAAGCTGGGGGCTGGTGAAGCATGCAGACTGCTGTTACCAGTGTAGAAATGTTTGGAACACTTCCCTTTCTTCCAAGGTCCTCTCTCCTCTCTCCTCAGAATCCTTCCTCTCAAGCCCTTTATCTTTCCAACCCACCTTCACTATCATCTTCCAGCTATCTCCACCCCCCCCCCCCCAACTTTTTGTTCTGGCTTCTTCCCCCTTCCTTTCCTGTCCTGACAAAGGGTCTCATCCTGAAATGTTGACAGTCTATTCATTTTCATAGATGCTGGCTGACCTGCTGAGTACCTCCAGCATTTTGTGTGTCTTGCTCTGCAGAATCTCTTTATGAATGTACTTAAACTTTAGACAATGACTTTACTGCTGTTGAATTGCAGGGTTTCTGGTCTTCGCCTGCCTTCTACTGATTGCCATACTGCTCCTCATCTTCTACGCGGCTCCCAGGTACGGGCACGCCAATGTCCTGGTTTACATCTCCATCTGCTCCCTCATTGGTGCTTTCTCCGTCTCCTCCGTGAAGGGTATTGACATTGCCATCAGAGCGTGTTTTGCCAACATGCCGGTTTATAGGCACCCGTTAACCTGGATCCTCACCCTCTCGCTGCTAGTCTCCATTGTCACTCAGGTCAACTACCTGAACAAATCCCTGGACATGTTCAACACCTCAGTGGTCTATCCCATCTATTATGTGTTCTTCACCACGGTGGTCATTACCACCTCCATCATCCTCTTCAAAGAGTGGTTCAGCATGTCTGCCGTGGACATTGTGGGCACCATCTCTGGATTTGGAACCATAGTCCTTGGTGTCTTCATGCTGCATGTCTTTAAGGACCTGAACTTCAGCCTCAGCAACCTGCCACATGCACTCAAGGTGCCGGAGAGGGTGTGTGCAACTCCTATGCTGAAATTAGATGACAAACACATCCTTGTGGAGAGTACAGACAACGCAGTGTTCACTGAGGATAAGTCAAGGGTCTTTGTCATCTATGGGTGAAGGGTTTGAGCTGCAGATTTGGGTTATAGATTTCAGGCCCTTTGGCCCACAACGAGTGGACTAGGAAACAAATGATTGTCACATTGAACATAGAACACTAGAACATACATAGCATATTACAGGGCTGTTGGCCCACCATATTGTACCAACCTTTTAACTTACTCTAACATCAATCTAACCCTTCCCTCCCACATAGCCCTGCAATTCTCTATCATTCATGTGCCCATTTAAAAGTCTTGTAAATATCCCAAATGTACCTGCCTCCACCCCCCAGCAGTGCGTCCCACACACCCAGCAATCTGTGTAAAGATAACCTGTGATGTTGCGGAGTATGCATTAAGTGTGATCATGGCCACAACAGTCACTGTGTCCGAGGTATAATGCCATGGCTGGGTACATTGCCACAAGCTGCTTACCCCGCAGCCACTGAAAAGCCTTTCTGTGTCTGGGGAAAACACAAAAATTAGATGTTTCATTTGTCACATTTACATCGAAACGTACAGTGAAATGTATCGCTTGCATCAATAACCAACTCAGTCTGGGGATGTGCTGGGGCCAGCCCACAAGTGTCGCCATGTTTCAGGTGCCAACATAGCATGTCCACAACTCACTAACCCCAACCTGTACAAGTTCAAGTTCAGTTTATTATCATTCAACCGTACACATGTACCACCAAAGAACAACGTTCCTCCGAACCAGGGTGCACAACACCGTACATATAACTCACACATAACTGTACACATGTACCACCAAAGAACAACGTTCCTCCGAACCAGGGTGCACAACACCGTACATATAACTCACACACAACTGTACACGTGTACCACCAAACGAAATAATGTTCCTCTGGACCAGGGTGCACAACACCGTACATATAACTCACACATAACTGTACACATGTACCACCAAAGAACAACGTTCCTCCGAACCAGGGTGCACAACACCGTACATATAACTCACACACAACTGTACACGTGTACCACCAAACGAAATAATGTTCCTCTGGACCAGGGTGCACAACACCGTACATATAACCCACACATAACTGTACACATGTACCACCAAAGAACAACGTTCCTCCGAACCAGGGTGCACAACACCGTACATATAACTCACACACAACTGTACACATGTACCACCAAACGAAATAATGTTCCTCTGGACCAGGGTGCACAACACCGTACATATAACCCACACATAACTGTACACATGTACCACCAAAGAACAACGTTCCTCCGAACCAGGGTGCACAACACCGTACATATAACCCACACACAACTGTACACGTGTACCACCAAACGAAATAATGTTCCTCTGGACCAGGGTGCACAACACCGTACATATAACTCACACACAACTGTACACGTGTACCACCAAACGAAATAATGTTCCTCTGGACCAGGGTGCACAACACCGTACATATAACCCACACACATAACACATAAAGTAATACAACCACGAATAAAGCAGATAATAATAAAGTCACGCATCTTTGGAATGTGGGAGGAAACTGGAACCCACGCAGTCATGGGGAGAATGGACACTGACCTGGGGTTGCGGACTCCGTAACGTGTCGTACTGACTGCTGCACTAGCATGCCACCGGTGACAGGAGTGTGACGGATACCCTGTCGTGACCTGGGTGAACACCGCTGTTATGTGATGGAAGAGGTAGTCACTAAGACCAGGCAGAGTTTGCCATTGGAGTGCTCCTCTGTCAAATGCCTTGCAGTTCTCCAGCTCACCCCCCCCACCCCACCAAACCCTTCCCAACACTGTGAAGACCACCACCAGCAAGAAGGAAAGTAGTGGCTGCTGGGGATGTCGCCACACACACACAGGTTCAAGTTGAAGTTTATTGTCGTCTGACAGTACATATATACAACCAAATGAAACGATGTTCCTCTGGACCACGGTGTAATGACAGTGTACACACGGCATATAAACCTAAATATTACCATAAACAAGTCACAGCATCAGAAAACAGTAAACAGCTTGCTGCCCTGGTAACAAAACCTCGGTGGTGACAGGGTATTTATTCACCGGTCTCTCAGTTTGAGGGAAGAAGCTGTTACCCAGTTGGGCAGCCCTAGTCCTGATGCTCCTGTACCTCATTCCTGACGGTAGTGGGTCAGACAGATTGTGGGATGGGTGGGTGAGAGGCATTGTGCCCTTTGTCGAGCTCCCGGTAAATGCAATCACAAAACATACAGAGATCCTAGTTATCTGAGGGTGCGAGAATCTGCGACCAGTGGGGAGAGAGCAGGTTCATGAATGTTTGACATGGTTTCAGGTTCAAGAGTGTCTGGACGAGACTCTGGGCTCACGAGGGTCTGGACGTGACTCCGGGCTCATGAGAGTCTGGACATGACTCTGGGCTCGAGGGTGGATGTGACTCTGGGCTCATGAGGGTCTGGACGTGACTCTGGGCTTGAGTGTGGACGTGACTCCGGGCTCACGAGGGTCTGGACGTGACTCCGGGCTCACGAGAATCTGGACATGACTCTGGGCTGGAGTGTGGACGTGACTCTGGGCTCACGAGGGTCTGGACGTGACTCCGGGCTAATGAGGGTCTGGACGTGACTTCTTGTACTGCAGCACTCCACCAGTTTCAGTACGCCAGATCTATGGATACTGACTTTGAAAAAGATGTTTAATCAGGTTTGTTATCACTAAAATACGCTGTGAATTTTTTTTTGTTTTGTGGTAGCAATGCAGTGCAATACATAAAAAATTACTGTCGGTTACAATATGAAGTATAAATTAATTAAATAAGTATTGCAAAGTAAAGAGCAAAAATAAAAAAACTTCAAGCTACAAAATACATTTAGAGTGCTGCAGAAAAGTGTCAGTGAGGTAGGGTACGTGGATTCATTGTCCATTCAGAAACCTGATTGTGGGGGGGGGGGGCGTGGAGGATGGAAAGAAGCTGTTCTTCACAAGTCAGTGTTGTGTCTTCAACCCGTACCTTACCCTCGAAGGTGGCATTAATGTCTTTCATGATGGATGTCACCGTTTTTGAATCATCACACGAGAGAGAGGCCCTAGATCGGACTGATATAAATTGGTTTGTATTTTTTATTGTAAATGTATTTTTATAATATCTTTTTACTGATTTATCCTGTACCTACTTATGCATTATGATTCCTTCAGTGCTGAGTGCATTTTAACGGTCAATTCTGTAGGACAGAGTCACACCGTGAATGGAACAGTAACAATGAATGTCTCTGACATGATGTTATTAAAATCTTTGGACAGCATAAAAATGTTCCTGGTTGTTTACTTAAAAATAAACGATTTACTGTCGATGGCAGCCAGCAGGTCTCCAAGACGTCTGAACATTGGCCATGGTTGGATGTTGCTGGGTTCCGTGGGATCCTCCATCATGGGGTTCGGGGGCCACTGCCCACGGCTCGTCATTTGTGTCGGGAACTTCAGAGTCAGGTTGATTAGCACTGGAGTTCCCGGTGTAGCAACATCAGAGTCAGGTTGATTAGCACTGACGTGCCATGAAGTGCAGCAATACATAGCATATTATGGATTATAATAAGAAACATATAAATAATAATCAGTACTGCAAAAAGAGAAAAATATTGAGGAAGTGTTCACGGGTTCACTGTCCATTCAGAAATCTGATGATGGAGGGGAAGAAGCTGTTCCTGAAACATTGAGTGTGTGTCCTCAGTGTTCTGTAACACCTTCTTGATGGCAGTAATGAGAAGAAGGCATCTTCTGGCCTTTCTTGAGGTATTGGGTTTGAAGATGTCCACAGTGCTGCGGAGGGTTGTATCTGGAGCTGGCTGAATCTGTAACCTGCAGCTTTTTCCGATCCTGTGCAGTGGGCCCTCCATACCAGACGGTGATGCAACCGGTTGGAATGCTCTCCGACATACATCTGTAGAAATTTGCTGAGGTCTACGGCATACCAAATCTCCTCCTAATGAAGTATAGCCACGGCTGTGCCTTCTCGTAATTGCATCATAGGATAGATCTTCAGAGATTCTGTCACCTGGAACCCTGGAGCTGCTCACCCCTCGATGAGGACTGTAGTGTGTTCCCTCGACTTCGAGCCCTTTGTCTTACTGATACTGGTTTAGCAGGCAGAGGTCATGGGGAGGGGCTAGCAATCTGGGGAGAAGGTGGGTCGGTGGGATAGTGTGTGGTTGGTTGGTGGGGATGGGGTTATGTGGGGTGAAGGTGGGTCAGAAATACAGGGGTGATATGGGGAGAAGGAGTTAAAGATTAAAGAGATTTTTAAAGATTAGCTTTACTTGTCACGTGGGGCGGCACGGTGGCAAAGTGGTTAGCACAATACTACAGTGCCAGCGGCCCGTCTTCAATTCCCATGCCTCCTGAAGGAGTTTGTACATTCTTGCCGTGACTGTGTGGTTTCCTCCAGGCACTCCCGTTTCCAAAGACATATCGGTTGTTAGGTAAATTGTCCTGTGGTTAGGCTCAGGTTAAATAGGGCGTTTGCTGGGTGATGTGACACAAAGGTCCATCGGGCCTGTTCCGCACTGTATCTCAGTCAATTAATGCATAAATGCAAAGAAATCCATCGTTTGCCTCAATGACCATCAGTGTGGGGATGTGCTGCCCCCCAGCTCCCAAATGGCACTGCCCACAGCTCACTAATCCGAACCCAAACACCTTTGGAATGTGGGAGGAAAGCCATGTGGCCACGGAAAGTGTTGGGAATTGACCCTGAGATCACCGGTGCAGTGGATCATTATGTAAACTACATAATGTTGTTGGGAATGTGAGAAGGTGGGTCTATGGAATTGGAGATTTGGGAAGAGAGGTGGGTGGGGTTATGGATTTGTGAAAAAGAGCATCAGGGGAAAGTTTATGGCGGATTGTTGGGCCAACGGGAGTGAGGTGTTATGGAGCTCAAGGTAGTGGCTGAGGATGGGAGATATGGCAGGGGTGTGGATGTGGCTGAAGGTGTGCTGGTGAGGATGGCAGAAATGGCAACTACACGAGATATGTTTGTGGGGACTGAGGGCACAGCCTCAGAATAGAGGGATGTCCATTTAGAATGGAGATGAGGAGGAGTTCTAGCCAGAGGGTGGTGAATCTATAGCACACTGTCATAGATGACTATAGAAGCTAAGATATTGGGTACTTTTAAAGTGGAGGTTGATAGGTTCTTGACTAGTCAGGGTATCAAAGGTTACAAGGAGAATGGCGTCAAGAGGGATAATAAATGAGCCATGGTGGAATGGTGGAGCTGACCAGATGGCCTGCACCTATGTCTTTTGGAATTATTATAGGCCTTCAGCACAGCTGTCTATAATTTGTTTCACAACTAAACATGGAAGGTTATCCTGTGTGTGTGCAGGTCTGTGTGTATCCTGAATGCACCAACTCCCACAGGACTGTGTGACCTGCAGCAAGCACATCATAAACAACTATCTACACATACTAAATCTCCACGGGCCACAATGATGATATTGTTTCCATCTTTACAAAATCCCATTTAAATAAACTTCTACACTTGGAGTTAGTGAGCTGTTGGCCCAAAGCATAGTGACACTTGTTGGTTGCCCCAGCGCAATCTTCACTGACTTGATTTGATGCAAATGATGCATTTCACTGCATGTTTTGTCATATGTGTGACAAATAAAACTAATCCTTAATCCTTCCAAACACGATCAATTCACCATAGAACATAGAATAGTACAGCACAGTACAGGCCCTTCAGCCCACAATGTTGAGCTGACCCTTAAACCCTGCCTCCCATATAACCCCCCACCTTAAATTCCTCCATATACCTGTCTAGTAGTCTCTTAAACTTCACTAGTGTATCTGCCTCCACCACTGACTCAGGCAGTGCATTCCATGCACCAACCACTCTGAGTAAAAAACCTTCCTCTAATATCCCCCTTGAACTTCCCACCCGTTACCTTAAAGCCATGTCCTCTTGTATTGAGCAGAGGTGCCCTGGGTAAGAGGTGCTGGCTGTCCACTCTATCTATGCCTCTTAATATCTTGTTCATCTCTATCATGTCTCCTCTCATCCTCCTTCTCTCCAAAGAGTAAAGTCCTAGCTCCCTTAATCTCTGATCATAATGCATACTCTCTAAACCAGGCAGCATCCTGGTAAATCTCCTCTGTACCCTTTCCAATGCTTCCACATCCTTCCTATAGTGAGGCGACCAGAACTGGACACAGTATTCCAAGTGTAGCCTAACCAGAGGTTTATAGAGCTGCATCATTACATCGCGATTCTTAAACTCTATCCCTTGACTTATGAAAGCTAACACCCCATAAGTTTTCTTAACTACCCTATCTACCTGTGAGGCAACTTCCAGGGATCTGTGGACATGTACCCCCAGATCCCTCTGCTCCTCCACACTACCAAGTATCCTGCCATTTACTTTGTACTCTGCCTTGGAGTTTGTCCTTCCAAAGTGTACCACCTCACACTTCTCTGGGTTGAACTCCATCTGCCACTTCTCAGCCCACTTCTGCATCCTATCAATGTCTCTCTGCAATCTTTGAGAATCCTCTACACTATCCACAACACCACCAACCTTTGTGTTGTTTGCAAACTTGCCAACCACCCTTCTACCCCCACATCCAGGTCGTTAATAAAAATCATGAAAAGTAGAGGTCCCAGAACAGATCCTTGTGGGACACCACTAGTCACAACCCACCAATCTGAATGTACTCCCTCCACCATGACCCTCTGCTTTCTGCAGGCAAGCCAATTCTGAATCTACCTAGCCAAACTTCCCTGGATCCCATGCCTTCTGACTTTCTGAATAAGCCTACTGTGTGGTACCTTGTCAAATGCCTTACTAAATCCATGTAGATCACATCCACTGCTCTACCCTCATCTATATGCCTGGTTACCTCCTCAAAGAACTCTATCAGGCTTGTTAGACATGATCTGCCCTTCACAAAGCCATGCTGACTGTCCCTGATCAGACCATGATTCTCTAAATGCCCATAGATCCTATCTCTAAGAGTCTTTTCCAACCGCTTTCCCACCACAGACGTAAGGCTCACGGGTCTATAATTACCTGGAATATCCCCACTACCTTTTTTTGAACAAGGGGATAGCATTCGCCTCCCTCCAATCCACTGGGTACCATTCCTGTGGACAACGAGGACATAAAGATCCTAGCCAGAGGCTCAGCAATCTCTTCCCTTGCCTTGTGGAGCAGCCTGGGGAATATTCCGTCAGGCCCCGGGGACTTATCCGTCCTAATGTATTTTAACAACACCAACACCTCCTCTCCCTTAATGTCAACATGCTCCAGAACATCAACCTCACTCATATTGTCCTCACCGTCATCAAGTTCCCTCTCAGTGGTGAATACCGAAGAGAAGGATTCATTGAGGACCTCGCTCACTTCCACAGCCTCCAGGCACATCTTCCCACCTTTATCTCTAATCTTTCCTACCTTCACTCCTGTCATCCTTTTGTTCTTCACATAATTGAAGAATGCCTTGGGGTTTTCCTTTACTCTACTCGCCAAGGCCTTCTCATGCCCCCTTCTTGCTCTCCTCAGCCCCTTCTTAATCTCCTTTCTATATTCCTCAATAGCCCCATCTGATCCTTGTTTCCTAAACATCATGTATGCTGCCTTTTTCCACCTGACTAGATTTTCCACTTCACTTGTCACCCATGGTTCCTTCACCCTACCATTCTTTATATTCCTCACTGGGACAAATTTATTCCTAACATCCTGCAAGAGATCCTTAAACATCGACAACATGTCCATAGTACATTTCCCTGCAAAAACATCATCCCAATTCACACCCCCAAGTTCTAGCTTTATAGCCACATAATTTGCCCTTCCCCAAATAAAAATTTTCCTGTCCTCTCTGATTCTATCCTTTTCCATGATAATGCTAAAGGTCAGGGAGCGGTGATCACTGTCCCCCATTTGCTCACCCACTGACAGATCTGTGACCTGAGCCGGTTCGTTACCTAACACTAGATCTAGTATGGCATTCCCCCTAGTCGGCCTGTCAACATACTGTGACAGGAATCCATCCTGGACACACTTAACAAACTCTGCCCCATCTAAACCCTTGGAACTAATCAAGTGCCAATCAATATTAGGGAAGTTAAAGTCACCCATGATAACAACCCTGTTATTTTTGCACCTTTCCAAAATCTGCCTCCCAATCTGCTCCTCGGTATCTCTGCTGCTACCAGGGGGCCTATAGAATACCCCCAGTAGAGTAACTGCTCCCTTCCTGTTCCTGACTTCCACCCATACTGACTCAAAAGAGGATCCTGCTCCATTACCCACCATTTCTGCAGCTGTAATAGTATCCCTGACCAGTAATGCCACCCCTCCTCCCCTTTTCCCCCCTCTCTATCCTTTTTAAAGCACTGAAATCCAGGAATATTGAGAATCCATTCCTTCCCTGGTGCCAGCCAAGTCTCCGTAATGGCCACTACATCATAATTCCATGTATGTATCCAAGCTCTCAGTTCAGCACCCTTGTTCCTGATGCTTCTTGCATTAAAGTACACAGACTTTAGCCCTTCTACCTTACTACCTTTACACCCTTTATTCTGCTTCTCTTTCCTCAAAGCCTCTTTATATGTTAGATCTGGCTTTATTCCATGCACTATACTTACAGCTCTCACATGACCTTTATCCTTCTCCACCTCACTATCTGCTCTAACACTCTGGTTCCCCTCCCCTTGCAAATCTAGTTTAAACCCCCCGGAGCAGCACTAGCAAACCTTCCCGCAAGGATGTTAGTCCTCCTCCAGTTCAGGTGCAACCTGTCCGATCAGAACAGGACCCACCTTCCCTGGAACAAGGCTCAATTGTCCAGAAACACGAAGCCCTCCCTCCTGCACCATCTCCTTAGCCATGTATTTAGCTGTATTATTTCCTGTTTCTGGCCTCACTAGCACGTGGCACTGGTAGCAATCCTGAGATTGCAACCCTGGAGGGCCTGTCCTTCAACTTTGCACCTAACTCCCTAATCTCTCTTTGCAGGACCTCCTCTTCCTTACTACCCACGTCATTGGTCCCTACATGGACCACGACATCCGGCTGCTCACCCTCCCTTTTGAGAATACTGAGAACTCGATCCGAGATATTGCGGACCCTGGCACCAGGGAGACAACGGAGCATCCGGGATTCTCGATCTCTTCCATACCTCCTATCTGTCCCCCTAACTATCGAATCCCCTATCACTACTGCTCTCCTCTTCTCCCTCCTTCCCTTCTGAGCTGAGGGTCCAGTCTCCGTGCTAGAGACACAACCACTGCAACTTGTCCCTGGTAGGTCATCCCCACCAACAGTATCCAAAACGGTATACTTATTGTTGATGGGAACGGCCACAGGGGTGCTCTGCTCTTCCTGTCTAATCCTCTTCCCTCTCCTGACAGGAGTCAGGAGGCAGGTAACTGGGTGACTGTCAGATTCTCTGCCGTTGCGTCTTACAGAATGAAGTTGGGACGGGGAGGTGAATTTATTTTTACTGGGATACTTTCTGTGGGTCTTGGAGTTCAGTGCAGGCAGGAGCCACAAGCGACAGTGAGTGCTGGCTATGATAGTTGGTGAGACTGGAGTTTGAAGCCGAGTGTCATGTCCTTATCCAGGGTCATCAGTTGCTGTCATCAGTGAGTCCTGGGGACATTGTAAATCTGGAGTTTGATGCCGAGTGTCACGTCCTTATCCAGGGGCATCAGTTGCTATCATCGGTGAGTCCTGGGGACATTGTAAATCTGGAGTTTGAGGCCCGACAGCCGGAGCCCGAGCGCTGATGCCTGTGAATCGGCGAGTCTGTCCGTCCTGGGGTTGGAACACTGTGTGGGTGGGAGGGGGCATTAGGGCAAGCTTCGCTGTCATTCCTTCGTTGCGTAAGCTGTGCGTTCTGCTGAACATTGTACGAAGGCTATGTTGGCACCAGAGTGTGTGCTGACACTTGCACCCAGAGTATATTGGTTGTTCGTCCCGGGTAAATATTCAGAAGGAACATGCGCAGTCCACAGCGACCGTAGAGGCATTCAGGGACGGTTGGGCTCCACGGGGGGGTTATTGCCATCATTGATAGAGATGGAAACATTTTGGTTTAATGTGTATTGTCTGTTTGTAGCGAAGTAATTGTGTTAGTCGCTGTTTTATATATATAACACTGAATTTGTAATAAAGATATTTTGCTCTTCCTTTGTAGCATATTGTTATTGTATGCTTAATTTTGCACTGTATTAATGCTCCTCATTGGGATTTGGGGTTTTTAATTTGTAAAATGTTTTGAAAAACTAATAAAAAAAAAGATATTTTGAATGGAAAAAAAGAGTGTATTGGTTGTCATTACGAATGTTCTGATGTGCATGTGATGGATGCTATGTTTCTGCAGCTAGAGGCATTTCCGAGTTCAATTCCGGCGTCGTTCTGTAAGGAGTCTTTGAACACACTCCATGTACAGTGTCTGGGTGTTCCCTGACTGTTCCATAACGAGTGTCTGTACACCCCCCTGTTGTGTAAGGACTCTCTGTACACCCCCCTGTTGTGTAAGGACTCTCTGTACACTGCCCTGTTGTGAAAGGAGTCTCTGTACACCCCCATTGTGTAACGAGTCTCTGTACACTCTCCTGTTGTGTAAGGAGTATCTGTACACCCCCCATTGTGTAAGGAGTCTGTGTACACCCCCCGTTGTGTAAGTAGTCTGTGTACAACCCCTGTTGTGTAACGAGTCTCTGTACAACCTCTGTTGTGTAAGGAGTCTGTGTACACTCACCTGTTGTGTAAGGAGTCTGTGTACAACCCCTGTTGTGTAAGGAGTCTGTGTACACTCACCTGTTGTGTAAGGAGTCTGTGTACACTACCCCCCACCCCCGTGTTGTGTCTGGGTGTTGCTATGTGCTCCGGTTTCCTCCTACATTCCCGAAATGTACCGGGTAGGTTAATTGGTCATTGTGCAGTTAATCGAGTTACTCTTAATCAGAGCTGGGGGAGTGTGACTCGAAGGGCAGGGAAGGCCTACTCCACGCTGTATCAATCAAGCTGAAATTTGACAAAACAAAGTGGTGGAAGAACTCAGCCAGTCAGCCCACATCTGTGGAGACTTTAACCCTGATGAATGGTCGCATCCCAAGTGCCTACCATCCCTCTGCCTCCACCATCCAGACCATGCTCTCTTCTCACCGATGTCACCAGAGAGACGGTACAGGAGCCTCAGGACTCACACCAGCAGATTCAGGAACAGTTAATACTCCTCAAACAGAGGGGATAACTTCACTCATCCCATCACTGAAATGTTCCCTGAACTTATGGACTCACTTTCAAGGACTTTTCATCTCATGTTCTCAATATTTATTATTATTTGTTCCTTATATTTACTGTGAATGCCTGCAAGAAAATGACTCTCAGTAGTGTATGTATGTCCTTTGATAATAAATTTGCTTTGAACAGATGCTGCCCAACCTGCAGAGTTTCCCTGGCTGATTGTTATTGCTGTGGATCACAACAGCTGAGGTCCCTGGTGTCTCAGCCTGCTCTGCTCTGCTTGAATGCAAACTCACTGCCAGAGACACCCGCTGACTTGTTCACAGCCACCTTGCTTCACGTCGCTCATCGAGCTGAGCTACTAGTCATTTGGCTGTGGTAAAAGCATTCCTCTGCAGGAGTGCTTCTAAAGAGGAAAACCCATTGTTGCACTATTTTCAGAGCTCATAAATGTGGGTCTGGTGGTACGAGTAGTTATCACAACTCAGGTCTTCCTTGGGTGCAGTAGATAACGATGACTTCTGTGCCCTGGCATGGCCTTTGCTTTCCACAGAGCATTCCAGAGCTTTACAGTACCCCCTTCCCGGGCAGTGCATCTCACTATTGATCTCATCCATCCAGTCACCAGACATGACTTCACACGTGAGGACAGGCATATCCCTCGCTCAGCGCAGAATGACCTACTCTCACCCGGTTTAGCCCACCTGTCAAGGTGGGTACCCGGGAGTGGCCACCATCATGTGCAAACAGCTACAAGGAGTCTCAAAGGAGAACTGTGTCTTGTGGGGAGCTGGATAGATACATCCCAAAGAGGAAGATGTATTCTAAATACAGGGAGTCCCAACCGTGGCCAACAAGAGAAGTCAAAGCAAACGTAAAAGCCAAAGAGAGGGCATATAATAGAGCAAAAATTAGTGGGAAGTTAGTGAATTGTGAAGCTTTTAAAAACCAATAGAAGGCAACTAAAAACATTCATTAAAGATGAAATACGAAAGTATGCTAGTCAATAATACCAAAATATTTTTTTCAGATGCATAAAGTGTAGATGAGAGGTGAGAGTTGATACCAGACCCCTGGAAAATGGGAGTGGTAGTAATGTGGGGACAATGAAATAGGAGGTGAACTGAACAGTATCAGTCTTCACTGTGGAAGACTGGATCATGATGTCAGGGGGCATGAAGTGTGTGAAATTACCATTACTACAGAGAAGGTTCTTGGGAAACTGTAAAGTCTGAAGGTAGATAGGTCACCTGGACAAGATGGTGTACACCCCAGAAGTCTGAAAGAGGTGGCTGAAGAGATTGTGGAGGCATTAGTAATGATCTTTCAAGAATCACTAGTTTCTGCCATCGTTCCGGGAGAATGGAAAATTGCAAATGTCACTCCATTCTTCAAGAAGGGAGGGAAGCAGAGGAAAGGAAACTATAGGCCAGTTAGTCTGACCGCAGCGGCTGGGAAGATGTTGGAGTCGATTATTAAGGATGTGGTTTTGGGGTATTTGGGGACATGTGATAAAATAAGCCAGCATGGTTTCTTCAAGGGAAAATAATTTCAAGAGGACTAGAATATAAAAGCAAGGATGTAAATTTGAAACTTTATGAAACACTGGTGTGGAGCATTGTGAGCAGTTTTGGGCCCCATATCTGAGAAAGGATGTGCTGAAACTGGAGAGGGTACACAGGAGGTTCTCAAAAATGATTCTGAGATTGAACGTCTTGTCATATGAAGAGCGTCTGACGGCTCTCGGCCTGTATTCACCAGAGTCCAGAAGAATGAGAAGAATGGACTATTGAAACCCATCGAATGGTGAAGGGTCTTAATAGAGTGGATGTGAAGAGGATGTTTCCTCTGGTGGGAGAGTCTAAGACCAGAGGACACAGCCTCAGAATAGGAGGGTGTCATTTTAGAAAGGAGATGAGGAGGAATTTCTCTAGCCAGGGAGTGACGAATTTGTGGAATTCATTGCCACAGGCAACTGTGGAGACCAAGTCTTTATGTATAATTTTAAGGCAGAGGCTGATGGATTCTTGATTCGTCAGGGTATGAAGGGATACAAGGAGAAGGCAGAAGATTGGGGCTGAGAGGAAGAATGGATCAGCCATTTGGAATTGGAGGAGCAGTCTCGATGGGTCAGATGGCCTAATTCTGCTCCTATATCTTATGGTCTTAATAGCGGAGTTTAAGACCAGAAGGTACAGTTTCAGAATAGAGAGACTTTGAATTGAATTTATTTAAATCTTACATCTGTCCCACAACGTGAGGGTGTAAAAATCTTTGTGATATGACTCCTTTGCATTGTACAGATATGTAAATCTATAAGTCTAATGGCTTGCAGAAAGAAGCTGTCTTGGAGCCTGTTGGTCCTGGCTTTAATGCTGTGGTACTGTTTGTCAGACTGAAGCAGCTGAAACAGTTTATGGTTGGGGTGATTGGTGTCCCAGATGACCTTCCAGGCCTTGAAATAAGGACGAATCTCATTAGCCAGAAGGTGGTGAATCTGTGGAATTTGTTGCCACAGACGACTGTGGAGGCCAAGTCATTTAAAGTGGAGCTTGATTGGTCTTGATTAATCAGGGTGTCAATAGTTGAGTGCTTCTGCTGTACTGTTCCGTTCTGGACGGCAGGGGGAGACAGAGAGCGCGAGCTGGGGCGGGGCCACGGTCTTCCCCGGTATGTGGGAGGACCCTTAACACCACGTGACGAAAAGCAGCTCCTCTGATTGATCAATAGAATCACGCGAGAGAAATTCAAAGTAACGGCGGTTGGCTCCGGCAGAATCGACACCAGGACTCGGGTACAATGTCGTTCCCCAGAGCGGCGCTGAAACGGTTCAATGAGAGCGTGGGTGAGTCCGGGGGCACCGGCACCGGGTCTGGGACTTTGGGTCCACGATAATGTGCTAACTCTTTAACCAACTACAATATCAACCCAGTCCTTCCCTCCCACCTGTCCCTCTATTTTCCTACCATCCTTGTGCCTACCTTAATTATCCTGAATGTATTTGCCTCCACCACCAGCATCTTCCACACACCCACCACTCTCTAAAAATAAACTGCTTCCCCCTGTACTTTTCTCTGATTGCTGTGAACAGGTATTGGTCGTTGCCGCTCAGGACAATCGGTACATTACTGTTGTAGAGTGAACATCTTTAAAAATCACAATGTCAAGGTGTAGGAGATGATAAGAGACATAACCCCAGACTTCTTCCCAGGGTGGTAATGGCTAATTCAGGAGGGCGTAATTTTAAGGTGATTTGGAGGAAAGTAGGGGTATGTCAGAGTTTTTTTTACAGGGACTTGTGGGTGTGTGGAACACTGTCAGGGCTGCTGGTAGAGGCAGGTACATTAAAACATTTAAAAAACTTATGTTGGCACATGGATGATAGAAAAAGGAGGGTTATGTATGAGGGAAGGGTTGGATTGATCTCGAGTAGGTTTAAAGGTTGACACAACATGGTGGGCTGAATGGCCTATAAAGTTCGTCCATCTTCATTGATGAAGACCTCGACACCGTTAGTACTTTTTACAAGATCAAGTTGCTAGCTTGACACTCAACCCACAAGGGAACTGGCCAGATTTGAACTCGGGACCCCTTGCCCTGAAGTCCAGTGTTGATGCACTACACCACCAGCTGCTTATGATGGTGTCAAGACTAGCATGTGATTTGGATTTAAGTGAGGGAGAATTGTGCAGTGTCAGTCTCACTCTCTCTACCCAATTCCCATCTGGATCCAGTGGCAAGACAAGAGTCGAGATGGCTGGAGATGAGACTAGGCGCAGTGGATGACCAGGACATCATCTGTGTCTTGTCGTTCTCTACGCGTTCCATGACGCTTGAAGAGACCGCCTTCTTGACTGTTGGACCTTCCATTGGTCTTGTCCAAATCACCTTCACATGCTGGGATAGGCAACTCCCTTTCTCACCGAGGGTTTGAGACCCGTC
The DNA here is from genome assembly GCF_048418815.1 of Hemitrygon akajei. NCBI lineage: Eukaryota > Metazoa > Chordata > Chondrichthyes > Myliobatiformes > Dasyatidae > Hemitrygon > Hemitrygon akajei. Next base: position 2,579,917 of record NC_133138.1, on the reverse strand, counting down.
GGCTACCCACACCTGGTTCAGCTGTCGAAGCCGCTGCCAGGGGTGTGGCCGCTGTCGCATGCAAACGGCTACGATGAGCCACAGGTGAGAGCTGAGTGCCAGGTGGAGACCGAAGGTGGATAAACCACCTGAAAAGGACGTGACATGTTTCCCTCCCCCCCCCCCACCAGAGGTGCTACCCCAAAATGGCCTATGCTGTGATAGTCAATGTCAAGTTTTTCAGTGTACAGTGATGGTATTAAGCAGCTGGCTGACCCCATCAATAGTTTTGTACAGATTGGCCGAGTACATGCTGCCGGACCTCTGTGCCTGGATGTGCTTCTTGGCATGTGTGTTTATGTGGAGGACCATGTGTCTCCTGGCTGATGTGGGAGTGTGATGGAGGTTTTGTGGAGGATGTACTGTACATTGGCCAAGCCTACACGTAAGGTGCTGGAAAATGCCATCTGGATCTATGAGAGACAACAGTTAGTGATGCAGCTCCTCCCCCTGTTTTCATTCTGACTCCCTACTTGCCCATTCCCTTCCCTTCTCCTGCCTGTCACCTCCCTGTGGTGCCCCCCCTTCCCTTTCTCCCATGGTCCACTCTCCTTTCAGACTCCTTGCCCTTTACCTTTTCCATTCATCACCTCCCACCTTCTCACTTCTTCCTCCCTGGCACCCTTTCCCCTTCACTTGGTCTCAGCGTCAACTAGCTTGTCCTCCTCTGCACTCCCCCCCCCCCCCCCCCCAATCATTTTGTTTTGGCGTTTGGAGTCTCTCCCCTTCCTTTCCAGTGCTAACAAAGGGTCTCAGCCTGCAACATAGACAGTAATTCTGCAGTTTTGATCCAGGTTGTGTGAGCTCTTGCTGATGTGGATGTCCTTTCCCTGTTTCAGGTTGTGCCCCTGCACCAGGCCATTATGATGTTAAACAGCTGGAGACTTCCAAAGGTCCTGTATCCTTTGACAAAGCAAACCGTTTTAAAAAGGGAAAAGGTAGGTGTGTATTTTATTGAGTTCAGTGAGAGTACCCTTTGAGTGATTGTGTGCAAATGGTTTGATAAAGGAGATTGTCTGCAATAGTGTACTGGTTAGTCATCGAGTAATAGGTTACTACAGCACAGAAACAGGCTCTTCAGCCCATCTAGTCCATGCCAAACTATTAGTCTGCCTAGTCCCATCGACCTTCTCTCCACACTCCACCCATCCATGTACCAATCCAATCTTCACTTGAAGATAGGAAGAGGAGATAGAGTGAAAGTGGGATGGGGGAAGGGAGAGGGAGGGAATTACCAGAAGTTGGAGAATTCGATGTTCATACCAAGGGGCTGGAGACTACCCAGACGGTAGATGAGGTGTTGCTCCTCCAACCTGAGTTTGGCCTCATCATGGCAGTAGAGGAGGCCATGTATGGACATATCCGAATGGGAATGTGAAGCAGAGTTGAAGTGGATGGTAACCGGGAGATCCTGTCTGTTGTGGCGGACAGAGCGGAGGTGCTCAACGAAACGGTCCCCCAATCTGCATCGGGTCTCGCCGATGTAGAGGAGGCCGCACCGGGAGCACCGGATGCAATAGATGACCCCAACAGACTCACAAGTGAAGTGTTGCCTCACCTGGAAGGACTGTTTGGGGCCCTGAATGGTGGTAAGAGAGGAGGTGTAGGGACAGGTGTAGCACTTGCGCTTACAGGGATAAGTGCCAGGTAGGAGATCTGTGGGGAGGGACATGTGGACCAGGGAGTCGCGGAGGGAGCGATCCCTATGAAAAGCAGAGGGGGTAGAGAAGGAAAGATGTGCTTAGTGGTGGGGTCCTGTTGAAGGTGGTGGAATTTGTGGAGGATAATATACTGGATCCAGAGGCTGGTGGGGTGATAGGTGAGGACAAGGGGAACACGGTCCCTGTTGTGGTGACGGGAGGATGGGGTGAGGGCCGAAGTGCGGGAAATGGAGGAGATGCAGGTGAGGGCATCATTGATGACGGCAGAAGGGAAACCACGATTCTTAAAGAAAGAAGACATTTGGGATGTCCTGGAATGGAAAGCCTTATCCTGGGAACAGATGCAGCGGAGATGGAAGAACTGGGAATAGGGAATAGCATTTTTACATTTGGTAGGGTGTGAAGAGGTATAATCAAGGTAGTTATGAGAGTCAGTGGGTTTATAGAAGATGTCAGTGGACAGTCTATCTCCAGAGATGGAGACCCACTGCCACCCCGCTATGGAAACCTTACGAACCAAAGATATTTTAATGCCATTAACTAAATGATCGCTGCTTAAAATCAACAGAAACAATGTCGATTGTGGCAATCTTCTCGCTGGATTCCATGTAGGAATTGTGGCTGCAGGTCGGGGATACAATTGTGTTTAGGGAAACTGGATTTTCAACTCCCAAAACCGTCTATCTTGCTGGCAAATGCACAGTCTCTAGTAAATAAAATCGAAGATCTAGGGTGATGTATTAGGGACAATAGGACTGTGTGCATCCTTTGTTTCATGGAATCCTGCTGGTTAACCCCTTCTGTATGGAACGCAGCAATTCAGTTTGATGGGTTTATGATACACTGTCAAGATGGGTGTATTGAGTCTCTCAAAAGCAAAGTTTGCGGTGTGTGCCTCATGATCAACTTGGCGCACAAGTGTCTGAGTAATATCCTAATTCTAGTCACCAGACCTGGAATATCTTGCAAATAAGTGCCATCCATTTTACCAGCTGTGGGAGATTTCTGTGATCAATTTGGTAGTGGTATACATTCCACATCAGGCCAACGCCAAGCAGGCTTTAGATGACCTGAGCAATGGGGTCAAAGTGCACAAAACATCACACCCAGACACCTTCACTGTCATTTTGGGGGTTTTAACCAAGTCACTAAACAATTACCATCAACAAGTCTCTTGCAGTACCAGAGGAAACAACACACTGGACCATTGCTACACCACCATCAAGAATGCCTACTGTGCCATTCCACACCCTCACTTCGGGAAGTCTGATCACCTGGCTGTACTTCTACTCCCTGACTGAAGACTACGGCACCTGATGAGAGGACCAGGAACATATGAACGAGAGAAGCAGTAGACGACTTACAGGGTTGCTTTGAATCAATGCACTAGATTATTCAGGGGTCCGTCTTTGAATCTGGATGAGTATGGTGTAGTTGTTACCGACTTCATTAAAACCTGTGTGGATGAATTTGTGCCCACAAAGACTTACTGTACCTTTCCAAACCAAAAGCTGTGGATGAACCAGGAGGTTTGTTGTCTGTTGAGGGCTTGATCTGTGGCATTTAAGTCTGGTGACGTAGGCCTGTACAGAAAATCAGATATGACTTGAGGGCTATTTCAAGAGTGAGGAGACAATTCTGAGAGCAGTTGGAAGCGACATCGAATGCAAGTCAACTCCAGCAGGGTTTGCAAGACACTATTTCCTGTAAAGCGAAACCCAATAGTATGGATATCAGTAATGCTTCACTACCAGATGAACTTATACGCCAGGAAGAATACAACTGCAGCTGTGAAGATCCCTGCTGCACCCAAAGCACTGTGATCTCTGTCTCAGAGGTGGATGTTAGGCTGTCTTTAAGGAGGGTGAACCGATGGAGTACCTGGTAAGGCTCTGAAAACTTGTATTAAATAACTGGCGGGAGTATTCAAGGACATTTTCACTGCTATGGTTGGAAGTTCCCACCTGCTTCAAAAAAGCAACAAGTATACCAGTGCTGAAGAAGAGTCGAGCTGCCTTAATGACTGTTGCCAATTAGCACTCACATCTATAGTTTTGGGAGATTGGTCATGGCTGGAGTGAGTCCTGCCTCAGCAGTGACCTGGACCCACAGTATTTTGCCTGTCGTCACAATAGGTTGACGGCAGTTGCAATCTCAATGGCTCTTCACACGGCCTTAGACCACCTGGACAGTATAAACACCTACGTCAGGATGCTGTTAGTTGACTAGCTCAACGTTTAACACCATCATTCCCACAATCCTGATTGAGAAGTAACAGAACCTGGGACTATGTACCTCCCTCTGCAGTTGGATCCTTGACTTCCTAACCAGAAGACTACAATCTGTGGATTGGTGATAATATCTCCCCTCGCTGACAATCAACACTGTTGCACCTTGGGTGTGTGCTTAGCCCACTGCTCTACTCGCTCTATACCCATGACTACGTGGCTAGGGTTAGCTCAAATACCATCTTATAAATTTGCTGATGATGCAACCATTATTGGTAGAATCTCAGATCAGGATGAGGGTGTACAGGAGTGAGATATACTAGCCAGTTGAGTAGTATCACAGCAACAACCTTACACAATGTCAATAAGATGAAAGAACTGATTGTAGACTTCAGGAAGGGTAAGAAAAGGGAAAATAAAATAATCCTCAGAGGAATCAGAAGTGGAGAGAGTGAGGAATTTCAAGTTCCTGACCGTCAAGATCTCTGAGGATCTAACTTGGTCCTAATACCTCTATACAGCTATAAAGAAGGCAAGACAGTGGCTATATTTCATTAGGAGTTCAAAGAGATTTGGCTTGTCGATGAAAACTTCTGTAGATATACTGTGGAGAGCATTCTGACAGGCTGCATCACTGTCTGGTATTCGGGGGGGGGGGGGGGGGGCTACTGCACAGGACTGAAAGAAGCTATGGAAAGTTGTAAAATTAATCAGCTCCATCTAGGGAACCTGCCTCCATAGTACCCAAGATGTCTTCAAGCAGCAGTGCCTCAGAAAGGCAACATCCATTATTAAAGACATCTCTCATAGAAACAAGGTGCAGGAGTAGGCCATTCGGCCCTTTGAGCCTGCACCGCCATTCAGTATGATCATGGCTGATCATCCAACTCAGAATCCTGTACCTGCTTTCTCTCCATACCCCCTGATCCCTTTAGCCACAAGGGCCATATCTAACTTCCTCTTGAATATAGCCAATGAACCGGCCTCAACTGTTTCCTGTGGCAGAGAATTCCACAGATTCACCACTCTCTGTGTGAAGAAGTTTTTCCTCATCTCGGTCTGAAAAAGCTTCCCCTTTATCCTTAAACTGTGACCCCTCGTTCTGGACTTCCCTAACATCGGAAACAATCTTCCTGCATCTAGCCTGTCCAATCCCTTTAGAATTTTATACGTTTCAATAAGATCCCCCTCAATCTTCTAAATTCCAGTGAGTATAAGCCTGGTCGATCCAGTCTTTCTTCATATGAAAGTCCTGCCATCCGAGGAATCAATCTGGTGAACCTTCTCTGTACTCCCTCTATGGCAAGAATGTCTTTCCTCAGATTAGGGGACCAAATCTGCACAGAATATTCTAGGTGCGGTCTCACCAAGGCCTTGTACAACTGCAGTAGAACCTCCCTGCTCCTGTACTCAAATCCTTTTGCTATGAATGCCAACATACCATTTGTCTTTTTCACCACCTGCTGTACCTGCATGCCCACCTTCAATGACTGGTGTACAATGACACCCAGGTCTCGTTGCATCTCCCCTTCTCCTAATCGACCACTGTTCAGATAATAATCTGTTTTCCTGTTCTTGCAACCGAAGTGGATAACCTCACATTTATCCACATTAAATTGCATCTGCCATGAACTTGCCCACTCACCTAACCTATCCAAGTCACCCTGTATCCTCTTAGCATCCTCCTCACAGCTAACACCGCCGCCCAGCTTCATGTCATCCGCAGACTTGGAGATGCTGCATTTAATTCCCTCATCTAAATCATTAATATATATTGTAACCAACTGGGGTCCCAGCACTGAGCCTTGCGGTACCCCCACTAGTCACTGCCTGCCATTCTGAAAAGGTCCCGTTTACTCCCACTCTTTGCTTCCTGTCTGCCAACCAATTCTCTATCCACATCAATACCATACTCCCAATACCGTGTGCTTTAAGTTTGCACACTAATCTCCTGTGTAATCACCCTGTGCTCTCTTCTCATCAGAAAGGAGGTACAGAGCCGTAATTCAGCAACAGCTTCTTCCCCTCGGCCATACGATTCCTAAATGGACATTGAACCCAATGAACATGACCTCACCTTTTTTAATGTATATCATTTCTGTTTTAAAATTATTTTTAATCTTCAATATGCATATATATGTTGATTTATTTCTAATATTATCACGTATTGCATTGAACTGCTGCTGCTCAGTTAAATTTCCTGGCAAATGCCAGTGATAATAAATCTGATTCAATTTTATTGAGCAAACACGAGGAAATCTGCAGATGCTGGAAATTCAAACAACAGCACACACAAAATGCTGGTGGAACACAGCAGGCCAGGCAGCATCTATAGGGAGAAGCACTGTTGACGTCTCGGCCCGAAACGTCGACGGTGCTTCTCCTTATAGATGCTGCCTGGCCTGCTGTGTTCCACCAGCATTTTGTGTCAATTTTATTGACATCTTTCCTGCAGGTAGATGACCAAAACTGCACACAACACTCCAAATTAGATCTCACCAATGTCTTATAGAACTTCAACATAACGTCCCATCTCCTATACTCAGTACTTTGATTTATAAAGGCCAATGTGCTAAGAGCTTTCCTTATGACCCTATCTGCGTGTGTTGCCACTCCCAATGAATTATAGACCTGTATTCCTAAATGCCTTTGTTCTATCATACTCCTCAGTGCCCTACTGCACACTGTGTAAAACCTACCTTGGTTGGTCCTCCCAAAGTGCAGCTGCTTGCACTTGTCTGCATTAAATTCCATCTGCTATTTTTGAGCTCATTTTTCCAGCTGGTCCAGATCCTACTGCAAGCTTTGATCATCTTCCTTGCTGTCCACTACACCCCCCAGTCTTGGTGTCATCTGCCATGAATTATGATTGTACTAGCAGGAGCGATAATGTTGACATGCAGCAGTAACTGAGTAACCCTGGGCTGTTGATTCCAGGCTCAGAAAGCAAATGGATCAATTTATGCTGCACGTGATCTGTGCTTCATGTTACTGACCTCTCCACAAGATCCACTTGGCTCTGACATTCACCACCTTGCTATTTTGTCTGTGTCTCTGCCATCCCATCAATAGTCCCTTCTGGCTCAGTGAGTCATTCATCCCAGCAGCCCATCTAAAGTTAGCCTAATCACAGGACAATTTACAATAACTAATTAACTTAACTGATATGTCTTTGGACTGTGGGAGGAAACATGCATTCCACAGGGAGAACGTACAAACTCCTTCTGGACAGCGCTGCAATTGAACTCAGATGTTTCACGATGTAGCAGCGTCATGCTGACATGGACTCTTTTTTACATTGTTTTTTTAAATTTATTTCTTATTGCTACTGATAGTAATTTGAAAGTACTGTACTACCACAAATAGCATATTTTACAATATTTGTCAGTGGTAATAAATCTGATTCCATTTATTGCACATCCCCACTACCCATGAGAAGGGGGTGTTGAGTCTGATTCTGACCATTCTCCTGCCATTGTTACACAGTTCTTCACAAAGTCTGTGAGCACTGGGAATGTGGTCCTCTTTTGTGTGTCGCTAAGGATTTTCTCACTGTCAACAGGCAGACTTGAGTAAAGAATTCCAAATATTAAATGAGGAAAAAATGAAAAATAATTATTTCGCACCATCCTCAGACTGCAAGTGTAAATAAGTGAAGTAAAATTCACCATTTACATTTTAATGATCAGTGTTCCCATTCATTAAGGCCATTGGCCCCATTACCCGTGCTGGCCCTCTCTCAGGGCAACTTCCAGTCTGCTCAACCATCCCCTCGCTGCCCACAGCCCTTTCACATTCTTCTCCAAAGCTCTCTTGGAGCCATTGTGGGATCTGCTTCTGCCATATCAAGGCAAGGATGTAATACTGAGGCTGTGTAAGGCCTTGGTGAGAGCACATTTGTGGTATTATGAGTTGTTATGGAGCAAAAGATATCTCTTCATGCCTGACCAATCAGGAATCTATCAAATTCTGCCTGAGTATACCTCAAGACTTGTCCTCCACAGACACCTGTGGCAAAGGTATCCACAAATTCACTACTCTCTGGCTAGAGATGTTTCTCCTCATCTCTTCTATGCTGACCATTTAACCTACTTTAGAAACTGCCTGGAATTTCCCTACCACATAGCCCTCTATTTTTCTAAGCTCCATATACCTATCTAAGAGTCTCTTAGAAGACCCTATTATATCTGGCTCCACCACCGGCAGTGCATTTCACACACCCACCACTCTGTTTTTTAAAAAAAAAACTTACCTCTGACATTTCCCTGTATGTAATTCCACACCTTAAACTATGCTGCCTCATGTAGGCCATTTCAGCCCTGGGGTGGGGGTGGGGGGTGGAAAAGCCTCTGATTATCCACAAAATTAATGCCTCTCATCATCTTGTACACCTCTATCAGGTCACCTCTCATCCTCCGGCACTCCAAGGAGTAAAGGTTGTTCACTCAACCTGTTCTCATCAGGCGCACTCTCCAATCCAGGCAACATCCTCGTAAATCTCTTTAGAACAGAGATGAGTGGAAATTTCTTTAGCTAGAAAGTGGTGAATCTATGGAATTTATTGCTACAAATGGCTGTGGAGGGTATGTCATTGAGTATATTGAAAGTGGAGATTGATATGTTCTTGATTGGTCAGGGCACCAAAGGTCATGGGGATAAGGCAGGAGAATGGAGTTGAGAGGTATAAAACGTCAGCCGTGGTGGAATGGCACAGCAGGCTTAATGTGCTGAATGGCCTATTTCTGCTACTATGTCTTATGGCCTTATTTGCATTCAGTGGCTGCAAAGCCCAGCCACGCTGCATGACCAGAGTGGGAGCTAACCTGGAGCATTTTCCATTCCTCTGCACCACCCACGTGCAGAACTTTAGAATATGCTGGTGCAGTAATTGCTGACCCCGGCAGTCATCAGCACCTTCTGGCCTGCTATCACAACACTGAACAAGGCAGTGTGTTTCCAGTCCTATGCAATTTCACTTGATAGGTGATGTTGTAGTTCAGATAATCTGACCTGAGTGATTCTTGCCATTGCTAAACACATAATGGATTTAAATGAAGTAATTATCTGACATGGGTGGTTATCCTGGAGTTAGATGCAGCAAAAAGGCCTTTTAGTCCATGAAGGCTGTGTTGACTATTAGTCAATTATTAACATTAATCTTGATTGTTTTGTTGGCATCTATTGTCTGAATGGGGAGTGTTCCACCAGGATGTCTGGTTAACATTTCTGTCCAGATTCTCCTGCCATTCTTTGCAAAGCCATCAATTCCAACCTGACAACTGTAATCAGGATCCAATTTAAGAAGGTGATTAAGCCATTCGGTGTTATGAAAGTTCACAAATCTGCTGCTTTGCAATAATTTCAGTTCTAGGGAATTTGGTACATAGTATTGGTTGATTGTTGTCTTGTGTATCCAGATAGTGACAAACCTTTGCAAGCCATCCAAACAGTACATCAAGGTAGTTAAACGTTGCAGCTTACAATTGAAATGTAAAGGCGTAGAATGATTATCGTATAGAGGTGGGCTTGCTGAGAGCGTCGTACAGACTGGCCACGCTCCAGTACCAGCCTGCATCAATATTTACCCAATTGTTCAATTTTAGTAGGTTGCATCCTTTATTAGCGGCCCTCCCCATCTGGGACATGCCTTCTTCTCATTCTAGCCATCAGAGGGAAGGTACAGGAGCCAGAAGACCCACTCTAACATTTTTAGGAGCAGATTCTTCCCCTCTGAAGTCAGATTTCTGAATGGTCATTCAACATTACCGCCATATTCCTCTTTTTCACATATTTTACGTGATGTAGTAGTTTTATGTTTTGCCCTGTACTGCTGCCGCATTTCATGAGATGTATCAGTAGTAATAACACTGATTCTGATGAATTTATATCTGTACATTGTGCTCGTTAATTGTGTTAGATGTGTATTTGTAGTGGCAAGTGTTAGTTCTTGAGCAGCAACATCTTTCCTCTTTGCTTGCTCGATTGAACTATCTGTTATCTGTCCTGAACAAGTGTGAGTTATGATGTCAGTTTGTGTGAGAGTTGGCTGTGTGCAGACTTGAAGAAGGAATTGTTCTGAACGGATGGAAAATAGAAATAAATGCAGCTACTTGGGCATCATTGTTTTGCATTGCAGTCCTGATGAGCATTTTTCTGTTTCCAGATGCAGGAAACCAGGTGCCTGTTGAAGTTGAGAAAGGACTGATATCGCCAGCAAGCTTGAGGAAGAATCTTGCAGTTAGTACAATGGATTAATTCAAATTAAATTTCATGAAAACTTGCTAACTTTGTGTTTCACAGGCTTTGGTGCTTTTGTTTAGTTTGTGACTGTTGAATGTTTAAACAAAATTAATTTTTCCAATTTGAATGTGGGAAGTGCGATTGTCATTTCATTCTAACCGTGCCTGCCCCTTTGCTGCCTAAGTGTGCAAAACAGGACAGACGCCTCCAGCAACGCTGTACCCATGTTGCGGGTACTGTTGTTGATCCTAATGTCCTTGGTGTACCAGTAATTCTGGTCTGGCAGCTGTGGTGCTGGAGAAACTATCCACATTGTAATCTGAGACGTGAGTGGTTCTAATGATCACTTGTGTCACCTCACCCTTTCACAGTACAGTCGGCCCTCCTTATCCATGGGAGATTGGTTTTGGGACCCCCCGCGGATACCAAAAAACGCGGATGCTCAAGTCCCTTATTTAACCTGGCTCAATGCAGTGGTCTTTAGGACCCAGCGGAACCCCAGACCTTATTTAACCTCTATCATCAGTGTGGTGGACTTTAGGACCCAGTGCAGCTCTGAATCTGCAGGGTTTCTGTTCACGAAAATAATCATGATCATGATTGAAAATAAAGTAGAAGTAATAAAGCGATTGGAAAGAGGTGAAACGTCATTGGTCATTGGAAAAGCGTTAGACTACAGTCGGTCACCGATCGGAACAATTTTAATGGAGCATTTGAAAGGCCCTGCCCTGATGAAAGCTACAATTATTACTAAGCAACGCAGTGGTTTAATTATCGAAGTACATATGTTTCTTAAGTGATTTATATGCATAGAAAGGTAAAATATATACAACATACTAAGACAAACGTTTTAATAACTGAGGCTACGTAATATCGGATGTACCTGACCCGACTTCAAATCCGACTTAAAAGACAGACTCAGGAACGGAAGTCGTTCATAACCCAGGGACTGCCTGTACTTTTAAATCATCTCTAGATTACTTATAATACCTAATACAATGTAAATGCTATGTAAATAGTTGTTATACTGTATTGTTTAGGGAAAAATGACAAGAAAAAATTGTCTATACATGCTCAAACAATGAGTGCTGGAGAGAGGACTTCCGGGTTTTCCTGATCTGCGGTTGGTTGAATCCGCGGATAAGGAGGGCCGACTGTAGTTTCTATTTGTGGTTGGGATATGTGAAATAGCTCTTTATTCTTCCAGGAGTGACTATTTATTTATTTAGTGACACAGTGCAGCATCAGCCCTTCCATCTTTCGAGCCACGACACCCCAACGGCTCCTGACAAGTTCGATTAACCCTAACCTAATCATGGGACAGTTTACAATGACCAATTAAGCTATCTGGTACGTTTTTGGACTGTAGGAGGAAACCGGAGGAAAAACCACACATTTCATGGGGAGGATGTACAGAGCAACGCCAGGATTGAATTCCAAACTCCTTAGCACCCTCAGCTGTAATAATATCACACTAACTGCGATGCTACAGTGAGATCCATTTAGAGATTTTCATGATCATTATGTGCCATGTCATATGACGTGGCCCGTCGTGGTCTTTCCAAGACCATGATTGTTCTTGGCTGATTTTCCTACAGAAGTGGTTTGTCATTGCCTTCTGGACGGTGTTTTTACAAGATGGGTGACCCCAGCCATTATCAATACTCCTCAGAGATTTGCTAATAGAGATTCGTGGCAACCGTGTTTGTATAATTAGGACTTGTGATATGCACTAGGTACTTATGGCAGTCCACCACCTGCTCCCATGCTTCATGTGACCCTGGTTGGGGGTGGGCGGGGGGGAAGTGTGGGTGCTAAGCAGATGCTACATCTTGCCCAAGGATACCATGCAGGCTAGTTGAGAGATGGAGTGTCGTATATTGCCACCCATTTAGAGGTACAGGATGGAAAAGGCCGTTCCGGCCCAATGAGCTGTGCCACTGGGCTTATTCTGTCCTAATGGTGTGGCTCGTTGGGTTGGAATAGTCCTTTTTAACCCTAGCCTAATCATGGGACAATTTACAATGACCAATTAACCTACTAACTGGTGCATCTTTGGACTGTGGGAGGAAACTCGAGCTCTTGGAGGAAACCCACACATTCCACGGAGAGGACGTACAGAGGCGCCTTTACAGAGGATGCCAGAATTGATCTTAGAACTCTGACGCCCAGAACTGTAATAGCGTCATGGTAACAGCTACTCTACTGTGGCAACTTATAGAGCCTACAACTTTGTCCAGAAAGCCAGCATGCTGATGCAGCTGGGAGCTAGGTGAAGCATGCTGAAGCTGGTGTGGGTAGCCACATTCCTTGCTTCTGTTGTTCATGCAAACAACGTATTTCACTGTACCTGTGATTAGTAAACAAATCTGAATCAGCCAGTTATTGTGGCCTCATGGTGCCTGCACATTGCAAGTGCAGGTCAGATCGACAATCCTTTATATTTGTCATGTTTGCTTCTCATGATGGCAACCCTCCAAGGCCCTCCCTTGTGGCAGTCATCTCCAGAGGGGTGAGATTTAAAAATCAGCTTTATTTGTCACATGTACATCGAAATATGCAGTGAAATGCATCACTTGCGTCAAATGAATCCAGTGAGTATCGTGCCTGGCAGCCCACAAGTGTTGCAACGCTTCCAGCACCAACTTAGCATGTCTACAACTTACTAACCCTAACGTGCACATCTTTGGAATGTGGGAAGAAATGCCATGGTCACGGGGAGAACATAAAAACTTCTTACAATGGCGGAAAATGAACTCCTATTGGCGATCACTGGTGCTGTGAAGTGATTGCATGATGGTTACGCTGCTGTGCTGCCTATCTTGCCTACATGGGGTTAGGGTAGGTTCTGATTATCTGTTGTCTTTAAATGTAGATTGTCTATTCAATTTTAATAACTATTCTGCTCTTTGAATACCATCCAGGCCAAGGATGCGAACCTGGCTCTCGAACTTAAGAAGCAGAAGATGTTGGAACAGGAGGCAAGTCAAGCATTAATGACTATTAGAATTTACAGAAAAGTGTAATATTGAATCCTCGTCTCTAATTGCAGAGAGTGAGTAGTTGGAAATTGTTTAAAACAGTGCTGAAGCACAAATGGCTAACTTTAGTCCTTGGGCAGCTTGTAATACCAAACACCATACTGCAACAACAGCCAGTGTTCAGTAGTGTTTGATTTTGATGTTTTTTAATCAAAAGTTCTTTCTGAATTCAGGAAAGAGGCATAAAATTTGTTACTTCATGATCATTTTATTAAGTGTTAATAACACAAAGAAGTTGAAACTGACACTGCTAGAGGTTTAACAAAAGATGGTGCTGCCTTGCGGTCAGCTATTTTATACCCATAGATAAAAATTCCATTCCAATTTGTAGATAAGAGTCGACCATTAAGAAATCCTTTTCTTTCAAATAATGCAGCACCAAGAGAAGCTTCTAGAATCATACCAGTGTAACCACGAGGGGATTGAGGCCTCTGGTCGAGGTTGACCATGGATGTTGTGTCCCAGCTGTCTATGTGATACACAAACCAGGGCAGTACAACATGGAGAGCAAACTGCTGGCCATGTTGCAGGCTCCCCCTCTCCACATAGCTGATAAATCCAAAGTATTAGCAGTGCCCAATAATGTTTTGGCTCCAGCAGCATCACAGGTCTCAGCTTTGATTTCAACATAAGACTGCCTTAGAGATTCTAGTTCTGAATTTTTCCTCTGGGTTTACTTCTGAAGCCTCTATGAGGAGGTATAATCACAAGGCAGTGGAGGTTTGGATCAGAAAGTTTATACTACGTACTCTTCCATAGATGTTGCCTGACCTGCTGAATTCTCCCCATCTTTTAAATCTACTTCTCAGTTTTTTTTCTCCAGTCCTGCTGAAGGGTTTCGGCCCGAAATGTCGACTGTACTCTTTTCCATAGATGCTGCCTGGCCTGCTGAGTTCCACCAGCATTTTGTGTTGAATTTACAATCCAAGCTCTTACAACCAAACTTCAATGTTCTTTAGTCTGTAGAAGGTGGTTTCTCATACATGGATCAGAATTGTATTTTGCTTCCAAAACTAACTTTGATGCAGTACCTCCTCCTATAATAAAATATCTTTTGGGGGAAGAAAGCTTCCAACTGTTTGATCAGAACTGTGTTCAGTTCTGGTCACCTCTGGAAGACTACCGGATGTTGAAAGGAGTAGATGGTGGACGTGGAAAGAATGTTTCCTATGGTGGGGATATCCAGAACTAGAAGACACAGCCTCAAAATTGAGGAGTGACCCTTTTGAACAGAGGAAAGGAGGAATTCTTTTGGCCAGAGAGTAGTAAATCTGTGGAATGCTCTGCCACAGACTGCAGTGGAAGTTATTCCTTTCTGTATTAGTCAGGGCATCAAAGGATATGGGGAGAAGAAGGGCACGTGAATGGGGTCGAGTGGGATATGAGATCAACCATGATGGAATGGTGGAGCAGACTTGATGGGCTGAGTGGCTTAATTCTGCTCCTATCTATTATGGTCTTGTAGGAAGGATGTGGAAGCTTTAGATGGCTGCAGAGGTGATTTAGCAGGGTGCTGCATGGATTAGAGAGCACGTCTTATGATAGGTTGAATGAGCTAGGACTTTTCTCTTTGGACTGAAGGAAGATGAGAGGTGACTTGATAGAGGTGTACAAGATGATAAGAGGCATAGATTGAGTGGACAGCCAGAGACTTTCCCCCAGGGCTAATATGGCTAATATGAGGGGGCATAATTTTAAGTTGATTGGAGGAAAGTATGGGGGGTATGTCAGGTAAGATAGTGGGTGCATGAAGTGCCTTGCTGGGGATGGTGGTAGAGGCAGATACATTAGGGGCATTTAAGAGCGTCTCAGATAGATACATGAATGATAGAACTATGAGGGCCATGTGGCAGGGAAATGGTTGGGCCAAAAGGCCTGTACTATTCTGTAATGCCCTATGTTCTATCTGCAGATCCGGTGCCTACTGCAGCAGCGTGGGGAACAGGATAAAAGGCTCCATTCTCTGGAAGAGGAGTTGAAAAAAGTTGAAGGCAAGTTGGCTGCCGTTGTGAGAGAGAAAACATCGCTGACATCTAATGTTGCTTCTTTGGAGAGACAACTCTCAGAGCTCCAGAAAGCCAATGACTTGCTCAAAACTAAGGTATTGCCGTACTCAATGACTCTTCCTGTTCCATCGATGTGTTTTAGTTCTTTTGGCATGCACTCGAGAGGTTATGACGACTCCAGTGCACTGCTCATCTGCAGTTCACATTTAAGGAACATTGTGTCCAGTGCATCAGCACTTTGATTACATGATATTGCACCCTTGTATTTATCGTCAGATACAGTATGTTGGTCTTTATTTGTGTGTAGCCATCACCTTTTTTCCAGGGTGGAATTGGCTAATGTGAATGGGACATATATAGGAAATTATAAGGGGATGTCAGAGTTAGTTTTTTTACACAGAATTGTAGGTCTGTGGAACACACTGGCAGGGCTACTGGTGGAGGCAGATGCATTAGGGACACTTAATAGATTCTTCGGTAGGTACATGGATGATAGAAAAATGGAGGGCTATGTAGAAGGGAAGGGTTAGATTGATCTTGAGTTATTTAAAAAGTCGGCACAATATTGTGGGTCAAAGGGTCTATTGTGCTGTACTGTTCTGTTTTCTTAGTCTTGGGTACAACTGAATGCTAAACCACTGTTGTCATAACTGAAAGCCTGAAATGAAACTTTCTGTTATCGTAGTGTCTGAGGTCTCAGTTTGAACTGTCCAAAGTGAGAGCTTCACCAGTGGAATAGGGTTCTGAGCTCTTCCCACACAGAGATGGTCAGTGATAATTGGTCATTTGGTGATGTTTAAATCTGAGCACTGCTGGTGTGTAATATAACCATATAACAATTACAGCATGGAAACAGGCCATCTCGGCCCTTCTAGTCCGTGCCGAACGCTTACTCTCACCTAGTCCCACTGACCCGCACTCAGCCCATAACCCTCCATTCCTTTCCTGTCCATATACCTATCCAATTTTACTTTAAATGACAATACCGAACCTGCCTCTACCACTTCTACTGGAAGCTCGTTCCACACAGCAACCACTCTCTGAGTAAAGAAATTCCCCCTTGTGTTACCCTTAAACTTTTGCCCCCTCTCAACTCATGTTCTCTTGTTTGAATCTCCCCTACTCTCAATGGAAAAAGCCTATCCACATCAACTCTATCTATCCCCCTCATAACTTTAAATACCTCTATCAAGTCCCCCCTCAACCTTCAACGCTCCAAAGAATAAAGTCCTAATTTGTTCAACCTTTCCCTGTAACATAGGTGCTGAAACCCAGGTAACATTCTAATAAATCTCCTCTGTACTCTCTCTATTTTGTTGACGTCTTTCCTATAATTCGGTGACCAGAACTGTACACAATACTCCAAATTCGGCCTTCCCAATGCCTTGTACAATTTTAACATTACATCCCAACTCTTATACTCAATGCTCTGATTTATAAAGGCCAACATACCAAAAGCTTTCTTTACCACCCTATCCACAGGAGATTCCACCTTCAGGGAACTATGCACCATTATTCCTAGATCACTCTGTTCTACTTCATTCTTCAATGCCCTACCATTTACAATGTATGTCCTATTTGGATTATTCCTAGCAAAATGTAGCACCTCACACTTATCAGCATTAAACTTCATCTGCCATCGTTCAGCCCACTCTTCTAACTGGCCTAAATCTCTGCAAACTATGAAAACCTAATTCATTATCCACAATGCCACCTATCTTAGTATCATCTGCATACTTACTAATCCAATTTACCACCCCATCATCCAGATAATGTTCAGCTGTTACTTTTTTGCCTTCAGTTCTCTGATGACAGTACCAAGAAGAAGATCAATGCTCTGTGCTTGGAGTTGATTGAAGTGAAGAACAAGACTGATGCCAAGGACAAGGTAATAACATTCTGTTTGTCAAAGAGAAAATAAATCTAGAAATTCTACCTCACACTAAGGGAAATAGCAACTTGAATATTTTCTGCTAGAACCAAACCTTTGAGGTGCAAAACAGCCATAGCCTCTCTCGTTGATACTGTGCTTTCTGAAGGTTGCCTTGGTGTGATGTGTGATATGGGTGGGCAACAGCTGAAGTTAATTTCCTGAACTGATTGTTGCTTTCTGCACTAAAGTGAGTTGAACTATTGAGTCTTTGTCCTGAACTCTTCGAGTTCTTGCTAAACTCAGAGGATAGACCGTGCTCAGAAATCTTGCAAAGCATTCTAAAGTTGTGATGTATTTGTAAATCTCTTTTCTAATTCCCCAGGAAGAAGTCCTGAAGGTATGAGTGATCTGGATGTGTATACTAACACCACTCTCAAATGATTTAGAACTTATTTCACTTGACCTTAGAGTATCTGTAAAATCTTCCACAGATTTATTACACTTTTTACAATAACCTCCACTTTGGCCTTCCCACCACTGCTTGCTGTATTTTTCAACTTCTATTGATGTACGGTCTCTAATGTTACACAAGGTACTTCATTGATCGCATGTCTGCAAAAGGTTTAAAATATCATCCTGTCAAATTAATGACTAAATGGGAGACCACTTATTGTTTCAACTGAAGTATAACTATATAGAATTATTGGGCATGGGAAAGAGGGATTTTAACCCATTGAGCCTATTTGCTCAAACAGAAGATCCAGCTCATAAACACACAAGATTCTGCAGATGCTGAAAATCCACATCAAAACACAAAATTCTGGAGGAACTCAGCAGGTCAGGTAGCATCTAATGAGAGGAATAAAGAGCTGATATATTGGGCTGACAGGTGAAGGATCTCAGCCTGAAACGTCCCCCCTCCACAGATACTCTCCTCTAGCATTCTGTGTGTGTTCCTCAGAAGATCCAACTGCCCCATTCCTCTTACTCTTTTCCCAGAGCAATGCAGTTTTGTTGTTGAGTGCCATTAACTAAGAGGTTTTTCTCCTCTCTCTTGTACAGCAACTTGAGGTGAGGGATTGGAGCCTCTCTGTTTATCGATGTGTTGCGCTGTCAGTAACTATAGCCATTGTTTTGCTGTGTATGGTGACAGGCCTGGAGTAATGTCGCAACAATAACATTGCTTGCCCTCCAGAAAATCTTCAGATTTTATTTTCTTCATTCAGTTCACATTTTCTGCACTGACTGTACTGAAACCTGGGTGATTGAAATTTGTTCTGGGTTTTTTTTGGTTGCTAATGAGATTTGGGTTTAGAATTTAATTATTTATAGCAATGACCACTGCCCAATGGGCAAAAAGATCTCAAAGTATGTATATGTTAACATATACTACCTAGAGAATTATTTTCTTAAAGGCACTTAAAGGAAAATAAAGAAATACAATATATTTTTTTGTAGCCTGGGGAAAAGTACATACTCAGGACAACAAATACTTTTTTGGGTTTTAATTCCTTTATCTGTTTTAGATGTCTAAGTGCCAGGAGAGGGTCTTAAAACAAAACAAACGACTTTACAATCAGGTCCTGCCGTTACAATCTCCGTTTAACCTTCGATCCACACACTTGTGTATCGACGGCTTGCATATGCAGTATAAAAATACATGAAGAAAACCGCACCAAACTAATACAGTACTAATACGGTAGTGGCAATTCTGAAGGAACACAATACAAACAACATTAGAATCCCACCAACCCTGTACCTTATACACAGCAGTGAAAATGTAAGCGACTACATCTCGTCTAAGACGTCTACTCCCGCACGTGCTTAACTTTCAAACAGACTAAACATTCGCGTTATGCTGTTACATTCACAGTCAGTCATGATACAATAAAGTTAGACAAAAGGTACACTTCGGCACAACTTTACAAGATATTGCCTGGTAGTTAAATTACAGGAAGACTGACCTGCTTGGCTGGTAAGGAACTTTGCACAAGCCACGCTATCTAGCGTCGAGTCCTTTATTCGTGAAAATCTAAAGCATCCACATGTAAAACGTCAAAAAACATGTCAAATTACCAATATTCTCGATTCACCAACGAGCATAAATGAATTCACATGGATATTGTAAATTAATGCTCACCTTTCCTCACCAAGCCCAGTATCTCTGGGAGGAACTCAATTCCAACGCCCCACGAGCTTCAGCAGAAAACAAAATGGTCTCCCCACTATCCCGCGCGTGCGTAATGATGTCACCATCTCCACTTAAAGGCACAGACAACTATTCTAGCATTACCCAGATGGATGCCTGAGTAAACACTTTCTAACGATAATGAATAGCATTCGATGGTCACCCAGTTACATAATTTATGAAAAACTGTACTTAGACTGACAAACAAAAATGAGTAAGTGTAAATAAACAAAATACTGAGAAAAGAAGTTATAGAGTACTTAAAAGTGAATTTGTAAGACTGTGGAATCAGTTCAGTGTTGAGTGAAGTCGTCCACGCTGGTTCAGGAGCCTCTTGGTTGAAGAGCAATAACAGTTACTGAACCTGATGATGGGGGACCTAAGGCTCCTGTATGTTCTTCCCAATGGAAGTAGCAAGAATAGAGCATGGCCTGTGTGGGGAGAGTCCTTGCTGATGGAATGTAGAGCCAACTGCATTTCAAAGAGAACCATGAATTATCAGTGGGTTGTTTCCACTCAAACAGGTGTCAAATGGAATTGTCTGGAGAAGTGAGATAGGATATTTGAGGAGGAGATTGTTTCCAAAGGTTTCAATAAGACCTTGTCCAAATGCCTGAAAATGACAGGGAAGTAGATGATGGTTAAAAATGCCACGTTATTTGTTGTCTTCATTGGCCATAGCACAAAAAACGAGAGGAGTGAGGCCATACTTGCCATGTGTTAAACATTAGTTAAGCCACAGGTAGAAAGCTGTGGTTCTGCTCTCCCGATTGAAAGGTGGATGTGATGGTGCTGAATGCAGAGAAGGTGCAAAGATGTTACCAGAGTTGGGGATGGGTGGGTGTGTGTGTGTGTGTATCCATCCCTCCCTCCCTCCCGGTGTGACCTTCATTGTCTTTGAGTATGTATGGCATAATGGGACGACCCTTGAATTGACTTTATTTCCTACATCCTTCACATACATGAGTAAAATTCTTTGTTATGCCTCTGCTTGGAGCTGGAACAAGCACCCTCTTGGCATCTGATCTGCACACAGCTCTGTCTCCCT
The DNA here is from genome assembly GCF_048418815.1 of Hemitrygon akajei. Classification (NCBI taxonomy): domain Eukaryota; kingdom Metazoa; phylum Chordata; class Chondrichthyes; order Myliobatiformes; family Dasyatidae; genus Hemitrygon; species Hemitrygon akajei. Next base: position 2,559,593 of record NC_133138.1, on the reverse strand, counting down.
ATGACTGGTAGCTGCTGGACCTACTGAGTTCCTCTGGCATTGCAGCATCTGCGGTGTTCTGTGTCTCCTCAGAACTGATAGCTTTAAGTAATGAATACTTGAGTTTGTGCCTATCAGAGAGATTCTCTCTGCTCTCGTCATCCTTACCAGTAATCTACCGTGTGCAATTAGATTCCCTGATTTAGAATTCTGATGAAGTGTTCTCGCCCTGAAGCGTCAAATCTCAGCACTTGCTGTTTAGCAACCTGACTGTAGATTCTGTTACTTTGGCTCTCTGAGGTCCCCTTTCACTCAAATTATTATTATTTGTTATATCTGTGTTATAGATTCTCCTTTATAACTTGTTACTACCAATTGTGTTTAATAAGCAGAGAACCCTTTTGGACAGCCTTGTTCAGCTCCGCTGTGAAAATCTTTTCTATGAATTGCAATAAGCATATACAGCAGTTTATCTCTGACAGGAGAGCACACATCCGAGTACAACAGTCTGTTTTATTATTTCATACACTGTTACAAACCCCGTAACTGGGTGTCTTACCAGCAAAGATAGAAGTGTCCGTTGGAGTCTGGTGATACTATTTTCAACAGTATTTATTAGTAAAAATACGCAAAAATAATATCAATGCAAATATACAGATAATATGCGTCATCAATACTAAACCTAAAAGTGCGGGTATAATAATAATCAATAAGAAATAAGCTCTATCGTTGTCTAGGGGATAATGAATTGTCAGATGGAAATATAAAGTTCAGTTCAGTTCATGCAGGCTGTGGTAGTTGTTGGTCGTGGTGTTGCAATTGTTGGAGAGAGAGAGAACAGTAACAGCTATTGACTTGCCAACTTTACGATATTGATCCGTTGATGCGTTGTTGTTGTGGCCATTCACGTATGACCCCTCCGTCCTTTAGCTAGACCGTTCTTCCGTGGTGGACTCGTCACCCAGGCAAGGGTGGACACACACACAAGCCCCCACCGGTCTCGCTACAAAACCCTGTGAGTTAAAATTTTCCGACCCTTCGTTCGGTTTCCGGTCTCCCACCCTGTCTCGTGGGGGTTCTGATGCTCACTAGCGTTTCTCCTGGTGCGTCTGAGGGGTGTTACCCCAGACCCCACTTTTATCCCCACTCACGGGGTCTCAGGTGTCAATCAGGTTGAGATGATGTAACCCATCAAACCAGCCCACTCTAGTTGTCCCCTGAGGGGTTTCAATGAATAGAACAGTACCAAGTACACAAACCTTTTCCAAAAGACAATAGCAGTAATCAATGGTTCCGTCCCTTGTTTGTTAGGAGGAGACATTCCACCTTAGCTGTGCCTCTGTCTCATTAATTTTCATGAGCTGTTATCAATAACAACTGCCCTGGCAGAGTCCTGTGTCTCTCTCACTTCCTTGATAACAGCATCGGAATAGTAGCGATTTGCGATTCTCCAAAAAGGCGGGGGGGGGGGGGGGTGGCATTGGCGATTCTGTACCCTTCTGCCCATCAGAGTTGTGCATCATTCGTAACAACACTATTATTGCACAATCGTAAATTATTGTGTATATTCTGTTCTTTATTACTAGTTATTATTATATTATTGCTAAATGTGTTTTTAAATATTGTTGCTGTAATGAAAAAACTTTCCACTCAGGATCAATAAAGTACTTATTATTATTATTATTATTATTATTATTATCATCATTATAATATTGAATAATTCCCTGACACAGTGAAATGGGCTCTTGCCCTCACAATCTACCTCATTATGATCTTGTACCTTATTGTCTGTCTGCACTGCACTTTCTCTTTAGCTGCATTCTGTTACTGTTTTCCCTTGTTCTACCTCCAGTGTAATGATCTGATCTACATGAACAGTGTGCAAGGCAAGCTTCTCACTGTATCTCACTGCATGTGACAATAAACTAATTTACCAATTTATTGGGCAATCACTTATTTCAGCTAACACACAAAATTCGACCATAAGCCCATAAAAATAGGAGCAGAATTAATCCATTCAGCCCATCAAACCTTGTTCCATCATTCAATCATAGCTGAATTTTGTGAACCCTATATTCCCATCTTCTCGTATTACCTTAACTGCCTTACCAATACACCCAATGACTTGGCCTCCTAGCCTTCCTTAGCAACGAATTACAGACTCGTCATTATCTGGTGGAAGAAATTCCTCCTCACCTCAGTTCTAAAGAGACATCCCTTTATTCCGAGACAGAGTCCTTAGAACTCAGGCTCTATGATAATGGAAACATTCTCTCCCATCCACTCTATCCAGGTTTTTCAGTATTCAGTAGGTTTCAGTAAGACCACCTGAAAGCTTCTAAACTCCAGGTCCAGAGACATCAAGCACTTTATTAGTGCGTAGTAAATGTTTGTTTTACCGGGCTACTTGTCCTGGCACTGAGTAGCAGCAATGCACGGTTTATTATATGGCATCTGCTCTGCCTGTAACCCCAGGAAACTACAGAGAGTGGTGGACACAGCTCAACACAGCATCAGAAACCAGCCTCCTCTCCATGGACTCTGTCTATATCTCCTGTTGGCCCAGTAAAGCAGCCAGCATAGTCAGACTCCACCCATTCTCGGGTAAAGTCTTTTTTTTCTTTCTTCGGGTAGAAGATGCAAAAGTCTGAAAGCACATACCACATGTACCATCAGGCTCAAAGACAGCTTCCACCTCACTGTTATCAGAACATGGAGTGGACCTCTTCTATGATAAGATGGACTCCTGACCTCTCAATCTACCTTGTTATGATCTTGTATCTTAATGTCTGTCTACACTGCACTTTTGCTGTAACTGTGGCATTTTATTCTGCACTCTATTACTGTTTTCCCTCGTGGTACCTCAATGCATTGTGTAATGAATTGATGTGTATGAACGATAAGCAGGACATACTTTGCACCATATCTTGGTACATGTGACAATAATAACCCTGTTTGTCCTGGGATGCCCCTCTCTTTCCTTGCTCTTCCTGGTTTTGTTGCATTTTATCTGTAGCTTTGTTATGTTTATTAACCTAAATACATTGATATTTCAATCCTATGCACAGGAGATCAGCTACCTTCAGATCAGTTTGGAAAGTCGAGTGAAACTCTTGCAGGCTGATCTGGAAGCCTCCAAAGCCACAGCGGCTGCATTGCGGGAAAGAAACCGATCAGTGGGCAAGTACTCAATCCTGTGTTACTCGTGTTCTTCAGTACAAAGGTTTTGAACCGAGTGGTCTCTTCCCCCAGATAAAGTGCTTATAGCCAGAGTTTAAAACTGTTCTTTAGCTTATATTTTATTTTGGAAGATCCTCTCCAATCTAGCCAAACCCGAGATTGAGATGGCTCTCCCACCTGAAACCCCGGTTTGTGTGATGCTGTGCAATTTGCTCCCCTGTTACAACTCAGTGTCATGAAATAGCAGAACGTACACTGCATACCATTAAAGGAATCAGACCGTAAGATATAGGAGCAAAATTAGGCCATTTGGCCCATCAAGTCTGCTCTGCCATTCAATCATGGCTGATCCTTTTTTCCTCCTCATCCCCACTTCTCTCCGCAACCTTTGATGCCGTGTCTAATCAAGGACCTGTCCTCCACAGCTGCCTGTGGTAATAAACTCCACAAGTTCACCACCCTCTGGCTAAAGAAATTTCGCTGCATCTCTGTTTTAAATGGATATTCTTGTACTGTGAAGCAGTACTGATTGTGGATGATCAGCCATGATCACATTGAATGGCGGTGCTGGCTCGAAGGGCTGAACGGCCTACTCCTGCACCTATTGTCTATTGTCCTAGACTCCATCACCATGGGAAACATCCTTTCCACATCTACCATGTCTAGGCATTTCAACATTCAAAAGATTTCAATGAAATCACCCCACATCCTTCTAAATTCCGGTGAGTACAATCCCAGAGCTATCAAATGTTCCTCGTATGATGACCCTTTCATTCTTGGAATCATCCTTGTGAATCTTCTCTGAACCCTCTCTAACATCAGTACAAGAGCCCAAAACTGTTCACAATACTCAAGGTGAGGCCTCACTAGTGTAACACATCCCTGCTCTTGTATTCTAGACCTCTTGAAGCAAATGGTAATATTGCATTTGCCTTCCTCACTACAGGCTCTATCTGCAAGTTACCCTTTGTTGGTTCTGCACAAGGTTTCCCAACTCTCTTTGCATCTTAGATTTCAGGATTTTCTCCCTGTTTAGAAGATAGTCTGCACATTTATTTCCATAACCATGCATTTTCCAACCTTATATTTCATTTACCACTTTATTGCCCATTCTCCTAATTTGTTTTCTGCAGTCTTGCCTGTTTCTGCAACACTACCTGCCCCTCCACCAATCTTCGTATCATTTGCAAACTTGGCAACAAAGCCATCGATTTCATCATCTAAATAATTTAGAAACAGCCTAAAAAGAAGCGGTTCCAACACCGGCCCCTGCGGAACACCACTAGTCACTGGCAGCAAACCAGAAAAGGATCCTTTTATTCCCACTCGCTGCCTCCTACCAATCAGCCAATGCTCTAACCATGTTAGAATCTTTCCTGTAATACAATGGGCTCTTAACTTGGTAAGCAGCCTCATGTGAGGCACCTTGTCAAAGACCTTCTGAAACTCCAAATATACAATATCCACAGCATCCCCTTTATCTATCCTACTTGTAATCTCCTCAAAGAATTACTACAGGTTTGTCAGGCAGGATTTTCCCTGAAGGAAACCATGTTGACTTTGTGCTATCTTGTCCTGTGTCACCAAGTACTCTGTAACCTCTTCCATAACAATTGACTCTAACATCTTTCCTGACTAACTGATCTATAATTTCCCTTCTGCTTTCCTCCTTTCTTAAGAGTGGCACCATGCCAGAGTCCAATGATTTTTGAAAGGTCATTACTAATACCTCTGTCTGATGCTACCTCTTTCAGAACCCCAGGGTGCAATTCATCTTGCCTGGCTGACTCATGTACCCTTGTGTCTTTTAGCTTTTTGATCACCTTCTCCCTTGTAATAGTAACTGAACTTGCTTCTTTTCCCTCACATCTTTCAACATCTTGCACACTGCTGGTGTCTTCCACAGTGAAGACTGATACAAAATACTCATTTCGTTCATTAGCCATCCCCTTGTCCCATGTTATTATTTCTCCGGCCTTATCTTCTCGTGGCCTTGTATCCCCTCTCATCTCTTTTTTTTTACATACCTGAAAAAGCTTTTACTATCCACTTTGATATTGTTTGCTTCCTTTCCCTCCTAATGACTCTTAGTTGCTCTCTGTAGGGTTTTAAAAACTTCCCAGTCCTGTCTTGCCTGTAGCTTTTGCTTTGTTGTATGTCCTCTTTTGCTTTTACATTAGCTTTGACTCCCCTTGACAGCCGTGATTGTACTATTTTGCCATTTGATTATTTCTTCATTTTTGGAATACATCTATCCTGCACCTTCTAATTTTTCCCAGAACATCTTCGTTTGAGGTCCATTCCAGTGGGTTGGAGAGGCTGTGATTTAAATCCTAGTTTGTGGTCTGTTCCAGTGGATAGGTGATGCTGAGATCGAAATTCTAGTTTGTGTGTCTATTCCAGTGGGGAGCAGAGGCTGTGATTAAAATCCTCATTGTATCCTCACTCTGTGTAGTTATGTCAATTAACTGTACACTCTTCATTCTTCCTGTAGAAGAGATGCACCAGGCAACAAAATTCCACAATGACGACCTAGAAAAGGAAATGGACAAATTCCACGGTAAGTAAAGTCATAGAGCACGAAAACACAGCAGCAGGCCTTTTGGCCCTTCAAGTCTATGTCAGACTGTAATTCTGTATAGTCCCATTGCCTTGCATGTGGCCCATAGCCCTCCCATCCATGTACTTGTACAAGCCTAATGCTTGAGATGCTCTGATTCCATCTGCTTTAAACACTTTTCCCAGCATTGTTTTTTCCAGTTGATGTATGAGAAGTTTCCCTATCTACCCAAACTTGTGTTTCTTGTCTGTTCTGGCATGTGCTTTTTGTGAACAACTACAGCTTGGTCTTTAATCACCGGAAGGGTGGTCTTTGTGAGTAAAGGTACTTCACTGATGTCGATGCTTCTCCAGTCTTGGGCCTGCTGACATTACAAAGAAGAGCGATCTACTTCCAAGCCAGGTGGTTTTTCCATGTACCAGCTATCCTTGTCCTCTTTCAGATGACACCATGAAGAAGGCTGGTGAGTATCAGGCAGAGACTGAGAAGATTGTTCCTGGCCACAGTACCATCTTCCTCTGCCTATGTGACTCCTGAGAGTGAAGTGTTTTCCCAACATTCAGTCAAGTTGTTTTGAGCTCTGAGACAGTTTCTCTCGTGTACTCTTCTACCTTCTGACCTTGTAACTTATTGTCTGCCTTTCATGCACTTTCTCTGATAACTAACACTGTGCACTCATTATTTTAGCTGGTCCTACCTCAATGCATTGCTGTAATGAATTGGGCTGTATGGATGACAAGTTCTTCACCTTGGTACATGTGAAAATAATAAACCACTTTTATCCACATTTGACTGGAAATTCAATGACAGTGTTTTGATCAGCATATTCAGACAGAACTGTCAGTTTCTTCCTGTTTTCATGTGGTTATGTTGAACTTCAGCAAGCAATTAGGGCTGAAGGAGCCATGAAATATAATTGCAAGCAGGATCACGAAGAGCTCATGGGCATTTTACTTCTATATTGAAAACAGAGGGGAAGTTGTGTGTGGAGCTAGAGAAAATGGCTGAAATCCTTCCTGAGTACCTTGTCAACGAGAAGGACATGCATGATGGTGAGAATGTTGATCTTCTAGAGCAGGGGTTCCTGAGCTTTTTTGTGCTGTGGACCAATATCTAGCGGTTAAGTGCCTTCCTTTTTACCTACTGCGGGAGATTTCTGGGTTCATTTTGGTAGCAGTATCTATTCCGCCTCAGACTAATGTCAGTCAGGCTTTAGATGATCTGAGCAATGGGTGTGCATGAAACAGCACACCCTAACATCTATATAGTTTTAGGAGATTTTAACCAGGCCAGTCTGAAAAAAATCACTAAGCAATTACCATCAACAGATCACTTGCGCTCCTAGAGGAAACAACACACTGGACCATTGCTACACCACCATCAAGAATGCCTACTGTGCTATTTCACACCCTCACTTCAGGAAGTCTGATCACCTGGCTGTACTTCTACTCCCTGAATATAGGCAGAGACTGAAGACTGCAGCACCAGTAGTGAGGACCAAGGTATGGACAAGGGAAGCACAGGAGCACCTACAGGACTGCTTTGAATCAGTTGATTGGACTGTATTCAGGGATTCATTTTTGAATCTGGATGAGTGCTGCAGTTGTTACCAACTTCATTAAAACCTGTGTCGATGAGTGTGCGCCTACAAAGCCATGGATGAACCAGAAGGTATGTTGTCTGCTGAAGGCTACATCTGCGACATTCAAGTCTGTAACAGGAAACCCGGTATGATTCACGGAGGGCTATTTCAAATGCAAAGAAACAATTTCGAACAAGGTTGGAGGAGACATCGGATGCATGACAACTCTGGCAGGGTTTGCAAGACAATACTTCCTACAAAGTGAAACCCAGTAGCATGAATGCAGTGATGTTTCACTACCAGATGAACTCAATGTCTTCTATGCCTGCTTTGAAAGAGAATATAACTACAGCTGTGAAGATCCCTGTGAAGATCTGTCTGAGAGGCCGATGTTAGGCTGTCTTTAAAGAGAGTGAACCCTTGCAAGGCAGAAGGCCATGATGGAGTACCTGGTAAGGCTCTGAAAATCAGTGCCAACTATCTGACGGGAGTATTCAACGACATTTTCAACCTCTTACTGCTACGGGCGGAAGTTTCCACTTGCTTCAAAAGGCAACAATTATACTAGTGCCAAAGAAGAATAGTGTGAGCTGCCTTAATGACTATCACTCGGTAGCACTCATATCGACAGTGCTGAAATGCTTTGAGAGGTTGGTCATGACTAGACTGAACTCCTGCCTCAGTAAGGAGCTGAACCCATTGCAATTTGCCTATCAACACAATAGGTCAACGGCAGATACAATCTCAATGGCTCTTCACACAGCTTTAGACCACCTGAACAACACAGACCTCTACACCAAGATGCTGTTCATCGACTATAGCTCAGAATTTAATACCATCATTCTCACAATCCTGATTGAGAAGTTGCTGAACCTGGGCCTTTGTACCTCCCTCTGCAATTGGATCCTCTATTTCCTAACTGGAAGGTCACAGTCTGTGATGACATCTCGCTGACAATCAACTATAGTTTCCAAGTCCTTCCTGTAGTGAGGTGACCAGAGTTGAGCACAGTACTCCAAGTGGGGTCTGACCAGGGTCCTATATAGCTGCAACATTACCTCTCGGCTCCTAAATTCAATTCCACGATTGATGAAGGCCAATGCACTGTATGCCGCCTTAAGCACAGAGTCAACCTGCTCAGCTGCTTTGAGTGTCCTATGGACTCGGACCCCAAGATCCCTCTGATCCTCCACACTGCCAAGAGTCTTATCATTAATGCTATATTCTGCTGTCATGTTTGACCTAATAAAATGAACCACCTCACACTTATCTGGGTTGAGCTCCATCTGCCATTTCTCAGCCCAGTTTTGCATCCTATCAATGTTCTGTTGTAACCTCTGGTAGCCCTCCACACTACCCACAACCCCTCCAACCTTTGTGTCATATATTTATTCCCATTTGGGAAAGGCTGGATTCTCTCAGAATTGCTTTGTGCAGGGGAAGTCCTGTCTCTAGTTTGATTTCATTTTCTTGGGGAAGTAACAGATGACTGAAGATAGAGCAGTGAATATTGTCAATATAGACTTGGTCAAATGCTTTACTGAAGTCCTTTGTGGCCAACTGGTTCAGAAGACGAAGTTCCATGGGATGCAGGTAAATTGGCTTGATCATACACAGGTTGTGGCTGAGGGTAGATGTTCCTGACTGGGGGTGGGGGAGGGTGGTGTGCTGTGAGCAGTCCTGTTATGCAAAGGTTCTGGAGTCCCTGATCTGTATACAAATAATGAAACTTGATTGTCAAAGTTTTCAGATGACATGACAATTAGAGTTGTAGGTAGTGAGAAAGGTTGTCAACAGATGCCATCAACAGGGTGTTGACCCTTTGGGAATGAGGGCAGAGAAATGGCAGATGCAGTTGAATCCAGACAGATGTGAGGTGATACACTCTGGAACGTCAAATACAACAGAAAAAGCAAGGTATATGCTTAATGGAAGGACCCTTTAGCACTGTTGATGTACAAAGGGTCTTGGTGCCTGTCCGTGGCTCCCTGGCAGTGGCAACACCAGAGGATAGGGTGGTAATGAAGTAATAAACTTCTGATTAAGCCACATCTGGAGTATTGTGTGCCATTCTGGTCACCTCATTACAGGAACAATGTGGCAGCTTTGGAGAAGGTGCAGAAGAGGTTCACCAAGATGCCAGCTGGGCTGGAGCTGTAAGGAGAGGTTGGACAACTTGGATGAGGAGCAACCTAATAAGTGAACTCATTTTCAAGAACTCTTTATCTCTTGTTATCAATATTTATTGCTTGTTTTTGTTTTGTATTTGCACAGTTTGTCTAATGCATATTGGTTGTTTCTGTTTTCCTATGTGCAGTTTTTCATTGATTCGATTGAGTTTCTTGCATTTACTGTGAATATTTGTAAGAAAATGAATCTCAAGTTTGTATATGGTGACATGTTTGTATCTTGATAACACATTGATTGGTTGATAGTAATCCCTTTTCTGAGGATACAAGTGTCAAATGCCATAGTGCACAGGTTAAGCTGAGAGAAGGAGTTGTTTTTAAATTGGTGTGGTACGTGCCTGGAGCACGGTGCTGGGGTAAGTGGGGAAGCAGATGTGATAGTGTGGAGGTGGTTAGATATGTGAAGAGAAAGGATGTAGATGATACACCAATGGGGTTGTTAGATTGGCATGATGGTGAGCACTGACAGTAGGCTGAGGGGCCTATTCCTCTATCCTACCATTGTTTTCTTTTTGTACAGCTCTAACTGAAGAATTACGTGAAGAGAATAAAGTCCTGCAAGAATATTTGGAGAAAGCCAATGAAAAAATTCAGGTACTTGAAGCAGATTATTATTTAAATGGTATAAAATTGCAGCATGCTGCTGCAGAGGGACTTGGGAGTGTTTGTGCATGAATCACCAACAGTTATTTTGTAGGTGCAGCGTGCTATCAGGAAGGCAAATGGCATGTTGGCATTCATTGCTAGAGGGATTGAGTTTAAGAGCAGGGAGGTTATGCTGCATCTGTACAGGGTACTGGTTACGCTGCACCTGGAGTACTGCGTGCAGTTCTGGTCTCCTTACTTGAAGGAAGGATATACTGGCTTTGTTTGTGGTGCAGAGGAGGTTCACCAAGTTGATTCCAGAGATAAAGGGATTAGACTATGAGGAGAGTTTGAGTCACCTGGGACTGTACTCACTGGAATTCAGAAGAATGAGAGGAGATCTTATAGAAATGTATAAAATTATGAAAGGGATAGATAAGATAGAAGCAGGAAAGTTGTTTCCACTGGTAGGTGAGACGAGAACTATGGAACATTGCCTCAAAATTCAAGGGAGTAGATTTAGGATGGAGATGAGGAGGAACTGCTTTTCCCAGAGAGTGGTGAATCTGTGGAATTCCCTGCCTGATGAAACAGTGGAGGCTACCTCAGTAAATATATTTAAGACAAGGTTGGATAGATTTTTTGCATAGTAGAGGAATTAAGGGTTATGGGGCATAGGCAGGCAGGTGGAGGTGAGTCTATGGCCAGATCAGCCATGATCTTATTGAATGGCAAAGCAGGCTTGACAGGCCAGATGGCCTACTCCTGCTCCTATTTCTTATGTTCTTATGTTGGACAATTCATGGATAGGAAGTGTTTGGAGAAAGATGGTCCCAGTGTAAGAAAGTGAGGCTACCTCAGGAAGGGACCTAGTTTAGCAATGGGACTCTCTCGGGATCTCTCAGTATTATACTGCCCTATGTATTATGTAGATAGTTGGGATGCAATATCCACAGTCAACCCTGACCAAAGGAGGGTCTTAGGGTGTGTATCTTCTTGAGATAGGATATTGATTTCTTTGCTTGAGACATAATTTAATAGGATTAAATTGGGATTTACCCTCGGTCGTGCACTTACTGAAACAACAAGTGCACCTAGAATATTACCTGAGGATAACTGAGGAATGAAAGTCTAAATGTCGCAGAGGGTTCAGAACATGTCCCTGTGAGTAAGGATTTTATTACATGGATGGATTGGCGGTGTTGGATTGTTCATGGAATAGAGGAGATAGGCAGTGTATTTAAAGTCATGGAGATGGAGGTCGTTCCCATTTGAGGAAGAGTATCACTAATGTCCAGTGAAGGCAAACAGAAAAAGGTCCAAAATCATGTGAACACCCTTCAGCTGGCACGTTGTTTTATAAACATTCACAAGGGAAATGGATGAGTGTAGGAAAGGAAAACATTTCCAAGGTTGAAGAGCGGTCAGGGGATGCGATTACTGATTAGAGTCAGAACTTTCTTAACGTACCTGAAAGCAGCTATGTTGTGATTCTTTGCTTAAACCTACAGGATCTTCAAATAGAATTGAGTTCCAAAGTGAGTGACTATGAGAATAAATTACAACTGCTGTCCACTGACATGGAAGAAAAGTGCTCGGTAAGGTTATCCTGTTAACAGTCTTGCAGTCTGTAACTTGAGGGTACTGTAGCTGAGACCTGTGGAATGTGCTGCTCCTATTTAGTTATTTAGAGATATAGTGCAGAACAGTGAGTCGTCCAATGAGTCACGCTGCCCAGCAACCCACCCTAGCCTAATCACGGGGCAGTGTACAATAACCAATTAACCCTCTAATTAGTATGTCTGGACTGTGGTCATGGGGAGGATATACAAACTCTTTACTGGGACATGGGGATTGAACTCAAAACTCCAGAAAGCTGAAATGGCATTGCGTTAATCGCTACACTAGCATGGTGCCCGGTGATTAATAAACCAGGAGGTTGCTTGTTAAATGACCAAGTAGATTGTTGCTGTAGTCATTCTGTAACCATGTTAGCACAGAGCACACAGGCTTTATGCAACTTGGGGGAAAATTCCAGGCAGCTAACTGGAGTTGTTAAAATTCTTTATCATCTAGCTTACCTGGTATCCGGGTTCAGTGGCTGAATTTACAGTTTTTGTAATGAACCCCAAAGTCCCTTGGTGTGTTGAAACGCTGGACACTTCCTCTGTTGGCAGTTCTTCACCTGTGTAGGATTCTGATGTTTTTAATTCAAAGTCATTTTAGAAGTGAGCGAAGAGGCACAAAAGCTGTTGCCTCAGTCATTTTATGAAGATTTAGTAGAACAATGAGAAATTGAAACAGACAGTGATAGAGGGCTACTCAGTGAAGGGAAAAACAAAAAGCCAAGATAGCACTGGCTTATGGTCAGCTATTTTCATGCCTGTAGATAAGGGAAAATTCCGTTCAGATTCACAGATAGGATTGTCAGATCTCAGTTGTGTTTGATTCCCGAGTTCTTTTAGGAGTTCAGGAATAATCAAGAAACTTTGATTCTTTGTGATTATTTATTTTAAAGTTTAAACAAAGATAGAGAGCATTCAAAAGTATGTGAGGAGCTGTGAAGCAAAACAGATTCAATAGATTGAATAAGGTGCTTTTGAAAACTCTTATCACCTTTATAATTAAAATATAGATAAGAAAATCCAATGAATGGCTACACAGTTATAACATGAATAATCACACAAGGATTGGAGCGCTTACCTCATGAGAATAGGTTGAATGAACTTGGCCTTTTCTCCTTGGAGCGACGGAGGATGAGAGGTGACCTGTTAGAGGCATTTAAGATGATGAGGGGCATTGATAGTGTAGATAGCCAGGTTTTTTTTCCCCAGGGCAGAAATGGCTAACACAAAGGGACATAATTTTAAGGTGCTTGGAAATGTGTACCGAGGGGTAAGTTTTTCACACAGAGTGGTAGAATGCACTGCAGGCGGCAGTGGTGGAAGCGGATACAATAGGGTCTTTTAAGAGCCTCTTGGATGGGTATATGGAGCTTAGAAAAATAGAGGGCTATGCACTAGGGAAATTCTCGGCAGTTTCTAGAGTAGGTTATGGTCAGCACAACATTGCGGGCCGAAGGGCCTGTTATGTGCTGTAGATTTCTATGTTCTGTGAAAATGTGTGAACATTTAGCTAATTACAAATGAAATGGAGTGATGAGCCATTATGTGACTGCTATACAGCCTTCTGCCAGTAAGTGGAGAGGAACTGCCAAATACAGTGAAAAATACTCAAGTTTGCAGTAGATACTAATTGTTAAAAATACAAATTATATCAGTAAGAAAGAAACTGTGATTAAAGCTAAATTTTAGTCTTGCATTAATTCAACTAATATAAAGAGTATTTTAAAAAAACACAGCAGATTCCAACAGTTGACCAATGAGATATTAGCCATTAAACATAATGCAGTACCAAGAGATGCTTCCAGAATCATACCAAATAGCAACAAGGGGACAGATTGAGCAATTGCATGTATATATTGTCACCACTAGGGAGCATAGTAGGCAGTTAATTATATTGTTACATGATTATGTAAAATAAAAGTAAACAATTGTAGACCATAAGGCATAGGAGCAGAATAGGCCACTTAGTCCATAGTCTGCTCTGCCATTCAACCATGCCTGATCCTTTTTTTTTTAAAACCCCTTGCTCAGCCCCACTCCTAGGCCGCCTTCTCCCGGTAACTTCCGATGCTATGGCCGACCAAGAACCTATCAACTTCTGCTTTAAATGCACCCAACGACCTGGCCTCCACAGCTGCTTGTGGTATAAAATTGCACAAAGTCATCGCCCTCTGGTGAAAGAAATTTCCCCGCATCCGTCTTAAATGGACACCCCTCCATCCTGAGGCTGTGTCCCCTTGTCCTAGACTCTCCCACCATGGGGAAACATCTTTTCCACATCTACTCTGTCTAGGCCTTTCAACATTTGAAAGGTTTCAATGAAATCTTCTTTCCCCCACCCTACCCAATCCTTCTAAATGCCAGCAAGTACAGGTCCAGAGCCATCAAATGTTCCTCATATGGTAACCCTTTCATTCCTGAAATCATCCTTGTGAACCTCTGAACCCTCTCCAATGCCAGCACTCTTTTCTTAGATAAGGAGTCTAAACCCATTTACAATACTTCACCAGTGCCTTAGAAAGCTTCAGCATCACATCCCTGCTCTTTTATGCTAAACCTCTTGAACTAAATGCTATGTTTGCATTTTCCTTCCTCGCCACCGACTCTACCTGCAAGTTAACCTTTAGGTTGTTCTGTACAAGGTCTCCCGAGTCCATTTGCGTATCAGATTTTTGGATTTTTCACCCCTTTTAGAAAATAGTCTGCACATTTATTTCTACTACCAAAGTGCATGACCATGCATTTTCCAACATTATATTTCATTTGCCCCTTTCTTGCCCATTCTCCCATTCTTCCTTCTGCAGCCTACCTGTTTCCCAACACTACCTGCCCCTCCACCAATCTGCTATCATCTGCAAACCTCTTAACAAAGCCATCTATTCCATCATCTAAATCATTGATATACAGAATAAAAAGAAGCAATCCCAATACCGGCCCCTGTGGAACACCACTAGTCACTGGCAGCCAAGCAGGCAAGGATCCTTTTATTCCCACTTGCTGCCTCCTACCAATCAGCCAGTGCTCTAACCATGCCAGTAACTTTCCTGTTAATGCCATGGGCTCTTAACTTGGTAAGTAGTCTTATGTGGCACCTTGTCAAAGGCCTTCTGAAAGTCCAAATATACAACATCCACTGTATCCCCTTTATCTATCTTACTTGTAATCTGCTACTAAATGAATTTCCCTACAGCATTAGGAATAAAAGTCTTAACCAGGGCATTACAATTGTTAAACTGTAAACAAAATAACAATTAAAAAGTTTAATCTAAGAATTAAACAAACTAATCTGAGACCAAGGAATGTTTAACGATTCGGTTTACTGACCAAGTAATCTCTGCTAGCAGCTGAGTATTCTGCAGTGGGCTAATTGCTTGATCAGAAAGGCCTTTGTTCATGTGGGGAGTCCATGCACAAAGTGCACGGTGTGTTATAAATTAATAACTTGACTTTCAGACCTTAACAGACAAACAGCAGCAGACTGAGAGGGATCACATGGCAATACAGAAGCTTCTTGAACAATCAGTGGAAGATATTGCAGATCTTCAGGAGAAACTGTATGTACCAATCGATGGATGTTGTGAAATTGACCAACCACAGAACAGTACAATCCATTCAGTCCACGATGTTGTGCTGACCTTTGAACCTACTCTTAAGACCAATCTAACCCATCTCTCCCACTTAGCCTTCCATTTTTCTATAATCCATTTGCCTCTTTAAGAGCTTTTTATATACCTCTTTTGCCACCCTATTATTAGTGTTTTCCACATATCCAACACACTGTATATTTTTTAAAAACTACCTGTACCTCTGACATCTCCTCCCAACCCCCCCACATGCTTTTCTCCCAGCACTTTAAAATTATGCCCCCTGGTATTGGCCACTTCTGCCCTGGGAAAAAGTTTCTGGCTGTCCACTCGATCTATGCATGTTTCTTATCATGTACACCTCCAAGTCACTGCCTCATCTTCTTTCACTCCAAACAGAAAAGTCCTAGCTCACTCAACTTGTCTTCAAAACATGCTCTCTAATGTAGGCAGCATCCTGGCAAATCTCCTCTGCAGCCTCTCTAAAGCTTCCACATCCTTTCTCTAATGATGAGACTCTGTTAGTGATACTGACAATGATCGTATATGTGTACAGACCTGTTCTTTAACACAACTGCAAAACGTTTGCTGGGCTTCTTGCTCACTCTGTGAGGGGCTGAACAGAAAGCTGCTGGGTTGCTCTCTAAGCTGTTTGAGTTTCAATTGGGACAGGTGGTTGGGGGAGAAAATCATAAACAAATCAGATTCTG
This sequence comes from Hemitrygon akajei, assembly GCF_048418815.1. Taxonomy (NCBI): domain Eukaryota; kingdom Metazoa; phylum Chordata; class Chondrichthyes; order Myliobatiformes; family Dasyatidae; genus Hemitrygon; species Hemitrygon akajei. The sequence continues at coordinate 2,543,599 of NC_133138.1, read as the reverse complement.
CAGATGCAAGAAATCCAGGGCAACACGTACACAAAATTCCCCCTCTGCTGGTGGAGGGTGGTTTCCCCTTGGTGGAATGGTCAGACTTTGAGGTGTGTGTGTCGTTACCCCAAAGGAGTGGAGGTAGGTGGGGGGGGGGGGGGGGGGGAGAGAGAGTTTGTAATGCTGCAGTGGAATGGTCTGAGAGCTGTTGAGGTGCGTGTGTATGTTTTACCCCAGAGGAGTGGAGGTAGGTGGGAGGTGGGTTTGTAATACTGTCAGTGGAAAGGGCTGAGAGCTGTTGGTATCTCTGTCATTACCCCAGAGGAGTGGGTGCTCGTGAGTGAGGGGCTGCCAGTAAATGAAAGTGTCAGGAGCTAAACTGTAATTCCCAGCTTGCCAGCAATACTTACAATACACATCACAGTGTAGTGTTGCGTCACACTGCAGTAAACTTCACACTGTAAAAATCATAGTTGTGACTATGACAGCAGTAATCCTTTCAAATAAATCAAAGGATACCCTCTAAATGCAAGTTATTTTGTGCCTACTGCAGTTTCCACAAACTTTAAAAGGTGTGAAATTGTCTGTGATGCTGAATGAACCAGCACAGTATGTGCTGCTTGTGCATGGTAAATGACTTGGTTTAAATCAGTACTGTTTTAACTTGACCCAGAGCTGTGACTGAGCAAGACAAACAGAAACTAGAGAAAGCCAAAGCTGAAGTTGAACTGAAACTCTCCTGCTGTTTGGAAGAACTCAGGTACTTGGGCTTTTTGAATATGTCAAAACTTCAATTCATTTACATAGCAATCTGAAAATAATGCTGAGCAAACTTTATATTGCCTTCGGTTTCCTTAAGGTTTTATGACTATGATTGTACCTACTGATGGCAGGCATATTTGTTCATATGATTTTACGTCTCCATCTCCATTTAATTTTGTATGTAGTGAACAGACCTGAGATGGGTTCTTGGATCTCTTCGGGGGGGAGGTAAGATCTGTACGAAAGTGAGGGGTTAAACTAATTTGGCAGGGAGGTGGAACCGAAGTGAAGGGACTCAGGATAGGACAGATCGAATGAAAGCAAAGATAGCATGCAGTCAGACTGTCAGGAAGAGCAGGCAGATGCTAGGATAGAATTGCAGCCAGCATGGTGAGTATCAATTCATTAGGGATGCACAATCAAAAGGGGTAGCAAATACAGTACTCAGTGTTATATCTCAATGCACAGAGTATAAGAAATAAGGTGGATGATCTTGTTACATTATTACAGATTGTCTGGTATGCTGTGTTGACCATCACAAAGTCGTAGCTTAAGGATGGTTGTAGCTGGGAGCTGAATGCCCAAGGTTACACATTGTATTGGAGGGTTAGAATGGCAGGCAGAGGGGGTGGTGTGGTTCTGCTTGTAAAACATGCAATCAAATCAGTAGAAGGATGTGACAAGGTTCGGAAGATGTTGAATCCTTGTGGATTAAGAAACTGCAAGGGTAAAAGATCCTTGATGGCACTTTTATACAAGCCTCCCAACAGTAGCTGAGAGGTGGACCACAGATTACAACGGGAAATAGAAAAGGCGTATCAAAAGGACAAGGTTATGATAGTCGTGGGAGAATTTAACATGCGGGTTGATTGGGGGAGAAAAGGTTGGTAATGGATCTTAAGTCCTGACGAAGGGTCTCGGCCTGAAACATCGACAGTGCTTCTTCCTATAGATGCTGCCTGGTCTGCTGCATTCCACCAGCATTTTGTGTGTGTTGTAGGGAGAAAGTAAAGTCTGATGTAGCAGGATTTCAATGGAGTAAAGGAAACTACAGTGGTATGAGAGAGGAGTTGGCCAAAGTAAATTGGAAGGAGATGCCGGCAGGGATGACAGCAGAGCAGCAATAGTTTGAGTTTCTGGGGAAAAATGAGGAAAATGTAATCCAAACAATGAAGAAATAATCAAATAGCAAAGTGGTACAACCGTGACTGACAAGAGAAGTCAAAACTAATGTAAAAGCAAAATAGAGGGCATACAACAAAGCAAAAATTCATGGAAAAATAGAGGATTTAGGAGGATTTTAAAAACCTACAGGGAGCAACTAAAAGAATCATTAGGAGGGAAAAGATGAAATATGAAAGCAAGCTCACAAATAATATCAAGGTAGATAGTAAAAGCTTTTTCAAGTATGTAAAAAAAGATGAGAGTGGATATAGGACCGCTAGAAAATGAGGCTGGAGAAATAATAACAGGGGACAAGGAGAGGGCAGATGAACTAAATGAGTAATTTGCATCAGTCTTCACTGTGAAAGATACTAGCAGTGTGCCAGAGGTTGAAGGGTGTGAGGGAAGAGAAGTGAGTGCACTTACTATTACAAGGGAGAAGGTGCTCAAAAAGCTGAAAGACCTAAGGGTACTTAAGGCACCCAGACCAGATGAACTGTGTTCTAGGGTTCTGAAAGAGGTAGTGGTAGAGATTGTGGTGGCATTAGAAATGATCTTTCAAGAATCATTGGACTCTGGCAAATAAATGTCACTCCACTCTTTAAGAAAGGAGGAAGGCAGCAAAAGGGGAATTATAGACCAGTTAGCCTGACCTCTGGTTAGAGAGATGATGGAGTCAATAGTTAAGGATGAGGTTATGGAGTACTTGGTGACACTGGATGAATCTGTTGGAGTTCTTTGAGGAGATTACACGTAGGATAGATAAAAGGGATGCAGTAGAAGTTGTATATTAAACTTTCAGAAAGCCTTTGACAAGGTGCCACACATGAGGCTGCTTACCAAGTTAAGAGTCCAGGTATTACAGGGAAGATTCTAACATGGTTAGAGCATTGGCTGATTGGTAGGAGGCAGCGAGTGGGAATAAAAGGATCCTTTTCTGGTTTGCTGCCAGTGGCTAGTGTTCTGCAGGGGTTGGTGGTGGGGCCGCTCCTTTTGGGCTTTATTAATGGTTTAGATGATGAAATAGATGACTTTGTTGCCATTTGCAGATGATACGAAGATTGGTGGAGGGGCAGGTAGTGTTGAGGAAACAGGTAGGATGCAGAAGGAGTTAGACAAATTAGGAGAATGGGCAATAAAGTGGCAAATGAAATACAATATTGGAAAATGCATGTTTATGCACTTTGGTAGAAATAAATGTGCAAAATATTTTCTAAGTGGGGGAAAAATCCAAAAATATGAGATGCAAAGCGACTTGGGAGTCCTTGTGCAGAACACTCTATAGATGAACTTGCAGGTAGAGTCAGCAGTGAGGAAGGCAAATGCAATGTTAACATTCATTTCAAGAGGTCTAGAATGCAACGGCAAGGAGGTGATGCTAAGGCTTTATAAGTCACTGGTGAGGCCTCACCTTGAGTATTGTGAACAGTTTTGGGCTCCTCATCTAAGAAAAGATGTGCTGGCATTGGAGAGGGTTCAGAGGAGGTTTGCAAAGATGATTCCAGGTATGAACTATTTATCATACGAGGAATGTTTGATGACTCTGTGTCTGCACTCACTGAAATTTAGGATGGGTGGGGGGGGTGAATATCATTGAAACCTTTGAAAGGCCTAGACAGAGTAGATGTGGAAAGGATGTTTCCCATGGTGGGGGAGTCTAGGACAAGAGGGCACGGCCTTGGGATAGAGAGGGATGTCCATTTAAAATAGATGTGGGGAAATTTCTTTAGCCAGGGGGTGGTGAATTTGTGGAATTTATTTTTACAGGCATCTGTGGAAGCCAGGTCGATGGGTGTATTTAAGGCAAAGCCTTAACTGGCCATTGTTCCTTGATTGTCTATGTTTCAAAGGTTATGGAGAGAAGGCCTGGGAGGGGGAAAAAATGATCAGCTCTTTTGGAAGAGGACAGCGAGGCTTTGAGAAGAAGTGCAGCGGCGGCCATTTTCAAATTGCTTCTCAGATCGGAGTTCTGAGAGGCGGGACTGCGCAGGCGCGTGAAGGAGGCCTGGGAAGGAGGGAAGATATAAAAAGAACGCAGCCTTAAGCAGCGGGCAGCTTCGTTTGCGGACAGCGGAGTGAGCCGGGAGCAGAGTGTAGGGCTTGGGCTCAGAGGGCTTAGGCGGAAGAGGGCACAGTAGGCTTATCTTTTAGTTCTCCTTGTTATTTTCAGTTATTCAGGAAGTATGAGTGTGAGGGCAGCTTCTTGTTCTCGGTATCGGATGTGGGAGATCCTGGAGTCTCCGAGCCTCCCGGATGTTCACATCTGCGCCAGGTGCGCCGAACTGCAGCTCCTGAGGGACCGAGTTAGGGAACTGGAGCTGCAGCTCGATGACCTTCGCCTGGTCAGGGAGAGTGAGGAGGTGACAGAGAGGAGTTACAGGTAGGTGGTCACTCCGGGGCCACGGGAGGCAGATAGGTGGGTCACGGTCAGGAAGGGGAAGGGGCGGGTACTAGAGAGTACCCCAGTGGCTGTACCCCTTGACAATAAGTACTCATGTTTGAGTACTGTTGGGGGAGACAGCCTACCTGGAGGAAATGACAGTGGCCAGGCCTCTGGCACAGAGGACGGCCCTGTAGCTCAGAAGGGTATGGATAGAAGAAAGAGGACCATAGTAATAAGGGACTCAATAGTCAGGGGTTCAGACAGGCGGTTCTGTGGAGGTGATCGGGAGTCCCGGATGGTAGTTTGCCTCCCTGGTGCCAGGGTCTGGGACGTTTCTGATTGCATCCAAGATATCCTGAAGTGGGAGGGTGAGGAGCCAGAGGTCGTGGTACATGTAGGTACCAATGACATAGGTAGGAAAGGGGAAGAGGTCCTGAAACGAGAGTATAGAGAGTTAGGAAGGCAGTTAAGAAGAAGGACCGCAAAGGTAGTAATCTCGGGATTACTGCCTGTGCCACGCGACAGTGAGGGTAGGAATGGAATTAGGTGGAGGATGAATGCGTGGCTGAGGGATTGGAGCAGGGGGCAGGGATTCAAGTTTCTGGATCATTGGGACCTCTTCTGGGGCAGGCGTGACCTGTTCAAGAAGGACGGGTTACACTTGAATCCTGGGGGGACCAATGTCCTAGCGGGGAGGTTTGCTAGGGCTACAGGGCAGACTTTAAACTAGTAAGATGGGGGGGCGGAAATCAATTTGAGGAAACTATGGGAGAGGAGGTTAGTTCACCAGTAGAGCAAGTAAGTAGACAGTGTGTGAGGGAGGAAAGGCAGGTGATGGAGAAGGGGTGCGCTCAGCCCGAAGATGTAGGGGAGAAGAAAGAAAAGGATAATAAATTTGAATGCATTGCTAGAGATGAAAAGAGAGGAGGAGGTGGAAAGTATCTTAAATGTGTCTATTTTAATGCTAGGAGCATTGTAAGAAAGGTGGATGAGCTTAAAGCGTGGATTGATACCTGGAATTATGATGTTGTAGCTATTAGTGAAACATGGTTGCAGGAAGGGTGTGATTGGCAATTAAATATTCCTGGATTTAGTTGCTTCAGGTGTGATAGAGTAGGAGGGGCCAGAGGAGGAGGTGTTGCGTTGCTTGTCCGAGAAAATCTTATGGCAGTGCTTTGGAAGGATAGATTAGAGAGCTCCTCTAGGGAGGCTATTTGGGTGGAATTGAGGAATGGGAAAGGTGTAGTAACACTGATAGGAGTGTATTATAGGCCACCTAATGGGGAGCGTGAGTTGGAAGAGCAAATGTGTAAAGAGATGGCAGATATTTGTAGTAAACACAAGGTGGTGATTGTGGGAGATTTTAATTTTCCACACATAGATTGGGAAGCTCATTCTGTAAAAGGGCTGGATGGTTTAGAGTTTGTGAAATGTGTGCAGGATAGTTTTTTGCAACAATACATAGAAGTACCGACTAGAGATGGGGCAGTGTTGGATCTCCTGTTAGGGAATGCGATAGGTCAGCTGACAGATGTATGTGTTGGGGAGCACTTCGGGTCCAGTGAGATCACAATAGCATTAGCTTCAATATAATTATGGAGAAGGACAGGACTGGACCTAGAGTTGAGATTTTTGATTGGAGAAAGGCTAACTTTGAGGAGATGCGCAGGGATTTAGAGAGAGTGGATTGGGTCAAGTTGTTTTATGGGAAGGATGTAATAGAGAAATGGAGGTCATTTCAGGGTGAAATTATGAGAGTACAGAATCTTTATGTTCCTGTTCGGTTGAAAGGAAAGGTTAAAGGTTTGAAAGCGCCATGGTTTTCAAGGGATATTAGAAACTTGGTTCGAAAAAAGAGGGATGTCTACAATAGATATAGGCAGCATGGAGTAAAGGAATTGCTCGAGGAATATAAAGAATGTAAAAGGAATCTTAAGAAAGAGATTAGAAAAGCTAAAAGAAGTTACGAGTTTGGTTTGGCAAATAAGGTGGAAGTAAATCCGAAAGGCTTCTACAGTTATATTAAAAGCAAGAGGATAGTGAGGGATAAAATTGGTCCCTTAGAGAATCAGGGTGGTCAGCTATGTGTGGAGCCGAGGGAGATGGGAGAGATTTTGAACGATTTCTTCTCTTCGGTATTCACTAAGGAAAAGGATATTGAATGGTGTAAGGTGTGGGAAACAAGTAAGGAAGTTATGGAACCTATGACAATTAAAGAGGTGGAAGTACTGGCGCTTTTAAGAAATTTAAAAGTGGATAAATCTCCGGGTCCTGACAGGATATTCCCCAGGACCTTGAGGGAAGTTTGTGTAGAGATAGCAGGAGCTCTGACGGAGATCTTTCAGATGTCATTAGAAACAGGGATTGTGCCGGAGGATTGGCGTATTGCTCATGTGGTTCCATTGTTTAAAAAGGGTTCTAGAGGTAAGCCTGGCAATTATAGACCTGTCAGTTTGACATCAGTGGTGGGTAAATTAATGGAAAGTATTCTTAGAGATAGTATTTATAATTATCTGGATAGACAGGATCTGATTAGGAGTAGCCAGCATGGATTTGTGCGTGGAAGGTCATGTTTGACAAACCTTATTGAATTTTTTGAAGTAGTTACGAGGAATGTTGACGAGGGTAAGGCAGTGGATGTAGTCTATATGGACTTCAGCAAGGCCTTTGACAAAGTTCCACATGGAAGGTTAGTTAAGAAGGTTCAGTCGTTAGGTATTAATGCTGGAGTAATAAAATGGATTCAACAGTGGCTAGATGGGAGATGCCAGAGAGTAGTGGTGGATAATTGTTTATCGGGATGGAGGCCGGTGACTAGCAGGGTGCCTCAGGGATCTGTTTTGGGCCCAATGTTGTTTGTAATATACATAAATGATCTGGATGATGGGGTGGTAAATTGGATTAGTAAGTACGCTGATGATACTAAGGTAGGAGGTGTTGTGGATAATGAGGTGGGTTTTCAAAGCTTGCAGAGAGATTTATGCCGGTTAGAAGAATGGGCTGAACGTTGGCAGATGGAGTTTAATGCTGAGAAGTGTGAGATTCTACATTTTGGCAGGAATAATCCAAATAGAACATACAGGATAAATGGTAGGGCATTGAGGAATGCAGTGGAACAGAGAGATCTAGGAATAACAGTGCATAGTTCCCTGAAGGTGGAGTCTCATGTAGATAGGGTGGTGAAGAAGGCTTTTGGAACGCTGGCCTTTATAAATCAGAGCATTGAGTACAGAAGTTGGGATGTAATGTTAAAATTGTACAAGGCATTGGTAAGGCCAAATTTGGAATATTGTGTACAGTTCTGGTCACCGAATTATAGGAAAGATATCAATAAATTAGAGAGAGTGCAGAGACGATTTACTAGGATGTTACCTGGGTTTCAGCACTTAAGTTACAGAGAAAGGTTGAACAAGTTAGGTCTCTATTCATTGGAGCGTAGAAGGTTGAGGGGGGATTTGATGGAGGTATTTAAAATGTTGAGAGGGGTAGATAGAGTTGACGTGAATAGGTTGTTTCCATTGAGAGTAGGGGAGATTCAAGCGAGAGGACATGATTTGAGAGTTAGGGGGCAAAAGTTTAAGGGAAACATGAGGGGGTATTTCTTTACTCAGAGAGTGATAGCTGTGTGGAATGAGCTTCCTGTAGAAGTAGTAGAGGCCAGTTCAGTTGTGTCATTTAAGGTAAAATTGGATAGGTATATGGACAGGAAAGGAGTGGAGGGTTATGGGCTGAGTGCGGGTAGGTGGGACTAGGTGAGATTAAGAGTTCGGCACGGACTAGGAGGGCCGGAATGGCCTGTTTCCGTGCTGTGATTGTTATATGATTGAATGGTGGAGCAGACCTGATGGGCCAAATGGCCTCTTTCTGCTCCTATGGTTGTGGTTATCTGGGGGGGAAATGTATAAGCTCCTAACAGACAGAGGCAGGCATTGAACCCTGATCAGTGATTACTGGCACTGTGGTGTTATTGTGCTAAATGTTAAGCTGCTCTGCCACCCTGCTAAAATTCACTAAAAGACCTGTCACATGTGAAAGTATCTGACAAGGCATTGACTGAAATGTGCTCAGAAAGACCTTTCTGTCGGCAATGGCTGTCTGCTCCTATGTACATTTTTAGTAGGCTAGTGAGAACAAATTTTTCAGCTCCAGTTGCTATTTTTTTGTAACTATCATATTCCTCATTTGAAGCTCAATGCCAGTTATGAGCAACTGATTAGATGTTTAATGGACAAATGGTCATTACTGTAATGGCATTGACTATGTACTGGGTGATGGCAATGTCTATACTGTGGATTCCAGTTCATTGGGACTTAGTGGGATTTTGCCTGATTAAGTGACTGCCCTAATTAGCTGAAGTTTCATGGTAATAATTATGGCATAAAAAGACAGATTATGTGTTTAAATAAAATACAGAACAAATTAGAACTCTACCAATACTACTACAGGATTATAAAGCTGTATTAGTTCCCATTTATTGATGGAGCAATTCATCCTGTGGCTGTTTCTGGCATCTCCAAGCCTGAATGCTTCAAACTACAGCGATTTGGGGGGGGGGGGGGGGGGGGGAGTTCTGAAATGTCTTGCTGCTTATTTCTTGTCAACTATCAGTGACAAAAATCATTGCTTTGTGAACAGAAACACATGCAGTTGAAACAATTTTTAAAAAAAAGACTGTTGCTCCAAGCATGGCATAGTGTCTAACAGCTGCACAAGTCTGATGCTGGTCTCCTGACCCAATTCATCAGCATGGTGTCCCAAATAGGCAAAGGGAATCCTGGCTATTTGCTCAATTCTTGTTCTTTAAGAGTTGTCCCAAATAAGTGGCTGCCCTGGTTAACTGATGGCCCAGTTAACCAGAACCAGTGTACTTGCAGGGAAGGGGTGAGATCAAAGCACTCTGTGTGCTAGTGTAAGGATCAATGTTCGTAGCCATGGCGAGTGCAATCTTATCTTATTTAGCCTCAATTGACTCGAGTTCCATTCAGCAAGTTTCAATTAGATGTGTCTTGTCCAATTCCCCATTATGCATACAAAAATGCATGTATTTACAAATCCCTTTTTAATATGAATTCAGCAATTTGATATGAAATTAGTTCAAAGAAAATTTATTGTCAAAGTAGCAACGTTTTTTCTAAGGTGTGCTTGCATAGACCTTTTGCTGCTAGCACCCAAAGGAATTTAAACTGCACATGAAAGGTTGTCACCTTCTACCTCAGTGGCATGTTAAGTATATTTCACGATCATACGCAATCACCTTTCCTTTTCTGGTTTCTGATGTGGGCGCTGTTGATAACGTGGAGCTTGCAATGATTTGTCTACAGATTTTAGAACTGGCTTATATGTTGGTTTATTGAAGAATTTTTTCAGTGCATACGTGTCATCAGGCAAAAAATTGCACAGCACAAGATTTTCATGCACACTATCATTACAAATTAGAGAGAACATTGCAAATTACACATGTCACCATATACTATCCTGAGATTCATTTTCATGCAAACATTCCCAGTAACTACAAAGAAACAAAAAAAAGCAAAATTAAATAAACAAAACAAAATAAACAATAAATATTGAGATCAAGAGATGAAGAGTCACTGAAAGTGAATCCATAGGTTGTTGGAATGTTGGGGTGAGTGAATTATCTACTGCTTTACTGCGACAGTGCTCTGTGTAGATGTGCAGAAAGGTGGTGAGTTTCACCTGTGATGCACTGTGCAGTATCCACTATAGCCTGGAGGGTGGGGTGCTTGATGATGGATACACTACCAGTGTTCTGTGTAGATGTACTCAGTGGTGGGGAGGGATTTCCCTGTGAGTTTGGAGTGTCTGTGATCCAGATGCCTAATGTAAAAGTGCTTAAAAAATTATCATTTCTTTAGTCAGATAAAGGTACAGTTCGAACGAGCAAAAGAAAAAGTCGCCTTGTCAGCAGAGCAGCTTGTTCTGAAGGAAAGGGAAGCTACAGATCTCCAGAACCATCTGCAGGAGAGCAAAGCAGTTCACTCTGAGCAGATTCAACAAGTGAATGAGAAATGTCAGCATCTTCAACAGGAGAAAGGTATGAGACAGCCTATGCAGTGAGCATTCTGTCCTCCTCGCAAGATCGATGCCTTTAGCAATAGAACACAGAAAATGCCTCATATAAAGAAACCATTGTGATCATTCTCTGACAGTGCAAACTCAATAGTGGGTCTCTGGCTAATGACTAGTTAGTAATTTCATCAACTCTCATCCATTAAAATGGAATTCCATTCTCATTGCACTTGGAGAGTAGACATTTATTATTAGTGATGTGTATCTACTGCTGAGTGAATTTCAAACTAAAGAAAATCTGCAGATGCTGGAAATTGAAGCCACTCACGCAAAGTGCTGGAGGAACTCAACATGCCAGGCAGCATCTATGGAAGAAAAGTACAGTCGACATTTCAGGTTGAGATCCTTCATCAGCATGAAGGGTCAGCAGTCCTGCCGAAAGGTTTTGGCTCGAATCATCCACTGTACACTTTTCCATTGATGCTGTCTGGCCTGCTGACTTCCTCCAGCATCTTGTGTGTGTGTTACTGAATGAATCTGGCTGGTGTGTCAGGAGCTGTCCAGTGTCAATTACTAATGTTTGCACCTGAATTCTTTGGAATGCCAGTTTATTAATCTTGCCACTGTTCAAATTGAGGCGGGTGTGTTGTCCCACTGTCCTGGTGGAGGTGGGTGCATTGGTCTGTGAATGCGATCAGTCTGCACTGGCATTTAATAGAGAATGCTCACACTGGTTTGAGCATTGAGCCAATAAGCCATTCTTTAATTGGAGCAGGCTTTGTGATTCTTCAGATATGAATTGCTACTGGTCTCTCAAACAGTAAGTAGAACTGTCAAATTAACGTTAGCATGTTTTTCCTAAAGGACTTAACCATAACTACGTGATGTCTTTGTTGGAATTAACGTTTCTCCCTCTGCAGAGAAAGTGGAGGCAGAATGCCGTGAACTGGAGCAATGTTTCACTGGAGAGCTGGCTCTACTGAAGGAAAAGCTGTGTACCACAGAACAAGAGCTACAGCAGAAAGAAGAGCAGCTCTGTTCCACTAAACAAGAAAAGGTTTTTAAAATTATTCATCTGCTTCTGAAATCTATTTGTATACTTTTGTTCATTCTGTTAGCATGTAGCTGCTTGGCTGTGCTGGGCTTGAAATTCTGCCCTGTGTTCGTTTAGGAAGAGAGACAACCAACACCGGAATATTACAAAACTTGGGTTTATTGCAGAATTCGTAACTGGCACAGCGAATCGACGGAGTCGCTGGAGAAGGCGCGTTCCGACTTCCCCTTACAATCTGCTCTTATTTATATCCCTTTTCCCCGCAGCACAACCCCCCGCTACATATTAGGTAATATCGGGCACTTGTGTCCATCTTATTGGCCCGCAGCCATATGCTTACGAGTTACCTGTTTCTTTTGTTTACTGAATCGCGTGACACTAGTAGTTTCGGTGTAGCGGGGTCCCCAGTTTCGCTCCCCCCTCCCTCTCATTACGTGAGCCACTCCTGACCTGTAATGGCAGTCTCGAATTAACCCTAACATTAACCCTAACACTCCCTCCCTTGGCCTCCCAGAGGCCACACCCCTTACGCTTTTCCGCGGCTGCCGGGATCAGGCAGGGAGGTGAGCGTCCCCCGGCACTCTTTGGCGTGTCCTCCCTATTTGCTTATCCTGATTTGTCCGACCTAGGGTCACAAAATATGGGTAGGGGTTCCCTAAACATCCGCAATTTTTACAAGTAGCATGCAACATTTCAGAAAACTTATTCAAGAACAAATTCACAATCCCCCCCTTGCCATGGTCCATTTCAGTCCGTGTCCTCCCATAGCGCGTCCGCTTTCCGGGAGGGCCGTGTCCTCCCCTTCCACCGGGAACAAGGGTGCCTGGTACGCCGGTGGAGGTCCATTCTTTCCGGTCAAGGCTCGATCTATAGTCCCGCAACAACAACCACACGTAATAAAGATAGCAATTGAAATAGACAGTCCTAGAGCCGACTGTCCCAGAAACGCTCCCCACTTGCCAGAGGTCTTATTTAGCCAGTAGAAAATGATGCCAGTTATTGTCCCCCTCCCTTCTTACCTTTTAATGCCCTGTTGGAGACCTCGGTGACAGGGTATGGACCATGCCACCGTTTTCCGTTCCAGGTGAGCTTCCCCGGGCCTCGGAGGAACACTTTCACTCCTACCTTGATGGTGTCCGACCCCTGCGGCTGCTCACTGTTAGATTATTGAACTCGCACAGTTATCAATTTTACCATATTTCTAAAAACTCTCATTTACTCTGTTACTCAACACACAAATGTCTGAGTTTCGGTAACTCGAAATTGAAGTGCTCCATGGCTCCCTAGTACACAGAGAGGATCAAATGTGGGATGGTCGCCTTTCAAAACCTGACCTTCGCGTGGGAGATTTCTCCTCTTAACAACCAGTCTAAGGTAGGCGCTGTCAGTATCCCTGTGTACTACGGTGTACCGCGACACTTTTCTCTGCTCCTCCTCACTCCTGAGACTTTTATGCCCTTCGTGGGCGGCGGGTACCCTCACTCAGAAGACTTTTCCACGGGCGGAGGATCTTCCTAAAAACAGATAAGAGTTAGTACTTACCAGTCACGATTCTGCACCGGGAATGATCTCTCCCAGGGTAATTTGGGGTTGGTGAGGATCCGTCAGCAGACAAGATCTAACTCAGTGATTTAACTATCTAGTGGAAGTCTTAGATATAACAGGCACTTCCTGACCTTAGTCGAGCTTGCGGCCGCAAGTTGTCTGCTGTCGGACCCGCCAGCCTGTGTTGTCTCTCCCTCCCCACGTCGGGGTCACCAAATGCTGGGCTTGAAATTCTGCCCTGTGTTCGTTTAGGAAGAGAGACAACCAACACCGGAATATTACAAAACTTTGGTTTATTGCAGAATTCGTAACTGGCACAGCGAATCGACGGAGTCGCTGGAGAAGGCGCGTTCCGACTTCCCCTTACAATCTGCTCTTATTTATATCCCTTTTCCCCCCGGCACAACCCCCCGCTACATATTAGGTAATATCGGGCACTTGTGTCCATCTTATTGGCCCGCAGCCATATGCTTACGAGTTACCTGTTTCTTTTGTTTACTGAATCGCGTGACACTAGTTTCGGTGTAGCGGGGTCCCCAGTTTCGCTCCCCCCTCCCTCGCATTACGTGAGCCACTCCTGACCTGTAATGGCAGTCTCGAATTAACCCTAACATTAACCCTAACAGCTGCCTTACCCGAGTGTTTGTGTGTACGTGTTGCTTTGTACCAGGTGGAGTGTTGACTGGATAAAGGAGGTTTGCTCTTTCAGTGGCAGCAGCTCTGGTTCCATTGGGGAAGGGTGTGTGGGACTGAACAAAACCCTGACTAACTCTCTCTCTAGCCTCCAACACCCTTTGGTATCGAATTACAGAGATTCTCCATCACTGGTGCTGGATCTAAGGCGAGGTGACAGAGGGCAGTGGGGGGTGGGTGCCCTCCTGATCAGATATCTATGACTCGTGGTGTACTGCAGGGAATTGTACTGAGATCTTTGCAGTTTGTCATTTTACGTGTGGATTTGAATGTAGGAGAAATGGTGAACAAGTCTGCAGATGACACAAACCTTTGCAAAAGTGAAGGGGATAGATCAGATGAAACATTGGACAGAGGGGTGTTCTTGATTAGTCTGGGTATCACATGTTATGGGGAGAAGGTACGAGGATGGGGTTGAGAGGAAAAATATATCAGCCATGGTGGAATGGCAGAACAGACTCGAAGGGCCGAGTGGCCTAATTCTGTTACTGTCCTATGGTCATATAGTCCTGATGAGAGTGAAGTGACACTCTGGGAGGTAAAATAGGCGTTGCACAATACAGTAAATGGTTGGGCACTGAGGAATGATGATAAGCAGAGACACCTTGGTGGTTCAAATTCATGGATCTCTGAAAGATGCAACACCGCTGAGTAAAGTGGTGAAGAGACACGTGGCAACCTGCACAGCAAGTAGCTCTTTCTCTTACAAACAATTTCATTTAAAGTAAACCTTTCCTCTCAACTATACCCTGTCAGCTTGTCCTCCTCCTCTCTTTCCCCCAGCCTTCTTATTTTGGCTTTTTCCTTTTCCTGTCCAGTTCTGATGAAGGGTCTCGGCCCAAAACATCAACTGTTTATTCCCCTTCCAGATGCTACCTCACCTGTTTTGTGTTATGTGGATGGCTACACTCTGGCATAGAAAGAGCAGCCACATTCCTGGGGTAAAATCTCTGGTTCCAGATTTTCTGTTGTTTTCTCACAATAGTGTCATCCTGCTGTGATTGGTTTGCATGACTTGGCCCTCGTGCTGTGTTTTGCAGGAACTTTCAGATTCTGAGCTTGAGCAGCTACATGCCGTTCATGAGGCCCTGAACCAGGAGAAGCGAGAGCTTGAGGAGTTGCTACAAGGGGCACTGTCTGAGCTGGAGCTCTTACAGGTGAAAGAGGTGCAGGTCGAGGACTTGTTTAAACAGATGCAGCAGGAGTGCGAGCTGAAAGCAAGACAGCTCGATAAACTGCAGGAAGAATTGGACAGGTCGGTATCTGATCTGTGCTGAAATGAAACACCACATTCACTGGAGGAGCAGCGTGGGCAAGAGAGCCTGAAGGTTTATTAATCAAATAAATAGGCATTATGCAGTATCTCAGCTGTGAAATTTGCCATGGAAGCACGTCGGGTGTCAGTGTCTCAGAGCAGCCCTGGACCTCAATGCCATCCATTCACAAGATCGCTTTAACAGCGTAGTGCAGATGTAGTCATTTACAGCTCTTTGTTGAAACACATGCAGATTAGAACATGGAACATGACAGCATAGCATGATATTATGCCGACCTTTATAAACTACCTCTGTAATCTAACACTTCTCTCCCATGTAGCCCGCTATTTTCCTTCTATCATTGTGCCTATTTTAATGTCCCTAATGCATCTACCTCTACCATCAAAACCACTTTTTGTTTTAAACAGATGGTGGTGGGTGAGTGTTCTATGCAACTACAAGCCTTCATGTTTTAAAAAGAAATTACCTCTAACATTCCCCCCCCCCCCCCCCCCCCCCCGATACTTCCAATCACCTTAAACTTATTCCCCTTCATATTAGTCATTTCTGCTCTGGGGGAAAAGAGTCTCGGTTTCCATTTTATCTGTGCCTCTCATCTTGTCAGGTTCAGGAGACAGCTGAGTACATCCCCTTCGAACCATTATTCTGTTCTAATTGGGGATTTATTTGGGAGAGCCAGGGCAGAGCCCAGGCCACATGTACCATGGAAACAGCTGGGGAAACGGAATGAGAGCTCGCTGGCTGCTCTGCATGCGGAGAGTTTAAGAAGGAAGATGTGAACAACAGTAATCTCTATTATACAAGCCCCTTGTGTCAGAAATGGGAAAAGTTGCAGAGCAATGTGGGGGAGGGTTTTAGATCTCTGCAGCAAGAGGTGCTGTAGGAAAAGGGACTGCTGACTGGTTACACCCAACCACAGCTGAGGTCAGTGTCCTCTTATGTAGCCAAGCCTGGACCACTGGCTGCTGTAAGCTTTGAGCTCATTTGGCGGGCTGATCAGACCAAGCAACAATGTTTCTACAGAGTGGTGGGTACCGAGAATTCATGGCCTGGGGTGGTGGTGGAGGCAGATTCATTTAAGACAGACATGTGACTGTGAGGAAAATGGAAACATAGAAAACCTACAGCACAATATAGACCCTTCGGCCCACAAAGTTATGCCGAACATGTCCCAACCTCAGAAATTACTAGGCTTACCTGTAGCCCTCTATTTTACTAAGCTCCATGTACCTAAAAAGTCTCTTAAAAGACCCTATCGTATCCGCCTCCACCACCGTTGCTGGCAGCCCATTCCACGCACTCACCACTCTCAGAGTAAAAAAACTTAGCCCTGACATCTCCTCTGTACCTACTCCCCAGCACCTTAAATCTGTGTCCTCTTGTGGCAACCATTTCAGCCCTGGGAAAAAGCCTCTGACTATCCACACAATCAATGTTTCTCATCATCTTATACACCTCTATCAGGTCACCTCATCCTCCGTCGCTCCAAGGAGTAAAGGCTGAGTTCAATCAACCTATTCTCATAAGGCATGCTCCCCAATTCAGGCAACATCCTTGTCAATCTCCTCTGCACCCTTTCTATGGCTTTCAATCCTTCCTGTAGTGAGACAACCAGAACAGAGCACAGTACTCCAAGTGGGGTCTGACCAGGGTTCTATATAGCTGCAACATTACCTCTCGGCTCCTAAATTCAATTCCACAATTGATGAAGGCCAATACACCATACGCCTTCTTAACCACAGAGTCAACCTGCACAGCTGCTTTGAGTGTCCTATGGACTTGGACCCCCAGATCCCTCTGATCCTCCACAGTGCCAAGAGTGTTACCATTAATACTATATTCTGCCATCATATTTGACCTACCAAAATGAACCACTTCACACTTACCTGGGTTGAACTCCATCTGCCACTTCTCAGCCCAGTTTTGCATCCTATCAATGTCCCACCGTAACCTCTGACAGCCCTCCACACTATCCACAGCACTCCTAACCATTGTGTCATCAGCAAACCTACTAACCCATCCCTCCACTTCCTCATCCAGGTCAATTATAAAAATCACGAAGAGTAAGGGTCCCAGAACAGATCCCTGAGGCACTCCACTGGTGACTGACCTCCATGCAGAATATGACCCGTCTACAACCACTCTTTGCTTTCTGTGGGAAAGCCAGTTCTGGATCTAGAAAGCAATGTCCCCTTGGATCCCATGCCTCCTTACTTTCTCAATAAACCTTGCATGGGGTACCTTATCAAATGCCTTGCTGAAATCCATATACACTACATCTGCTGCTCTTCCTTCATCAATGTGTTTAGTCACATCCTCAAAAAATTAAATCAGGCTCGTAAGGCACGACCTGCCCTTTACTGAGCCATGCTAACTATTTCTAATCATATTATACCTCTCCAAATGTTCATAAATCCTACCTGTCAGGATCTTCTCCATCAACGTAGCAACCACTGAGGTAAGACTCACTGGTCTATATTTTCCTGGGCTATCTCTACTCCCTTTCTTGAATAAAGGAACAACATCCGCAACCCTCCAATCCTCCAGAATCTCTCCCGTCCTCATTGATGATGCAAAGATCATCGCCAGATGCTCAGCAATCTCCTCCCTCACCTCCCACAGTAGCCTGGGGTACATCTCGTCTGGTCCCGGTGACTTACCCAACTCGATGCTTTCCAAAAGATCCAGCACATCCTCTTTCTTAATATCTACATACTCAAGCTTTTCAGTCTGCTGCAAGTCATCACTACAATCACTAAGAGCCTTTTCCATAGTGAATACTGAAGTAAAGTATTCATTAAGTACCTCTGCTATTTCATCCAGTTCCATACACACTTTCCCTCTGTCACACTTGATAGGTCCTATTTTTTCACGTCTTATCCTCTTGCTCTTCACATGCTTGTAGAATGCCTTAGGGTTTTCCTTAATCCTGCCTGCCCAGGCCTTCTCTGGCCCCTTCTGGCTCTCCTAATTTCCTTTTTAAGCTTCTTCCTGTTAGTCTTATAATCTTCTAGATCTCTAACGTTATCTAGCTCTCTGAACCTTTTTGTAAGCTTTTTTTTTCTTTTTACACCCTCAGAGACTCCCTCCATGACTTCCTCCTTTTCTGCAGCTGTGACACTATCTCTGATCAACAGTGCCATGCCCCCACCTCTTTTGTCTCCCTCCCTATCCTTTCTGAAACCTGGCACTTGAAGTAACCATTCCTGTCCCTGAGCCATCCAAGTCTCTGTAATGGCCACCACATCATATCTCCAAGTACTGATCCACTCTCTAAGCTCATCTGCTTTGTTCACAACACCCCTTGCATTAAAATAGACACATCTCAAACCTTAGGTCTGAGCACGTCCCTTCTCTATCACCTGCCGATCCTCCCTCTCACACTGTCTATTTCTCTATTTGTGAGCTAACTTCCCCTTCCCCAGTCTCTTCAGTTTGGTTCCCACCCTCCAACAATTCTATTTTAAACTCTCCCCAGAAGCCTTAGCAAACCTCCCCGTAAGGATATTGGTCCCCCTGGGATTCAAGTGCAACCAGTTCTTTTTGTACAGGTCACACCCTCCCCGAAAGAGGTCTGAATGATCCAGAAATCTGAATCCCTGCCCCCTGTTCCAATCCCTCAGCCACGCATTTATCTTGCACCTCATTCTATTCCTATTCTCACTGTCACATGGCATAGGCAGTAATCCCGAGATTACTACCTTTGCTGTCCATATATAACCATATAACCATATAACAATCACAGCACGGAAACAGGCCATTCCGGCCCTCCTAGTCCGTGCCGAACTCTTAATCTCACCTAGTCCCACCTACCCGCACTCAGCCCATAACCCTCCACTCCTTTCCTATCCATATACCTATCCAATTTTACCTTAAATGACACAACTGATCTGGCCTCTACTACTTCTACAGGAAGCTCATTCCACACAGCTATCACTCTCTGAGTAAAGAAATACCCCCTCGTGTTTCCCTTAAACTTTTGACCCCTAACTCTCAAATCATGTCCTCTCGTTTGAATCTCCCCTACTCTCAATGGAAACAGCCTATTCACGTCAACTCTATCTATCCCTCTCAACATTTTAAATACCTCGATCAAATCCCCCCTCAACCTTCTACGCTCCAATGCTTCTCAACTTCCTTCCTAACTCCCTGTAGTCTTTTTTCAGGACCTCTTCCCTTTTTCTACTTATGTCATTGGTACCAATATGTACCAGAACTTCTGGCTGTTCTCCGTCCTACTGAAGGATATCTTGGATGCGATCCGAAACATCCCGGACCCTGGCACCTGGGAGGCAAACTACCATCCGAGTTTCATTCCTGCATCCAAAGAATCACCTGTCTGACCTCCTAACTATAGAGTCCCCTATCACTACTGCCTTCCTCTTCCCTTCCCTACCCTTCTGAGCCACAGGGCCGGACTCTGTGCCAGAGGCATGGCCACTGCTGCTTCCCCCAGGCCCCCAGGTAGGCTGTTCTCTCCCCCCCACAGTACTGAAACAGGAGTACTTATTGTCAAGGGGTACAGCCACAGGGGTACTCTCTAGTACATGACTTTTCCCCTTCCCCCTCCTGACTGTGACCCATTTGTCCGTCTCTGGTGGCCCCAGTGTGACCACCTGCTTAAAACTCCTTTCTATCACCTCCTCGCTCTCCCTGACCAGGCGAAGGTTATCGAGCTGCTTCACCAGTTCCCTAACTCGGTCCGTCAGGAGCTGCAGCTCGACACACCGGGTGCAGATATGGCTGTCCGGGTGGCTGGGAGACTCCAGGGCCCCCCACATCTGACACCGAGCGCAGAAAACTGGCCTCACACACATGGTTCCTCCTTTTCACAAATAACACAGTTAAACCTACCTCGCCTTGTCCAGTTACCACTTAAGCCCGTTGAGCCAAAGCGCTACCACTCTGCTGCCTCTCACTTTGCTGCCGTCTGCTGGATACGGCGGTCTTTTTAAACTTCTCGCGTGCTACTGGCTGACGTCATATGCCTGCGCAGTCTCCAACATAGAACATAGAATAGTACAGCACATTACAGGCCCTTCGGCCCACAATGTTGTGCCGACCCTCAAACCCTGCCTCCCATATAACCCCCCCACCTTAAATTCCTCCATATACCTGTCTAGTAGTCTCTTAAACTTCACTAGTGTGTCTGCCTCCACCACTGACTCAGGCAGTGCATTCCACGCACCAACCACTCTGAAAAGCCTTCCTCTAATATCCCCCTTGAATTTCCCTCCCCTTACCTTAAAGTCATGTCCTCTTGTACTGAGCAGTGGTGCCCTGGGGAAGAGGCACTGGCTGTCCACTCTGTCTATTCCTCTTAATATCTTGTACACCTCTATCGTGTCTCCTCTCATCCTCCTTTCCAAAGAGTAAAGCCCTAGCTCCCTTAATCTCTGATCATAATGCATACTCTCTAAACCAGGCAGCATCCTGGTAGATCTCCTCTGAACCCTTTCCAATGCTTCCACATCCTTCCTATACTGAGGCGACCAGAACTGGACACAGTACTCCAAGTGTGGCCTAACCAGAGTTTTATAGAGCTGCATCATTACATCGTGTCTCTTGAACTCTATCCCTCAACTTATGAAAGCTAACACCCCATAAGCTTTCTTAACTGCCCTATCTACCTGTGAGTCAACTTTCAGGGATCTGTGGACATGTACCCCCAGATCCCTCTGCTCCTCCACATTACCAAGTATCCTGCCATTTACTTTCTACTCTGCCTTGGAGTTTGTCCTCCAAAGTGTACCACCTCACACTTCTTCAGGTTGAACTCCAACTGCCACTTCTCAGCCCACTTCTGCATCCTATCAATGTCTCTCTGCAATCTTCGACAATCCTCTACACTATCTACAACACCACCAACCTTTGCGTCGTCTGCAAACTTGCCAACCCCCACATCCAGGTCGTTAATAAAAATCACAAAAAGTAGAGGTCCCAGAACTGATCCTTGTGGGACACCACTAGTCACAACCCTCCAATCTGAATGTACTCCCTCCACCATGACCCTCTGCCTTCTGCAGGCAAGCCAGTTCTGAATCCACCTGGCCAAACTGCCCTGGATCCCATGCCTTCTGACTTTCTGAATAAGCCTACTGTGTGGAACCTTGTCAAATGCCTTACTAAAATCCATGTAGATCACATCCACTGCACTACCCTCATCTATATGCCTGGTCATCTCCCCAAAGTACTCTATCAGGCTTGTTAGACACGATCTGCCCTTCACAAAGCCATGCTGACAGTCCCTGATCAGACCATGATTCTCTAAATGCCCATAGATCCTATCTCTAAGAATCTTTTCCAACATCTTTCCTACCTCAGACGTAAGGCTCACTGATCTATAGTTACCTGGACAATCCCTACTACCTTTTTTGAACAAGGGGACAACATTCGCCTCCCTCCAATCCTCGGTACCATTCTTGTGGACAACGAGGACATAAAGATTCAAGCCAGTGGTTCAGCAATCTCTTCCCTTACTTCGTGGAGCAGCCTGGGGAATATTCCGTCAGGCCCCGGGGACTTATCCGCCCTAATGTATTTTAACAATTCCAACACCTCCTCTCCCTTAATATCAACATGCTCCAGGACATCAACCTCACTCATCTTGTCCTCACCATCATCAAGTTCCCTCTCAGTGGTGAATACCGAAGAGAAGTATTCATTGAGGACCTCGCTCACTTCCACAGCCTCCAGGCACATCTTCCCACTTTTATCTCTAATCGGTCCTACCTTCACTCCTGTCATCCTTTTGTTCTTCACATAATTGAAGAATGCCTTGGGGTTTTCCTTTACCCTACTTGCCAAGGCCTTCTCATGCCCCCTTCTTCCTCTTCTCAGCCTCATAATTTGCCATTCCTCAATTAAAAATTTTCCTGTCCTCTGATTCTATACTTTTCCATGATAATGCTAAAGGCCAGAGAGCTGTGATCACTGTCCCCCAGATGCTCACCCACTGACAGATCTGTGACCTGATCCGGTTCGTTACCTAATACTAGATCCAGTATGGCATTCCCCTAGTCGGCTTGTCAACATACTGTGACAGGAATCCATCCTGGACACACTTAACAAACTCTGCCCCATCTAAACCCTTGGAACTATTCAAGTGCCAATCAATATTAGGGAAGTTAAAGTCACCCATGATAACAACCCTGTTATTTTTGCACCTTTCCAAAATCTGCCTCCCAATCTGCTCCTCTGTATCTCTGCTGCTACCAGGGGGTCTATAGAATACCCCCAGTAGAGTAACTGCTCCCTTCCTGTTCCTGACTTCCACCCATACTGACTCAAAAGAGGATCCTGCTCCATTACCCACCGTTTCTGCAGCTGTAATAGTATCCCTGACCAGTAATGCCACCCCTCCTCCCCTTTTCCCCCCTCTCTATCCTTTTTAAAGCACTGAAATCCAGAAATATTGAGAATCCATTCCTTCCCTGGTGCCAGCCAAGTCTCCGTAATGGCCACTACATCATAATTCCATGTATGTATCCAAGCTCTCAGTTCAGCACCCTTGTTCCTGATGCTTCTTGCATTGAAGTACACAGACTTTAGCCCTTCTACCTTACTACCTTTACACCCTTTATTCTGCTTCTCTTTCCTCAAAGCCCCTCTATATGTTAGATCTGGCTTTACTCCATGCACTTCTTTCACTGCTCTATCGCTTGGGGTCCCATCCCCCTTGCAAATTAGTTTAAACCCTCCCAAACCACGCTCACCTTTCTTTTTCCCCTGAGTAGTAAAAAACACCCTTCGCTCCGAAAGAATCAGCCATTCACTCGCAGCCGCCTTGTTCTGAATCAAAAACCGTTGAAGATTCCTTGCCTTTTTAAACCTTTCGCGTTCTACTTTCTGATGTCATGCGTCTGTGCAGTCTCGCCTCTCTTTAACCTGAGTAGCAAAAAACTTACTTTGCTCTGGAAAATCAGCCGTTCACTGGCAGCCGCTTTGCTCTGAAGGATATGGATTTTGTGTAGGCAGAAAGAGTCGGAATCAGGTTTAATATCAGTGGCAGTAGGACAATGCAATATAGAAAAGTCAATTACAGTGAATACATGTATATTACATCGTTAAATTAGTGCAAAAACAAATAGTTTGTATTTTTTTTAAAAAGTGAGGTAGTGTTCATGGGTTCAATATCCTTTTAGGAATATGATGGCAGAGGGGAAGAAGTTGTTCCTGAATCGCTGAGTGTGTGCCTTCAGGCTTCTGTATCTCCTACCTGATGATAACAGTGAGAAAAGGGCATGCCCTGGGTCATGGGGGTCCCTTAATAATGGACACAGCATTTCTGAAACATCACTCCTTGAAGATATCTTGGATATGATAGAGGCTAGTTCCCAAGATGGAGATGACTAATTTTACAACTTTCTGTAGTTGCTTTTGGTCCACTCCTATACCAGACAGTGGTGCAGCCTATTAGAATGCTCTCCATGGTACATACCGTGGAGAAGGCAGGAGAGATTGGGCTAAGAAAAAATTGGATCAGTCATGATGAAATGGTGGAACAGACTCAATGGATAAAATGGCCTGATTCTGCTCCTATGTCTTATGATCTTCTCTGTAGAAGTTTTTGAATGTTCTAGGTGATAAACCAAATCTCCTCAAACCCCTTATGAAATATCAACAAATAGTTCAGTTGACTAATTGATTGGTGCAGCACAATGTTATGGGCTGAAGGGCCTTTTCCTGTGCTGTACTGTTCCATGCTAATGCAGGTCATTTATATTCACCTCCTTAGATGCTGCCTGACCTATTGACGTCCTGGAATATTTTGTGTGTATTTCGGCAGAAACCCTTGTGTTTCTTAATGTTTCATTTAGAGTTGTGTTCAGTTACTTTCTCCTTTTTAAATAGGAGAAATGCAGAACTGGCAACAATCAATGATCTGCACACTCAAACAGTGGATGGGCTCCGTGAAGAGAACAGCAAATCACTCAGAAAGCTAGGAGATGTTGAAGCACAATTTGAAAGGTATATAAACATCAGTGGTTTCTGAAGGCATCCAGTGTAGCAACACACTATGTGGTTCTAGTTGTTCAATTCAGCACACTGAAGAAAATCCCAAGGACCTTTACAGATATATTAATAGTAAAAGGATTGCAAGGAACAAAATTGGACCTCATAAAAGATTAGAGTAGTCTTCTATGCATGGAAATGAAAGACTTGGGGAGATCTTAAATGGATTTTTTTTACATCTCTATTTACACAGGAGGTGGATACAGAGTCTATGGAAATGAGGCAAAGCAGCATCGACTTCATGGACTCTGCAGATTACAGAGGAGGAGTTGTTAACTGTCTTGAGGCAAATTAAGGGTGGATTAATCCCCAGGGCCTGACAATGTGTCCCTTGGACCCCATGCAATGATAGTCCAGAGATATTTAAATCATTCATAGCCATGGATGAAGTGCTGGAGGATAGCTAATGTTGTTTAAGAAAGGCTGTAACAATAAGCCAGGAAATAATAGACCGGTGAGTCTGAAGTCAGTAGTGGGTAAATTATTGGAAGGTATTCTGAGGCACAGGATATACAAGTATTTGGATAGACAAGGTTTGTTTGGGGTTAGTCAATATGGCTCTGCATAGAAGGAGATGTCTAACCAAACTTATTTTTCAAGTACACACATTATGCTGGAGGAACACAGCAGATTGCACCTAAACATCTATTGTTTATTCATTTCCATAGATGCTGCCAGATCTGAGTTTCTCCAGCACTTTGTGTGTGCTGCTCTAGATTTCCAGCATCTGCAGAATCTCTTGTTTATTTTTTGAGGTTACCAAGAAGGAAACGAAGATGATGGGTGTTTGTCAAAGGCCTTGCTAATGTCCACGTAGACAAAGTCTTGCATGAAAAGCTGGTCTGGGAAGTTCACTTACTTGGCATTAAGGTTGAAGTTGTCAACTGGATTCAATGTTGGTTTCATGGGATAAAGCAGACAGTGGTAATAGATGGTTGTCTCTCTGGCTGGAGGCCTGTGACTTGGGGTGTGCCGCAGGGATTGGTGCTGGGACTGTTGTTTGAACTGGATCAGCAAATATGCAGATGACACCCAAGAATAGGGGTGTAGTGGACAGCGAGGAAGACTATCAAAGCTGCAGTGGGATCTGGATGAGCTGGAAAAATAGACTGAAAAATGGCTGATGGAATTTAATGCAGACAAGTGTGATGTGCTGCACTTTGGGAGGACAAACCTGGTTGAATTTGCAAGGAGAAGATGGGGCACAGAAGAGTGTGGTAGAGCAGAGGGATCTGGGAATACAGATCTATAATTTTTTGAAATGGACTCATAGGTAGATAGGGTCATAAAGAAAGCTTTTGACGCATTGGTCTTCATAAATCAATGTGTTGAGTACTGGAGTTGGGATATTATGTTGAATTTATTTAAGATGTTGGTGAGGCCTTAGAGTATTGTGTGCATTTCTGGTCACCTATCTACAGGAAAGATATCAATAATATTGGAAGAGTGCAGAGAAAATGTACAAGGATGTTGCTGGGACTTCAGGAGTTGAGTTTTTGGGAAATGTTGAACAAGCTGGGACTTTATTCCTAGGTTAGGATAAGCTGCAGTGGAAGAACTGGATACAGGTTTGATTTCAGCATTGAAGTGAAATTTGGCAGGTACATGGATGAGAGGGGTGTGGAGGATCATAGTCCAGGTACAGTTCAATGGGATTAATATTTCAGCATGAACTAGATGGGCCAAAGGGGCTGTTTCTATGCCATAGTGCTTTGTGTCTGTGATGTTGGTGGAAAACCTGAGTTATAGGGAAAGATTGAATAGGTTGGCACTTTATTCACTCGAGCGTAGGAGAATGTAGAGAGATCTTACACTGTGGAGGTGTACAGTATTGTGAGTATAGATAAGGTAAATACATTCACACTTCTCAAAGTTGGGTGAGACTAGAACTAGAAGTCATAGTTAAACATAAAAGATGAAATATTTAAGTAGATCCTGGTAGGTGGGAGGGAGCTTCTTCACTCACAAGGTAGTGAGAATGTGGAATGAGCTGTCAGCAGAAGTGGTGGATACAGATACAGTTGTAACATTTAAGAGAAGTTTGAATCGGGACATGAATGGGAGGGGTATGACGGAATGCAGTCCGGATGGAAATCTAGGTTGGCATGGACTAGATGGGCTGAAGGGTCTGTCTGCATTGTCATGCTCTGAATTTGAAATGTCATGTTTAAAAACTGGTCAGGCAGCATTTCTGGAGAAGTGAATGTGTTTCAGGTTGACATTTAATATACTTCATAGTTGTATACACAGCTAGTGTCTGGTCGTTTGAGTGTTTGCTGTTTACATTATGCCCAACATCAGTCGTATCATTTAAAACACTTTTGTCCCAATGTTGCAGTTCTCCTTTCTGTAACATTTCTAATTGCTGTGAATGTATGCTTTACCCATGATTTGTCTAGTGTTGCAAGCATCTGTTTGTGACCTGGTCTTCCCTCTGTAAATGTTAATCAATGTCTGACACTGATTCAGTTACAGAGTCTCTGTAAGTGTGGAGCTGAAATCTCTACAGGAGAGCAATATCTTATTGTCCAATGAACTGGCGAAGTTGCATGATCAAACCAAGGAACAGCAGCAGCAGCTGGCAGAGTGTCAGCTGTCGAATGACAAAGCGAAAGAAGAGTACGCTAGGTATGTGGATAACTGTTGCCCAGGCGGTGATTCAGCTCTAAATGGGTTCAACTACACTGAACTATTTTAGCTCCAGTCCAAAAACAGCAAAAAGTTTTGACAAATCCCAGTGTGCAGATAATAATTTGAGCATAGTTATCACTGAACAAGTTTAACTTTGCATGCTTCCAAGTTTAAAGTAATTTTATTATCAAAGTACATATGTCACCCATATACTGAAGTCATTTTCTTGCCAGTATTCACAGTTGAACAAATAAATATAATAGAACCCTAACCAATGTAAAACAACACACAAAGACTGATAAAAACCAAAATTTGCAAAAGACAAACTGTGCAAATACAAAAAGAATAACAATAAATAAATAATACTGAGATTTTGAGAACAAGAGCTGTAGCATACGCAGGCGTGGGTCGTGGGGTACGGATTGTGTGAAGAATGATGTGATTAGTTCAGAAAGACGTCATGGTCAACACAGATATTGTGGGCGCAAGGGTCTGTTCCTGTGTTGTGCTCTTCTGTTTTAATGGGAAGCACATGACCTAAGAAACCCCTCACATGCAGAAATGCAGAGAAAGTCTACAGTGATGCCATCTGAAATTTTTCTTTGATGCCAACTGGAACATTAATGGGTTTCTGTCCCTCCCTTCTTTAAAGGATGCTTTTGGAAGCACAGATGAAGTTAGCTCAGAAGGAGCCAGAACTTAGAAAATTGGAAGAAACTTATACCCTGAAAGTAAAGGAACTGCAGAGAGAGCTGGATCAGGCTGCGGCACTCCAAGTAGAGAAAGAGAGGTATGAATAAGTAACTCATGATTGGTGGTGTTGCGTCTCTAAGCCATGAAAGGAATTGCTTCATCTCTGGTTAGCTCTGTGACTCCAGTATGAATGGCTAACTTGAACAGACAATATAAGACCATGAGATATAAGAGCAGAATTGGGCTGTTCAGCCCATCTAACATGCTCCATCATTCCATTATGGCTAATTTACTATGGCGAAAAAGTGCTCCCTGTACCCCTCATAATTTTGTATACCTCTATCGAATCTTCTTCAATCAAGGGAATGAAATCCTAACTGATTCAACCTTTCCCGATAACTCTGGCTCTCAAGTCCCAGCAGCATAATTATACGTTTTCTCTGCACCCTTTAAATCTTACTTGCAGGTAGGTGATCAAAACTGCACACGATACTCCAAATTAGGCCTCACCTACGTCTTATATAACTTCAACATAACATTCCAACTCCTGCACTCAGTCCCCCCCCCGTCCTCTCCCCTCATAGTCAGAGGCTTTCTCCAAGGGCTGAAATGGCTAACACGCGGGGACTTAGTTTTAAGATGTTTGGAAGTAGGTACAGAGGGGATGTCAGAGGTAAGCTTTTCACATGACAGTGATGGCTGTGTGGAATGCACTGCTGGTGATGGTAGTGGAGGCAGATACAATAGGGTCTTTTAAGAGCCTCTTAGGTAGGTACATGGAGCTTAGAAAAATAGAGGTCTATTCGACAGGGAAATTCTTGGCAGTTTCTAGAGTAGGTTGCATGGTCAGCACAACATTGTGGGCCAAAGGGCCTGTAATGTGCTGTAGATTTATATGTTCTATGTTATTAGCAAATCTACTGATCCAGTTAACCACGTTATCATCCAGATTGTTGATATATATGACAGACAAAAATGGACCCAACTTTGATCTCTACAGCACACCACAAGTCACAGGCCACCAGTCAGAGAGGCAACCATCTACAGTCGGCCCTCCTTATCTGCGGGGGATCGGTTCCAGGATACCCCCGTGGATACCAAAATTCGCGGATGCACAAGTCCCTTATTTAACATGTATCAGTGCGGTAGTCTTTAGGACCCAGCGGAACCCCGGACTTTATTTAACATGTCTCCGTGCGGTTGACATTAGGACCTGGTGGCGCAGCTCTGAATCCGCAGTGTTTCTGTTCACGAAAATAATCACGATCGCGATTGAAAATAAGGTGGAAGTAATAAAGCGATAGGAAAGAGGTGAAACGCCATCAGTCATTGGGAAATCATTAGGCTACAGTTGGTCAACGATCGGAAGAATTTTAATGGAGAATGTGAAAGGTCCTGCCCCGATGAAAGCTACAATTATTACTAAGCAACGCAGTGGTTAAATTGTTGAAATACATATGTTTCTTAAGTGTTTTATATGCATAGAAAGGTAAAATATGTACTGTATACTAAGAAAACCGTTTGATTAACTGACGCTAAATAATACCGGATGTACGTGTTCCGACTTCAAAACCAACTTAAAGAAGGACTCAGGAATGGAACTCATTCATAACTGGGGACTGCCTGTACTTGTAAGTCATTTCTAGATTACTTGCAATACCTAATACAATGTAAATGCTATGTAAGTAGTTGCTATACTGTATTGTTTAGGGAATAATGACAAGAAAAAATAGCCTATATTATATGCTCAAGCAATGAGTGCTGGAGAGAGAACTTCTGGGTTTTCCCGATCTGCGGTTGGTTGAATCTGCGCATACAGAATCTGCGGATAAGGAGGGGCGACTGTATTTCCTTTCTATATCTTCTCCCACAAAACCAGCGTCTAATCCAATTTACTACCTCGTCTTGAATGCCAAGTGACTGAATCTTTGTGAACAACCTCCGATGCAGGATCTTGTCAAAGGCCTTGCCTTCATCAATTTTCCTGGTAATTTCCTTGAAAAACTCTATAATATTGGTTAGATATGACCCGCCATACTGATTTGGTTTGAACGACCAAAGTCTTTGTACAGACTTCATCCAGAGAGATGCTTCATAGATCAACCTTATCCATCCACTCAATGCCAAGGGCACTCAGATGTGTCTGGTAATACACTGTTGACTTGGTTACTGCTTTCCCATTCAGTGCAGTTTGCCAGACAGCTGGAGGGTTCCACCTGATATACTGCAGGCAGAGTGATGAGTTGATTTGACTGATAGGGACTCATGCCTGCCATATGCACTTGCTGTTGTCCAACGCTGTATCAAGTTGTAGCTTAACCAACTGATTGTTGATAATTCCAGTGACATACGTTCTCCTGGTGGCAAAGTCAACTTTGAATGTGACCATTAAATTCCTTGTGGGTTTAGGTGGCTTTTGTTTCAGGTTAATCAAGTGCTGACATTCTTGAGTGATAGCTTGTGAAGTGAAACCAGGGTCTGGCCAGGAACCTTTTGCAAATGTCTGCATTGCCAGATGCCTGAACTCCGTAGACTTGAACTGTGAGCAATCATGTTGCCCAGCTTGAAATTTTCACATTTGCGATTGACAACACTGGTATACAGTATGTGTTGAAGTCATTGGTGTCATGTTTAATGAGTTTTAGGCAATGGTAGTGAACACTGAAGAGAAATGATTGTTCTTCAAAAGTGTTTGTCAGCTGTTGGACAGTTTAGTCAAATGATAGGTCACATGCGGAAGTTGGTTATGGCCCCAACAACTGACTCTCATGAGTTCTGTTTAGTGTTTGACACCAACATTGTTGGAGTCACTGATAACCTACTGGTCAAAGTTTCGATTAACTTCAGCTGTGCCGCTTCAAAATGAGCTTGTAGAATTTTGCGTAAGTCTTCATTGCCATATCGATATAATACAGCACCTCATTGCCAAGTTGTTATTGTTATTTTGCTCAATGATAACGACTGGTGGGACCTGAAGCCAGGGGAAAGATCAAAGCCAGAACTTGAAACACTTAGTCAGTAAAACTGCAAGTACTAAACCTCAAACTCAAAATGCCAGCAGTACATTCCAAAACGTGACTATTTGAGACCATAAGATATAGGAACAGAATTAAGCCATGTGGCCAATCGAGTCTCCTTTGCCATTTCATCACGGCTGATAGAATTTTCCTCTTGGCTTCACTCTCTTGCCTTCTCATATCCCTTCATGCCTTTCCAAACAAGAATCTATCTACCTCTGCCTTAACTATACATAAAGACTTGGCCTCCACAGCTGCCTGTGGCAAAGGATTCCACAGATTCACCACTCTCTGGCTAAAGAGATTCCTCCTAATTTCTGTTCTAAGGCTGTGTCTCTGGCCTTTGACTCTCCCACCCTAGGAAACATCCTCTCCACATCCACTCTATCAAGGCCTTTTATATGTAGTCCTCTTGAAATTAATGCTATTTATTATAAATTACTATGATTGCACATGGCACATTATGCTACCCTAATGTAACAAAGATTTTTACTTATGTGTGAAGGATATAAGAAATAAAATCAATTCAATTGAACATTGCATTTACCTTCCTCACCACAGACTCAACCTGCAAATTAACCTTTCAGGAAACCTGCACAAGGACTCGCAGGTCTCTTTGCACCTCAGATCTTTGTATTTTCCCTCCATTTAGAACCCTTTTATTTCTTCTATTAAAGTGCATGACCATACACTTCTCGACACTGTATTCCATCTGCCATTTCTTTGCCCATTCTCCTAATTTGTCCTTCTGTAGTCTCGCTACTTCATCAAAACTACCTGCCTCTTCACCCATCTTCATATCATTTGCATATTTTGCAACAAAACCATCAATTCCGTTATCCAAATCATTGACATATAACATAAAAAGAATTGGTCCCAAAACACCCTAGTCACCAGCAGCCAACCAGAAAAAGCTCTCTTTATTCCCACTTCTTGCCTCCAGCCAATCAGCCACTGCTTTATCCATGCTAGAATCTGTTATGTTACTTCTATTTAAACGTACCAAGGGTTAACAATGAAGAATCGTATTCTGGAAGAATTAGAGAACTTTTTACAGTAATAAACAAGTTTTAAGCCTGCCACATGCTGAAACATTCTGACAAACCCCACGCATGCTCAGTGCTCTCCAATCAGGTACTGGCACATCACTGCACGTGATTTCACCACATCTTCCCTTCCTTAAAAAGGAAAAATAAATAACATTAACCAATAAACAAATCTATATCAGCTAACTGAAACTCTGAAGTTCACTCTGTTATCTGGACCATGACTCTTCTTGTGCTTTTTCTTCTTATCTGCTTTAAGTTTTTCTTTATGTATCTCAACTAAATGTTTCGGTATACTCTCACATGTCTCCTGGTTAGAATCAGAATTTCAGGTAAGCAGTTCACGCTATCCTCCTCAGCAATCTGTTTCCTTGCTTCTTTTTGGACTGTATTTTTCCTAATTCCTTCCACTTCCATTTGTAATGAAATGCGAATCTTCTTTTCTTCATCTAATTCATTCATTAACTGTGTAATCTCTTTTTTATGCTGAGACTTCATCATTTCAATAAAACTTCTCAATTCCTTCACTTGTTCCTTCACTTCCTTGTACTGTGCCCACTGTGAGTGTTCTTGTTCTAGACAGTGATTAGACTGAATCTCATATTCTCTCAGTGTGTCTCTTTCATTATCGCTTGCATTGAAGCAACCACTTCCTGCCATTGCTTTTTCACGTCATCAATTGCCTCCTGTTTGGTCATCTCAGACACTGCAGCTACTGCTTTTATATTCTCAATGTCAGCATTTTCATAAAGCGCATCTATATAAAATTCGTCACGTTCATCTTCGATCACTGTGTTTACTAGTTTCATTTCATTTTCCTTCTTTCTACTTCTACAACAGCTTGAAAAATTATTAATCTTACCACAGTTGTAGCAAAGTTTGCCATATGCGAAACACTGATTTGGACTGTGTTCCCGTGCACAGCAATCACATGACTTTTTTTCAAATGCTGTCTTGCTCTCTGTCGGTTTTGTCAACGTATTATATTTCTTGATATATTTGCATTTTTTTAATGGCATTTACATTGCAGTTTTCAACAAAAAGTTCTCAGCCTGCGACATTATGGTCTCAGAAGCTTTGCAGAGCGCGAAAGCTTTTTCAAAATTTAAATCTTCCTCATGCAAAAGCCTTTCTGCATTCTCAAATGCCACAAACCAGTCTATCTTTAATAAGAGAGTCTGAGCAATCCAAATTTGCATGTTCTACTACGCTTTCTGAACATTAACATACTGATCAATTGTTTCAGCAGCTATCTGCGCACATGTAAAGAATTTATATCGCTCATACGTTAAATTACGTTTAGGTATAGAAAATACTTCAAATTTGTCCATTATTGACTTTAAATTGAAATTCAAGTGAAGTCACTTTTTATTGTCATTTTGACCATAACTGCTGGTACAGTACACAGTAAAAATGAGACAATGTTTTTCAGGACCATGGTGCTACATGAAATGATCCAAAAACTGCACTGAACTACGTTTAAAAAAAAACACGGAAAAAAAACTACACTAGACTACAGACCCAGGACTGCATAAAGTGCACAAAACAGTGCAGGCATCTCAATAAATAATAAACAAACAATAGGCACAGTTAGTTGCAGTAAGTTGGTGTCAGTCCAGACTTGGGTATTGAGAAGTCTGATGGCCTGGGGGAAGAAACTGTTACGCAGTCTAGTCGTGAGAGCCCGAATGCTTTGGTGTCTTTTCCCAGATGGCAGGAGGGAGAAGAGTTTGTATGAGGGGTGTGTGGGGTCATTTTATAATGCTGTTTGCTTTGTGGATGCAGCATATGTGGATGTAAGTGTAAATGTCCATGATGGCAGGAAGAGAGACCCTGATGATCTTCTCAGCTGACCTCACTATCTGCTGCAGGGTCTTGCGATCCGAGATGGTGCAATTTCCGTACCGGGCAGTGATGCAGCTGCTCAGGATGCTCTCAATACAACCCCTGTAGAATGTGATGAGGATGAGGTTATGAGGATTATCTCCATCTTCAAAGATAAAATTATTGTATACCTCTACTGTGTCATTCCCAATTACACGGAGCAGAATTGCAGCTTTAGTTTTGTCCACTTTTCTATTAGCTCTGATCGCCGATAAATATGTTTCAAACTGTTGCTTGAAGATCCTCCTGTTCTCCGCTACATTCCCAGTCAGCTGATGTTTTGGTGGGGGTAGTAAACCTTCCATATTACCTTTCTTTTTCAATTTTTTAAGGTTCCAATAGATCAGGAGTACATTAATAACACATATTCCAAGTAACAAATGGACTCTAACCTCCCAATCTCTTAGTAATTAACCATGAAAAATATAATTTTAAAAGAAAAAAATGAGGAAAAAAAACCCCAAACTAAAACAAACTAACTTAAAAAAAACACAAAGATTGGCTGCCATAAATCATTGGTCAAAATGATATTGTCGTTTAACTCCGCTCCTCTATCCGTTTTAAAAAAAAAATACTCAAAGGATTCAGAAAGGGTCAACTTACATTATATGAAAATATTGAATAAATGGCCTCCAAGTTCCTTCAAATTTAACCGAGGGGTCCATAGTACTGCTCCTAATCTTTTCCAAATTTAAACATGCAGTCGTTTGGGAAAACCGTTGAAATGTGGTAGGTGGGTTGGAATCTTTCCATTTAAATAAAATGGATCTTCTGGCTATTAATGTCACAAAAGCAATTAAATAACAAGCTGATGAGGATAAAGGACTAGAGTCTATCACTGGTAGTCCAAAGATTGCAGTTATAGGATGAGGTTTTAAATCAACACACAGAACTGCTGAAATAATATCAAAAATATCTTCCCAATATTTTCTTAACAGAGGGCACGACCAGAACATGTGTCAAAGAAGCTACTTCAGAATTACATCTATCACAAACAGGGTTTATATGATGGTAAAAATGTGCTAACTTATCCTTGGACATGTGAGTCCTATGAACCACCTTAAACCACATCAAAGCGTGTCTGGCACACATTGATGAATTATTAACTAGTTTAAGAATTTTCTCCCATTCCTCTGTAGATAAAGATATTTGAAGTTCTCTTTCCCACTGATTCTTAATTTTATCAGAAGTACCTAGACGTATTTTCATAATCAAATCATAAATAATTGCTATTAAACTCTTCTGAAAGGGGTTTAAACCCAAATTTTTTTCTGTAACTTCGATTGGATGTGATATCGGAAAGGTAGATAAAGTAGCATTCAGAAAGTTTCTAATCTGTAGATATCTGAAAAAGTGTGATCTAGGCAAATTATATTTATTAGACAACTGTTCAAAAGACATAAAACAATCATCCATAAATAAATCACGAAAAAATGTTATTCCTTTTGTTTTCCAAAACAAATTTGATCAATACTAGATGGTTGGAAAAAAATGTCAGATATAATAGAGCTTGACAGGATAAATTTATTCAATCCAAAAAATTTATGAAATTGAAACCATATTTGTATTGTATGTTTAACTATTGGATTTATCATTTGTTTATTCAGTTTAGTAAATACAAAGGGAAGTGCAGCTCCTAGAATAGAAGCCAGTGAAAACCCCTGTACAGACTCCTGCTCGAGATTGAGTTTCATCCAACTCTTGTGTCCAAAATGTTAAATAGCAAATATTAATTGCCCAGTAATAAAATCTAAGATTCGGCAGAGCCAAATCACCTTCCTGTTTTGATTTCTGTAAATATTTCTTACTTAACCTGGGGTTTCTATATTGTCATATATATATATGAAGAAATTTTAGAATCGATAGTATCAAAAAAAGATTTAGGAATAAAAATTGATACTACCTGAAATAGATACAGAAATTTAGGTAAAATAAACATCTTAATTCTACCGATCGAAGATAAAGACAGTGGGGACCATTTAGTAAACAATTATTTAACATGATCAATTAAAGGTAAAAATTAACTTTAAATATATCCTTATACTTCTTAGTAATTTTAACTCCCAAATAAGTAAAATAATCAGTAGCCAATCTAAATGGTGATTGTCTATAAATAGGGATTTGCATATATAATAGGAAAAAGCACACTCTTATCAAGATTCAACTTATACCCAGAAAAACTACTAAACTGGCCAAGTAGAGTTATTACTGCAGGAATGGATTTCTCTGGGTTAGAAATGTTTAATACCATCATCTGCATATAATGATATTTTATGCATCCCGTTCCCACAAATAATTCCAAATATATTAGGTGAATCACGAATAGCAATTGCCAAGGGCTCCAGGGCAATATCAAATAATAAAGGACTTAAAGGAAAGCCCTGTCTAGTACCTCGAAAAAGCCTTTTTTTAAAAAAAAGGATCTCCGATTATTGCTAAATACGGCAGCCAAGGGTGTATGATATAACAGTTTAATCCAAGATATAAATTTTGAACTGAAATTAAATTTCTCAAGTATATTAAATAAATATTCCCATTCAAGCCTATCAAACACCTTCTCAGCATCAAGCGAAATAACACATTCTGAAGTATTAGATGAAGTAGTGTATACAATGTTTATTAACCTCCTAACGTTAAAATGTGAATAACGATTTTTAAAAAATCCTGTCTGATCCTCGGAAATAATCTGAGGCAATACCTTCTCTAATCTAATTGATAATATTTTGGAAAAGATTTTAGAATCCACATTCAACAAAGATATAGGACTATATGATGTACATTCAGTGGGATCTTTATCTTTTTTAGGGATTAAGGAAATTGATGCTTCATAAAAGGATTGTGGTAATTTATCTACTAATAAAGCATCTTTCAAAACTTTACATAACCAGGGAGAGAGTAAATCTGAAAAGGCCTTAAAAAAAATAATTCAGCCATATAACCATCTGGACCAGGAGCTTTACCTGAGTTTATCAAAAAAATTGCCGCCTTTATTTCCTCTTCAGTAATGGGTGCACCTAATACTAAACATTCATCAACTGGTAATTCCAGAAAATTTAGTTTCCTTAAAAATTCATTCATTCATAGTAGTATCATCAGGAAATTCTGATTGATATAAATTAGTATAAAATTCTTGAAAGGATTTCATTTCATCATGATTAGCCGTCAAGACACCATCCCGTCTACGAACTTTATTAATCTGATGTTTCGCCAAAGCTGCTTTCAATTGATTAGCCAACAATTTATTTGATTTATCACCATGTATATAGAATTGACCCCTAGATTTAAGTAATTGGTTTTCAATCGGCGATGTAATAACAAACTATGTTTCATCTGAAATTCAACTCTCTCTTTATAAAGCTCCAAATTGGGAACAATAGAATATTTTTTATCTTATCAGCTAAAGCACGTATCTCATTATTAATTTGTTTTTTCAGTCCAGTGGAATATGAAATAATTTGTCCACAGATATATGCTTTAAAGGTATCCCATAATATCCCACTGGAAATTTCTTCGGTTGAATTAGATGAAAAGAAAAATGCAATCTGTTCTTTAATAAAATTAACAAAATTTAAATCCTGAAGCAAAATAGAGCTGAACCGCCATTTTCTAGTACTAGAAGTTACATCACTAACTTTAATTGATAATTTCAGAGGCGCATGGTCAGAAATGGCGATTGCATCATACTCACAAGTAGTGACAGACAAAACTAAATGAGAGTCAATAAAAAAGTAATCGATTCTAGAGTAATAAACATGGGGAAAAAAGGAGAATTCTTTATCATTGGGATATAGAAACCTCCAAATTTCTAAAATTCCCGTGTCAACTAAGAAGGAATTAATAAAAGTTGCAGATTTATTTGGAGGTACCTGATTAGGTGCTGACCTATCCAACATAGGATTCAAACAACAATTAAAATCTCCGCCCATTATTAACCTATATTCATTTAGATTGTGAAAAGATATAAATAGCTGCCTAAAAAAATTCAGGATAGTCTGTATTAGGTGCATTAACAATAGCCAAACCTACTTTTTGGTTATAAAATAAACCAGTAATTAATAGAAATCTACCATATGGATCTGAAATTATGTCATAATGTATGAATGAGATCGAAGGGTCTATAAAAATGGAAACACTCTCCACTTTGGTCAAAGAATTAGTGAAACTGTTGTTCCTTCCAAAAACCTAAAAAAACGCTGATTATCCTCCTTCCTCACATGAGTCTCCTGCGCAAATATAATCTGAGCATTTAATCTATGAAAAACCTTAAAACTCTTCTTCCGTTTAATTGGATGATTCAAGCCATTTGTGTTCCATGAAACAAAATTAATAATCCTTAAACCCATCCTCCTTAAATAAACCATATGGTATGTAAAGGGTTAACCAAGTTGCATGGGAAACTCATGAACCAGGAAGAGGAAAAAAGTTTAAAGAGGAACCGGAAGTTACAACAATAGAGACATTTTTGTAGTTTCAAGGCAGCCCAAATGAAATGGAAAAACTAGAGTAACAGAATACCCGGCCCCCTCCCTCAAAGCCAAGAAACCTGGCAAATAGGCAGCCGGGAAGCTGTCTGAGACCCACACAACCCCCCCATCTCTCTTGATGGCAAGTCTCCAAATTTTAAGAGAAAGAAAACTAACTCCCCATAGCCAAAATATTATGAAAAGAATGCCAAACACAGACTGTGGGGAAAAAAAACCTTTTTAAAAAAAAATACAAGGTCTTAAAAATAAAACAGTACATTCTTCATAGTAATTAATCACCATATAAAAGTCTTAATAATTTCCTAAAATAAACAATTAAAAATGAGAATAAAATAATAAAGGAAAAGGAAGAAATCTTTAATATGAAACGGACATGTACCCAAACAAAATATCCAAAACATCAGCCCAAGGACACGATTTCTCGAACATAAAATGTCGGACTCTATAAACTAATTATTTACTAACAAACCCGATGTATGCAGATATGTACTTCCTAAGAAGGTTGGCGTCATTCAATGTCTGCAGTGAGATGCTGAAGATGTTCTATAGGTCAGTTGTGGAGAGCGCCCTTTTCTTTGTGGTGGCGTGTTGGGGAGGAAGCATTAAGAAGAGGGACGCCTCACGTCTTAATAAGCTGGTAAGGAAGGCGGGCTCTGTCGTGGGCAAAGGACTGGAGAGTTTAACATCGGTAGCTGAGCGAAGGGCGCTGAGTAGGCTACGGTCAATTATGGAAAACTCTGAACATCCTCTACATAGCACCATCCAGAGACAGAGAAGCAGTTTCAGTGACAGGTTACTATCAATGCAATGCTCCTCAGACAGGATGAAGAGGTCAATACTCCCCAATGCCATTAGGCTTTACAATTCTATCTCCAGGACTTAAGAACTTTTTAAAAGCTATTAATGCTTTTTGAGACGGTGATTTAGATGCATATCATATTTTTTTTTTTTACTGAGTTAAGTATTGTATGTAATTAGTTTTGCTACAGCAAGTGTATGGGACATTGGGAAAAAAAAGTTGAATTTCCCCATGGGGATGAATAAAGTATCTATCTATCTATCTATAGAAATGGAAGATTAATTAAACATCCCAGCTCTCTTCGAGAAATTGTTTTGCATCTTCCGCTGATTTGAACCATTTAAATAATTTATCGGGTAAGACCACTCTTAAGCAGGCGGGATGCAGCAGAGCCGGTCGAAGATTCCTTTGATAACATTGCGACATGACTTCTTTAAAACGCACTCTTTCTTTCATTACCTCTGGGCAATAATCTTGAACCGAACGAAACGAGATTCTGATATTCAATAATTCCTTTACGGCGAGCAATTCGAATTAAGCGCTCCTTCGTACTCACATAGTGAAACCGCAGAATAACATGACATGGTGTTAACTCTTTCGGTGGTTTAGATTTTAATGATCTGTGCGCTCTATTGAGTATCGGGGTGAATTAGAAACCTCCGGTCCGAAAACATCCATTAAGAATTTAGAGAAAAATTCAGTAAGGTCCCTGCTCTCAACGTCTTCATTGAGACCTATTATTGGCAAATTCTGTCTGCGACTGCGACTCTCCAAATCGATAACCTTAGCTTTATACTTCTCCAGTGTGTGAGTAGTCGAATTTAATTTCTTTTCAAAAGAGTTCATTCTGGAATCCCTCTGTTTCCCAGCTTCAGTAAGCTCGGTAATTTGCCGACGTTGTATTGTGTTCTTTTCTTTGAGTGCTTTCAATTTGCTTTTGTTCTCCTCCAGCATTATTTCCAATGCAGCGAAACTTTTATCCAATAAGTTCAAAATAGCTTTTAAGGTAAGTTGAGGCTCTGGCACATCATAGCGTGTGATATCCACAGGATCCTTCCTGTAATACCACGGGCTCATAGCTTGTTAAGCTGCCTTGTGTGCGGCAACTTGTCAAAGGCCTTCTAAAAATCCAAATACACAACTTAGACCAATTCTCCTTTGTCTATCCTGCTTGTTATTTCTTCAAAGAATTCCAACAGATTTGTCAGGCAAGATTTCCCCTTGAGGAAACCATGCTGACTACTACCTTTTTTAATCATGTGCCTCCAAAGCCCTTGAGACCTCATCCTTAATAATTGACTCCAACATCTTCCCAACCGCTGAGGTCAGATTATTTGGCCTATAGTTTCCTTTCTTCTGCCTCTCCACTGTCTTGAAGAGTGGAGTGACATTTGCAATTTTCTAGACTTCCAGAACCATTCCAGGATCTAGTGATTCTTGAAAGGTCATTGCTATAGCCTCCTTGATCTTTTCAGACACCTCTTTCAGATCCCTGGGGTGTACACCATCTTGTACATTAAACTGTATAATCTTCCCAGTTCTGGCCTCACTCGCATGTGGCACGGGTAGCAATCCTGAGATCACAACCCTGGATGTCCTGCCCTCTAACTTAACACCTAACTCCCCGAACTCTCCGTGCTGAACATCGTCACTTGTCCTACTCATGTAATTGGTACAGGCAGTCCCCGGGTTACGGATGAGTTCCGTTCTTGAGTCCGTCTTTAAGTTGGATTTGTACGTAAGTCGGAACAAGCACATCTGGTGTTATTTAGTGCCAGTTAGTCAAACATTTGTCTTAGTATATAGTATATATTTTACCTTTCTATGTGTATAAAACATTTAAGAAATGTATGTATTCCAATAATTAAACCAGTGCGTTGCTTTGTAATAATTGTAGCTTTCATCGAGGCAGGGCCTTTCACATGCTCCATTATTCTCACTTTATCTTTTATCCTTTAAAATTGTTCCGATCGTTGACCGACTGTAGCCTAACGCTCTTCCAATGACCGATGGCATTTCACTTCTTTCCAAATGCTTTATTATTTCCACTTTATTTTCAATTGCGATCACTTCCCGTCAATGGAACAGAAACACTGCGGGCGGCGGGTCCCGAGCTGCGCCGGCTCCCGAGGTCTGCTGGGTCCTAAGGACCACCGCACTGAATTCCCCGGGTCCTAAACTCCACCGCACTGAGACAGGTTAAATGGGACAAGTGGGGGCTGTGCTGGGTTTGGGTATTTGATCCTCCACAATATTCCGTGTGGGAATTTAAACTGGAGGTGGCAGTGTTTTTTTTTTTGACGAGGTTGAGTTGCGAGCTCGACATCAACCCGGCACGGATGGTACGAGAGTCACTGGATCGACATCAACTCGGTACGGACGGTACGGGAGTCACTGGATCGACATCAACTCGGTACGGACGGTACGGGAGTCACTGGATCGACGTCAACCCGGCACGGACGGTACGGGAGTCACCGGATCGACATCAACCCGGCACGGACGGTACGGGAGTCACTGGATCGACCTCAACCCGTCAACCCGGCACGGACGGTACGGGAGTCACTGGATCGACATCAACCCGGCACGGACGGTACGGGAGTCACTGGATCGAGGTCAACTCGGTACGGACGGTACGGGAGTCACAGGATCGAGATCAACCCGGCACGGACGGTACGGGAGTCACTGGATCCACGTCAACCCGGCACGGACGGTACGGGAGTCACCGGATCCACGTCAACCCGGCACGGACGGTACGGGAGTCACCGGATCGACGTCAACCCGGCACGGACGGTACGGGAGTCACCGGATCGACGTCAACCCGGCACGGACGGTACGGGAGTCACCGGATCGACGTCAACCCGGCACGGACGGTACGGGAGTCACCGGATCGACGTCAACCCGGCACGGACGGTACGGGAGTCACCGGATCGACGTCAACCCGGCACGGACGGTACGGGAGTCACCGGATCGACGTCAACCCGGCACGGACGGTACGGGAGTCACCGGATCGACGTCAACCCGGCACGGACGGTACGGGAGTCACCGGATCGACGTCAACCCGGCACGGACGGTACGGGAGTCACCGGATCGAGGTCAACCCGGCACGGACGGTGCGGGAGTCACTGGATCAACATCAACCCGGCACGCTCGGGCGGGAGCGGTCTGTCTCGAGCCTGGTGCTGATTTCACTGCGCCACCAACCAACTGGAATGGGGGGGGGTGGGGGGGTGGCAGGGTCAGGGTGAATGTTGCTAAGAAAAACTTAAGCAAAATACCAAGTTACACACTCAACACTGTATCAACGGCATCAAAGGAAGAAATGAGATGTACATCAGTGCTGAGAAACCTCCCACCAGCTCGCCTGTCTCACCACAGCACTTCTCTCCTCGGCCCATTAACTCCCTTCAGACTTGCCTGTTACCCACCTACACCAGTAATCAAAAGCACACCTTCTGGGAAGTGGGAGGAATCCAAAGTCAGCGTTGCCACTGGGAGAACATGCAAATGCCACATAGACAGCGGTTGAGTTCAGGATTGACCCTGTGGTGCTGGAGCCTTGAACATTGCACTGACGGTCACGTCACCCACAGTTCCTCCAAAGAATGCTGTACTTGTGTGTTGGTCAGCTGTGTTTGGCAGCTCATCTAGGAGAAGGACAACTGATCTCAAACCTCCTCTCCTTTTGGCTATACCACTCATGGGGAAGACTATGTGAGTCGTCCCAAGGAACAATCCAGAGCTGGAGTCCCCATATCAGTCCCTTGTTGAATTCAATGCTGAATGGCAACTCCTGCAACACTGCTTGTGCCAAATTCTTTGGATTCAGCAGCTGCTTGGAGAGGGGGAACTGGCTGCATGAGCAACAGCTTGCTCTCCATATTGTACAGCCCTGGCTTGTGTATGCCAGCTAAGGCACAATGTCTGTTGTTGACCCTGACTGGTAGAGGGGCTCTCACTTTGTGCAGTCAGCAACACTGTCTTTATTTTCTGAAAAATGTTTATTGTTGCAGTGGTGATGCTGCGGACGAACGTGCGCTTACAGAACTCTCAGATGAGGTGCAGAAGTGGCAAGTTCTTTATGAAGAATTACACAACAAGGTCAAACCTTTCCAGGTACGTGATTTATCAGCACTGACGATTGCAAGCCACTTGTGACTAAAGCTCCTGACATACCAGACTAACCTGAGCATTTGATTGAAAGGTGATGCCCATTGTGATTTTTCAATTGATGAAGCTGATTTGAGGGTAGGGAAGTGGATGTTGTCTCCTTGTACTCCACTGAAACATTTGGCGAGCGATAACACACTTGGAGTATTGTGTTCAGTTGTGGTCCCCTCATTTTTGGAGGGATGTATAAGCTTTAGAGAGGGTGCAGAGGAGATTCACCAGGATGCTGCCTGGATTAGAGAGGGTGCAGAGGGGATTTACCAGGATGCTGCCTGGTTTAGAGAGGGTGCAGAGGAGATTCACCAGGATGCTGCCTGGATTAGAGAGGGTGCAGAGGAGATTTTCCAGGATGCTGCCTGGATTAGAGAGGGTGCAGAGGAGATTCACCAGGATGCTGCCTGGATTAGAGAGGGTGCAGAGGAGATTTTCCAGGATGCTGCCTGGATTAGAGAGGGTGCAGAGGAGATTTTCCAGGATGCTGCCTGGATTAGAGAGGGTGCAGAGGAGATTTTCCAGGATGCTGCCTGGATTAGAGGGGGTGCAGAGGAGATTTTCCAGGATGCTGCCTGGATTAGAGGGGGTGCAAAGGAGATTCACCAGGATGCTGCCTGGATTAGAGAGGGTGCAGAGGAGATTCACCAGGATGCTGCCTGGATTAGAGAGCGTGCAGAGGAGATTTTCCAGGATGCTGCCTGGATTAGAGAGGGTGCAGAGGAGATTTTCCAGGATGCTGCCTGGATTAGAGAGGGTGCAGAGGAGATTTTCCAGGATGTTGCTTGGATTAGAGAGGGTGCAGAGGAGATTTACCAGGATGCTGCCTGGATTAGAGAGGGTGCAGAGGAGATTCACCAGGATGTTGCCTGGATTAGAGAGGGTGCAGAGGAGATTTTCCAGGATGCTGC
Organism: Hemitrygon akajei; assembly: GCF_048418815.1. NCBI lineage: Eukaryota > Metazoa > Chordata > Chondrichthyes > Myliobatiformes > Dasyatidae > Hemitrygon > Hemitrygon akajei. The sequence continues at coordinate 2,500,071 of NC_133138.1, read as the reverse complement.
CTGGATTAGAGAGGGTGCAGAGGAGATTTTCCAGGATGCTGCCTGGATTAGAGAGGGTGCAGAGGAGATTTTCCAGGATGCTGCCTGGATTAGAGAGGGTGCAGAGGAGATTTTCCAGGATGCTGCCTGGATTAGAGAGGGTGCAGAGGAGATTTTCCAGGATGCTGCCTGGATTAGAGGGGGTGCAGAGGAGATTTTCCAGGATGCTGCCTGGATTAGAGGGGGTGCAGAGGAGATTTTCCAGGATGCTGCCTGGATTAGAGGGGGTGCAGAGGAGATTTTCCAGGATGCTGCCTGGATTAGAGAGGGTGCAGAGGAGATTTTCCAGGATGCTGCCTGGATTAGAGAGGGTGCAGAGGAGATTTTCCAGGATGTTGCTTGGATTAGAGAGGGTGCAGAGGAGATTTACCAGGATGCTGCCTGGATTAGAGAGGGTGCAGAGGAGATTCACCAGGATGTTGCCTGGATTAGAGAGGGTGCAGAGGAGATTCTCCAGGATGCTGCCTGGATTAGAGAGGGTGCAGAGGAGATTCACCAGGATGCTGCCTGGATTAGAGAGGGTGCAGAGGAGATTCTCCAGGATGCTGCCTGGATTAGAGAGGGTGCAGAGGAGATTCTCCAGGATGTTGCCTGGATTAGAGAGGGTGCAGAGGGGATTTTCCAGGATGCTGCCTGGATTAGAGAACATGAAGCTAGGGCAGCACAGTGTAGTGGTTAGCACAATGCTTCACAGTACCAGTGTCCCAGGTTCAATAACCACAGCTGCCTGGAAGGAGTTTGTACTTTCTCCCTGTGACTTCCAGTTTCCTTCCACAGTCCAAGGATGTACTGGTTGGGAGGTTAGTTGGTCATTGTAAATTGCATTGTTGTAGCAGCCATTGTCAAAGTGGACTGAGGCAGAGTGGGACGGCTTTGGCTCAATCAGGCTTCAGCGAGAACAGGCAGAGGCGAGGTTTGAACGGGGCACAACTGCGCAAGCGCGTGAAAGTCGGCCCATGAGGCAGCGGGGGAATTTAAATAGCGAGCAGAGACTGAGTACGAGCTTCACTCCAGGTGAGGTAAGGCTGGGTAAACTCCTTTAATTAATCTAATTAGCTTAGGAGTAGGTAATGGAGGCAGCAGTTAGGGCAGTTGAGTGCTCCGTTTGCAGTATGTGGGAAGTCAGGGCGAGCACAGCTGTCCCTGATGACTACACCTGCAAAAGGTGCATCCAGCTGCAGCTCCTGACAAACTGTGTTAGGGAACTGGAGCTGGATGAACTTCAGATCATTTGGGAGGCAGAGGCAGAAATAGACAGGGGTTTCAGGGAGATGGTCACCCCTAGGAATCAGGAGACAGGTAGTTGGGTGACTGTCAGGAGAGGGAAGGGGAATAGACAGGAAGAGCAGAGCATCCCTGTGGCCGTTCCCATCAACAATAAGTATACCATTTTGGATACTGTTGGTGGGGACAACCTACCAGGGACAAGTTGCAGTGGTTGCGTCTCTGGCACTGAGACTGGACCCTCAGCTCAGAAGGGAAGGAGGGAAAAGAGGAGAGCAGTAGTGATAGGGGATTCGATAGTTAGGGGGACCGATAAGAGGTTCTGTGGAAGAGATTGAGAACCCCGGATGGTCTGTTGCCGCCCTGGTGCCAGGGTCCGCGATATCTCGGATCGAGTTCTCAGTATTCTTAAGAGGGAGGGTGAGCAGCCAGATGTCGTTGTCCATGTAGGGACCAAAAACGTGGGTAGGAAGAGTGAGGAGGTCCTGAAAGGTGAGTTTAGGGAGCTAGGTGCCAAGTTAAAGGACAGGACCTCCAGGATAGCAATCTCAGGATTGCTACCAGTGCCACGTGCAGGTTGGTTTAGAAATAGTAAGATAGTGCAGATCAACATGTGGCTGAAGACATGGTGCAGGAGGGAGGGCTTCAGATTTGTAGATAATTGGGCAGTTTTCCAGGGAAAGTGGGACCTGTTGTGGCGGGACGGTTTACATCTGAACTGGAGAGGGACAAATATTCTTGCAGGTAGGTTTGCTAGAGAGGCTGCAGTGGATTTAAACTAGATATGACAGGGGAGGGGAACCAGAGTGTAGGAACAGATGTATGGGAGAAGGAAGAAAAAGAAGACAGTAAAGTTCTTTGTACTATTTGAGATAAACAGAGAGGAAGAGGTGGAGAATCTCTTAAATGCATCTATTTTAATGCTAGGAGCATTGTAAGAAAGGTGGATGAGCTTAGAGCATGGATTGATACCTGGAAATATATGTTCTATTAGTGAAACATGGTTTCAGGAGGGGTGTGATTGGCAACTAAATATTCCTGGATTTTGTTGCTTCAGGTGTGATAGAATCGGAGGGACAAGAGGAGGAGGTGTTGCATTGCTTGTCAGAGAAAATGTTACAGTGGTGCTCTGGCAGGATAGATTAGAGGGCTCATCTAGGGAGACTATTTGGGTGGAATTGAGGAATGGGAAAGGTGTAGTAACACTTATAGGGGTGTATTATAGACCACCTAATGGGGAGCGAGAATTGAAGGAGCAAATTTGCAAGGAGATAGCAGATATTTGTAGTAAGGACAGGGTTGTGATTGTAGGAGATTTTAATTTTCCACACATAGATTGGGAAGCCCATACTGTAAAAGGGATGGATGGTTTGGAGTTTGTAAAAATGTGTGCAGGATAGTTTTTTGCAGCAAAACATAGAGGTACCGACTAGAGAAGGGGCAGTGTTGGATCTTCTCTTAGGGAATGAAATAAGTCAGGTGACAGAGGTATGTGTTGGGGAGCACTTCGGGTCCAGTGATCACAATGCCATTAGTTTCAATATAAATATGGAGAAGGGTAGCACTGGACCCAGGGTTGAGATTTTTGTTTGGAGAAAGGCTAACTTTGAGGAGATGTGAAAAGATTTAGGAGTGGATTGGGACAATTTGTTTTATGGGAAGGACGTAATAGAGAAATGGAGGTCACTTAAAGGTGAAATTTTGAGGGTACAGAATCTTTGTTCCTGTTAGATTGAAAGGAAAGGTTAAAAGTTTGAGAGAGCCATGATTTTCAAGGGATATTGGAAACTTGGTTCAGAAAAAGAGAAAGATCTACAATAAATATAGACAGCATGGAATAAATGAGGTGCTCGAGGAATATAAAGAATGTAAAAAGAATCTTAAAGAAATTAGAAAAGCTAAAAGAAGATATGAAGTTGCTTTGGCAAGTAAGGTGAAAATAAATCCGAAGGGTTTCTACAGTTATATTAATAGCAAAAAGATAGTGAGGGATAAATTTGGTCCCTTAGAGAATCAGAGTCGACACCTATATGTGGAGCCGAAAGAGATGGGGGAGATTTTGAACAATTTCTTTTCTTCGGTATTCACTAAGGAGAAGGATATTGAATTGTGTAGGGTAGGGAAGTTATGGAAACTATGACGATTAGAGGAGGAAGTACTGGCGCTTTTAAGGAATATAAAACTGGATACATCTCCGGGTCCTGACAGGATATTCCCTAGGACTTTGAGGGAAGTTAGTGTAGAAATAGCAGGGGCTCTGACAGAAATATTTCAAATGTCATTAGAAACTGGGATGGTGCCGGAGGATTGGCGTATTGCTCATGTGGTTCCATTGTTTAAAAAGGGTTCAAGGAGTAAACCTAGCAATTATAGGCCTGTCAATTTGACGTCAGTGGTGGGTAAATTAATAGAACGTATTCTTAGATGGTATATATAATTATCTGGATGGACACGGTCTGATTAGGAACAATCAACATGGATTTGTGCGTGGAAAGTCATGTTTGACAAATCTTACTGAATTTTTGAAGAGGTTACTAGGAAAGTTGACAAGGGTAAAGCAGTGGATGTTGTCTTTATGGAGTTCAGTAAGGCCTTTGACAAGGTTCCGCACGGAAGGTTAGTTAGGAGGGTTCAATCGTTAGGTATTAATATTGAAGTAGTAAAATGGATTCAACAGTGGCTGGATGGGAGATGCCAGAGAGTAGTGGTGGATAACTGTTTGTCAGGTTGGAGGCCAGTGACTAATGGTGTGCTTCAGGGATCTGTACTGGGTCCAATGTTTGTCATATACATTAATGACTTGGATGATGGGGTGGTAAATTGGATTAGTAAGTATGCAGATGATACTAAGGTATGTGGCGTTGTGGATAATGAAGTAGGTTTTCAAAGCTTGCAGAGAGATTTAGGCCAGTTAGAAGAGTGGGCTGAGCGATGGCAGATGGAGTTTAATGCTGATAAATGTGAGGTGCTACATTTTGGTAGGAATAATCCAAATAGGACACACATGGTAAATGGTAGGGCATTGAAGAATGCAGTAGAACAGAATGATCTAGGAATAATGGTGCATAGTTCCTTGAAGGTGGAATCTCATGTGGATGGGGTGGTGAAGAAAGCTTTTGGTATGTTGGCCTTTATGAATCAGAGCATTGATTGTCGGAGTTGGGACGTAATGTTAAAATTGTACAAGGCATTGGTAAGGCCGAATTTGGAGTATTGTGTACAGTTCTGGTCACCGAATTATCGGGAAAATGTCAACAACATAGAATACAGAGAAGATTTACTAGAATGTTACCTGGGTTTCAGCACCTAAGTTACAGGGAAAGGTTGAACAAGTTAGGTCTTTATTCTTTGGAGCGTAGAAGGTTGAGGGAGGACTTGATAGAGGTATTTAAAATAATGAGGGGGATAGATCGAGTTGACGTGGATAGGCTTTTTCCATTGAGAGTAGGGGGGATTCAAACAAGAGGACATGATTTGAGAGTTAGGGAGCAAAAGTTTAAGGGTAACACGAGGGGGAATTTCTTCACTTAGAGAGTGGTAGCTGTGTGGAACAAGCTTCCAGTAGAAGTGGTAGAGGCAGGTTCGGTATTGTCATTTAAAGTAAAATTGGATAGGTATATGGACAGGAAAGGAATGGAGGGTTATGGGCTGAGTGTGGGTCAGTGGGACTAGGTGAGAGTAAGCGTTCGGCATGGACTAGAAGGGCTGAGATGGCCTGTTTCCGTGCTGTAGTTGTTATATGGTTATATGGTATCATGATTAGGCGTGTTTAAAACAGGATTGCTGGGTGGTATAGCTTGAAGAGCGGGCAATGCATGTCCTATGCTGTATCTCAATCAATAGATGGGTTGAGTGAGCTCAGTCTTTCCTTTCTGGAGTGAAAGAGGATGAGAGGTGATGTGATAGAGGTCTAAAAGATTATAAGAGGCATCGTTCAAGTGGACAGCCAGATACTTTTTCCCAGGGCGGAAATGGCTAATACAAAGGGGCATAATTTTAAGGTAGTTGGAGGAAGGCATGGGGATGTCAGAAATGAGAAGAGTGGTGGGTGTGTGAAATGCCCTGCCAGGGGTGGTGGTAGAGGTAGATACATTTAAGAGGCTCTAAGAGAGACACATGCATGATAGAAAAATGGAAGGGTATATGGGAAGGAAGGTTTCGATTGACCTTGGAGTAAGTTAAAAGGTTGGCCAACATCGTCACAAGTTTGAGTCGCTGCATTTGGAGATGCAAGAGAAAAGTGTACAGTTAATGGCAGGAGCATTGATGTACAGGGGGATCGTGGGGTGCAAGTCCATATCTCCTGAAAGTGGAATGCAAGTTGATAGTGTGAGAAAGGTGGTGCAGGACATGCTCGTTGTCAGTCATGGCAGTGTATTAAAGTTGGGAAGTTGTGTCGTAGGTGTATAATGCTGTTGAAGCCACATCTGGAGTATTATGTGCAATTCTGGTTGCCCTATTACAGGAAGGGTGTAGAGCCGGTTCACCAGGGTGCTGCCAGGATTGGAGTGTATTTGTTATAAAGCAAGGTCAAATTTGAGTTAATTTTGATGGAGCAAGATGCAATATAGAATCCTCGTGTATTGTATCCCAAGTTGTTTACTGGGTCCGTGGAGAGTTGGTCAAGTTTGTGCTGGCTCCATGAAGAGTTGGTCATGTTTGTAAATCTTAACTTGACACTTAATTTGTTATGAGTTGGAAACACTGATTGTACATCCCTGTGAGCAGGACCAGCTGGACGCATATGAAAAAGAGAAAAACGCCCTACTGAGTGAGCATGGAGCAACCCAGGAGCAGCTAAACAAACTGAGCACGGATTACGCAAAGCTGCTGGGTCACCAAAACCAGAAGCAGAAGATCAAACATGTCATGAAATTGAAGCAAGAGAACGTGCAGCTAAAACAGGTAAAGCATCCTTCAACCGAAACACAAGAGAGTCTGCAGAGCAACACACAAAATGCTGGAGGAACTCAACAGGTCAGGCGACATCTATGGAGGGGAATGAGCAAGTTGATGTTTCAGGCCGAGACCCCGAGAAAGGAGGCAGAAGCCAGATTAAGAAGGGAGGGGGAGGAGAACAAGCTGGTGGGTGATAAGTGAGATCAGGTGAGGGGGACGGTGGGTGGAGGAGTGGTGTGAAGAGGTTGGGAGGTGATAGGGCTGAATAAGAAGGAATCTAGTCGGAGAGGAGAGTGGACCATGGGAAGAAGGGAAGGAGGAGGGCCATGAGAGGTAGGTAATAGGTAGGTGAGGAGAAAAAGGGGTAAGAGAGGAATCAGTATGGGGAATGGAAAAACAAGGACTGAAGATGGGTAGAAATTGGTTAGAGAGATCAATGTTCATGCTATGCAAACAATAACGTGTTGTTTCTGTAACCTGAGAGTGGCCTTATCATGGCAGCAGAGGAGGCCATGAAAATGGGAAGTGGAATTAAAATGGTAGTTCATCAGATAATCCTGCCTGTTGTGGAGGAGCGAAGGTGCTTGATGAAGCAGCTCACCAGTCTATGTCGGGTCTCACTGATATAGATGAGACTGTGCTGGGAGCATCGGATATGGTAGACAAGCTCAACAGACTCGCAGGTGAGGTATTGCCTCACCAGGAAGGACAGTTTTGGGACCTGAATAATGATGAGGGAGGTGGTGTAGGGGCAGGGGTAGCATTTGTCCTGCTTACAGGAGTAAGTGCTGGGAGGGAGATTGGCAGAGAGTGATGAGTTCTGCTTCATATTACCCATCTTCTACCAGTGATGTTGAACACACAGCTCGCCTCTGGTTTCAGAGCACCCATTGAATGAAAGTACTTGTGCTCGGTGTGGCTGCTCCCTTTTACGGTATTGTACAGGAATGAGGGCGTTAACCCTGATGACATTCTTCAGCACCTGCTTGAACTACTTCTTCCTGAAGCTAGTTGACGGAATTTGACAGGCGCAAAATGCTGGTGGAACGCAGCAGGCCAGGCAGCATCTGTAAAGAGAAGTACTGTCGACGTTTCGGTCCGAGACCCTTCGTCAGGGCTAACCGAAAGGAAAGATAGTAAGAGATTTGAAAGTAGTGGGGGGAGGGGGAAATGCGAAATGATAGGAGAAGACCGGAGGGGGTGGGATGAGGCTAAGAGCTGGAAAGGTGATTGGCGAAAGTGATACAGAGCTGGAGAAGGGAAAGGATCATGGGACGGGAGGCCTCGGGAGAAAGAAGTGGGGGGAGCACCAGAAGGAGATGGAGAACAGGCAAACAACTAAATATGTCCGGGATGGGGTAAGAAGGGGAGGAGGGGCATTAACAGAAGTTAGAGAAGTCAATGTTCATGCCATCAGGTTGGAGGCTACCCAGCTGGTATATAAGGTGTTGTTCCTCCAACCTGAGTTTGTATTCATTTTGACAGTAGAGGAGGCCATGGATAGACATATCAGAATGGGAATGGGACGTGGAATTAAAATGTGTGGCCACTGGGAGATCCTGCTTTCTCTGGCGGACCGAGTGTAGGTGTTCAGTGAAACGGTCTCCCAGTCTGCGTCGGGTCTCACCAATATATAAAAGGTCACACTGGGAGCACCGGACACAGTATACCACACCAGCCGACTCACAGGTGAAGTGTCGCCTCACCTGGAAGGACTGCCTGGGGCCTTGAATGGTGGTGAGGGAGGAAGTGTAAGGGCAGGTGTAGCACTTGTTCCGCTTACAAGGATAAGTGCCAGGAGGGAGATTGGTGGGAAGGGATGGGGGGTATGAGTGGACAAGGCAGTCGCGTAGGGAGCGATCCCTGCAGAAAGCAGAAAGGGGGGGGGGGGAGGGAAAGATGTGCTTGATAGTGGGATCCCGTTGGAGGTGGTGGAAGTTACGGAGTATTATACGTTGGACCTTGGATGCTGGTGGGGTGGTAGGTGAAGACAAAAGGAACCCTATCCCGAGTGGGGTGGCGGGTGGATGGGGTGAGGGCAGATGTGCGGGAAATGGGAGAGATGCGTTTGAGAGCAGAGTTGATGGTGGAAGAAGGGAAGCCCCTTTGTTTAAAAAAGGAAGACATCTCCTTCGTCCTGGGATGAAAAGTCTCATCCTGAGAGCAGATGCGGCGGAGGCGGAGGAATTGTGAGAAGGGGATAGCATTTTTGCAAGAGACAGGGTGGGAAGAGGAATAATCCCACCCATCTGTGAGAGTCTGTAGGCTTATAGTAGATATCAGTAGATACGCCGTCTCCCGAGATGGAGACAGAAAGATCAAGAAAGGGGAGGGAGGTGTCGGAAATGGACCAGGTAAGTTTGAGGGCAGGGTGAAAGTTGGAGGAAAAGTTAATGAAATCGTACAGACTCTCACAGCTACCTGGACTATTCCTCTTCCCACCCTGTCTCTTGCAAAAATGCTATCCCCTTCTCACAATTCCTCCGTCTCCGCCGCATCTGCTCTCAGGATGAGGCTTTTCATTCCAGGACGAAAGAGATGTCTTCCTTTTTTTCTTTCTTTCTTTCTTTTCTTTTTCAATCTTTTTATTAGTATTAATAATATTATGAACAAAATACAATTAATATATTAATAAAGGGATTACAAACATACAAATTCCCATTACACATGAAAGAATACATAAGTAATGAATACAGTATAAATAAGTTTTCCCGAAACATGAACCATATAGTATATATATGAACAAGGTAAATCTAGATATTTCATAATATATAATATAAAAAAAAAGAAAAAAATATATATGCAAAGTTGACTAACCTACTAATCTAGTATCTAAGGGGGAAAAAAGGAAGCAAAAAAAGAAAAAAAAAGAAAAACTAAAAAAAAGAGAAAAAAAAGGGCTGTTTATAGTATCTCACAAGAATACATAAACATCAATGTCGTCAACTCCGATCCTCTCAACATAAATACGATTAAAGCTGAAAAAACCAATAAGCTTGGCACAGGGTCGTATTATATCATATGAAAATATTGAATAAATGGTCTCCATATCTTTTCAAATTTAATAGAAGTATCGAATACACCACTTCTAATTTTTTCTAAATTTAAACATAACATAGTTTGAGAAAGCCAATGAAATACCGTGGGAGGATTAATTTCCTTCCAATTCAACAAAATAGATCTTCTAGCCATCAAAGTGAGAAAAGCAATCATTCGACAGGCGGAAGGAGATAAATGGAGTGAGTCCATCATCGGTAAACCAAAAATTGCGGTAATAGGATGGGGTTGTAAATCGATGTTCAGTACCGCAGAGATATCAAAAATATCTTTCCAATTTTTTTTCAAAAGCGGACATGACCAAAACATACGAGTTAAAGACGCGATTTCCAATTGACATCTGTCACAAATAGGGTTTATATAAGAATAAAAATGAGCTAATTTATCCTTGGACATATGGGCCCTATGTACAACCTTAAATTGTATTAATGAATGTTTGGCACATATAGATGATGTATTAACTAATTGAAGAATTCTATCCCAATTCTCAATAGGAATAATAAGATTGAGCTCTCTTTCCCAATCATTTTTGGTCTTATCAAAGGGCACTGAACGTATCTTCATAATTATATTATAAAGTTTTGATATAAGCCCTTTTTGAAAAGGGTTTAATTCAAACAAACTCTCCAAAATATCTGAAGACACAAAATTTGGAAACGTAGGAAGTACCGTACTTAAAAAATGCCTAACCTGTAAGTATCTAAAAAAATGAAATCTAGGCAAATTATATTTATTAGATAATTGCTCAAAAGACATAAAACAGTTGTCCGAAAATAAATCAGAAAATCTTAATAAACCCTTAGTTTTCCAAGCCAAAAAAGCTTGATCTATAATTGAGGGGTGGAAAAAACAATTAGATACAATAGGAATATTTAAAACGAATTGAGTCAACCCGAAAAATTTCCGAAATTGAAACCATATACGTAAGGTATATTTAACTATCGGGTTGTCAATTCGTTTCGGCAATTTAGAAAGAGCAAAGGGGAGAGATGTCCCTAAAATAGAACCCAGAGCATAACCTGGTACCGATTTAATTTCCAAACTCAATGAGGGCCAAAAGGACCATCCCATTCTTTCAACCAACATAACAAATATCTAATATTAACTGCCCAATAATAAAATCTGAAATTGGGTAATGCCAACCCACCTTCCTTCTTTGTCTTCTGTAAGTATGTTTTACCTTACCTGGGATTTTTATTCTGCCATATATATGAGGAAATTTTTGAATCAACATTAGTAAAAAAGGATTTCGGAATAAAAATTGGTACCGCTTGAAAAATATATAAAAACTTAGGTAAAATAACCATCTTAATAGCATTAATCAGAGATAAAGATAATGGTGACCACTTAGTAAACAAGCCTTTAATCTGATCAATTAAGGGTAGAAAATTAAACCTAAATAATTCTTTATGGTTTTTTGTGATTTTAATCCCTAAGTAAGTAAAAGAGTCATTAACTAATTTAAAAGGTAAAATACCATAGCTTGGGACCTGTCTATTCAAAGGAAACAATTCACTCTTATTAAGATTTAACTTATACCCAGAAAACTCACTAAATTGAGCCAACAATGATAAGACTGCTGGAATAGATTTCTCAGGGTTAGAGATGAATAATAATAAATCATCTGCGTACAAAGATACCTTATGAATATCTGTTCCACGATTAATACCCAAAATATCCTGTGATTCTCTGATGGCAATTGCCAAAGGTTCTAAAGCAATGTTAAATAGTAATGGGCTAAGAGGACAACCTTGTCTAGTGCCCCGAAATAAACGAAAAAAGGGAGATCTTTGATTATTAGTAAACACCGAGGCTACTGGAGTTTGATAAATCAGTTTAATCCAAGAAATAAAGGTCGGACTGAAATTAAACTTCTCCAGCACATAAAATAAGTAAGGCCATTCAACTCTATCAAATCTTTCTCCGCATCTAATGAAATAACACATTCTGAAGTGTTATGTGAAGGAGTATAAACAATATTCAGTAATCTCCTAACATTGAAAAAAGAATAGCGATTTTTAATAAAACCGGTTTGATCTTCCGAAATAATTTGGGGTAATACCTTCTCCAGCCTGGAAGCCAGTAACTTGGAAAAGATCTTGGAATCCCACATTCAATAAAGATATTGGTCTATAAGATGCACAGTCAGTAGGGTCTTTATCTTTCTTCAGTATTAAGGAAATGGAAGCTCTATAAAAAGATTGTGGCAAATTCCCCAATCTAATTGCTTCTTCAAAAACCTTTCACAGCCAAGGAGAGAGAGTAGCAGAAAAACATTTTAAAAATTCTGCTGTATACCCATCTGGACCTGGTGCTTTCCCAGAATTCATTGAGGAAATAACCCCTTTAATTTCCGCATCCGTGAACGGAGTATCTAATACTGAAAGATCATCGGATGATAATTTTGGAAAATTCAATTTCCCAAGAAAATCACACATGGTATTATGATCCTGAAGGAATTCAGATTGATACAGGGAGGTATAAAAGTCTTGAAAAGACTTATTTATCTCATCATGGTTAACTGTCAAATCCCCATTCTGCTGACGAACCTTAGTGATTTGACGTTTAACCCAAACATTCTTCAGCTGACTAACAGTTTTCCCGATTTATCACTATGTATATAGAAATCAGATCTGGTTTTCATTAATTGATTTTCAATCGGAGATGTAAGTAATAAACTATGTTCCATTTGAAGTTCAACCCTTTGTTTGTAAAGCTCCCTACTAGAAGTAGTCGAATATTTCTTGTCAATCTCTTTAATTTTATCAACCAATAAAAGAGTTTCCTTCTTAATGCGTTTTCTCAGACCAACAGAGTAAGAGATAATCTGTCCACGTATATACGCTTTAAAGGTGTCCCAAAGTATTCCGCAAGAGATATCTTCCGTGGAATTAGTTGAAAAGAAGAAATCGATCTGCTCCTTCATAAATTTAATAAAGTCCGGATCTTGCAATAAGGTAGAGTCAAATCGCCATTGTCTAGCACTTAAAGCTGTATCCGTGAAATTAATAGAAAGTTTTAATGGAGCATGGTCAGAAATAGCTATAATATCATAATTACAACCAATTACCGATGGAATAAAACAAGAGTCAATAAAAAAATAATCAATTCTCGAATAGGAATGATAAACATGTGAGAAAAAAGAAAACTCTTTGTCATTAGGATGACGAAATCTCCAAATATCAAAAACTCCATTATCAGTCAAAAAGGAGTTAATACAAGTGGCCGACTTATTGGGTAAAGTCTGAATAGATATAGATTTGTCCATCAAAGGATTTAAACAACAATTAAAGTCACCACCCATTATTAACTTATATTCATTTAAATTAGGTAAAGAAGTAAATAAGGACTTAAAAAAATCAGGACAATCCACATTTGGAGCATAAACATTAACCATAGCAACCTTTTTATTACAGAGTAAACCCGTAATTAACAAAAATCTACCATTCGGATCCGAAAGGATATCATGTTGAACAAATGCAATAGAGGAGTCAATAAAAATTGAAACTCCCTTAACTTTGGCATTCGAATTCGAATGATACTGTTGACCCCGCCAAGACCTAAAAAAGCGATATTTGTCCTCCTTCCTCACATGAGTCCTTTTTTAAACAAAGGGGCTTCCCTTCTTCCACCATCAACTCTGCTCTCAAACGCATCTCTCCCATTTCCCGCACATCTGCCCTCACCCCATCCGCCCACCACCCCACTCGGGATAGGGTTCCCCTGTCCTTCCTGAAACATCTAAAACCTGGCATGTGAAGTAACCGGTCATGTCCCTAAGCCATCCAAGTCTCTGTAATGGCCACCACATCATAGCTGCAAGTACTGATCCACGCTCTAAGCTCATCCGCTTCGTTCACAACACTCCTTACATTAAAATAGATATGTCTCAAACCTTAGGTATGAGTATGTCCCTTCTCTATCACCTACCTATCCTCTCTCTCGCACTGTCTACAAGCTTTCTCTATTTGTGAGCTAATCTCTTCCCCAGTCTCTTCAGTTCGGTTCCCACCCCCCAATAATTCTAGTTTAAACTCTCCCCTGTAGCCTTAGCAAGCCTCCCCATCAAGATATTGTTCCCCCTTGGATTCAACTGCAACCCGTCCTTTTTGTACAGGTCATATCTGCCCCAAAAGAGGTCCCAATGATCCAGGATCTGTACTAACTACTTACAAATTGGGACTCCCTAAACACTGAGCTAGCTTTGGGTATTCCATCTGGAGTGAAGGAGCATGAGAGATTGATGGAGGTGTGTAAAATCTTGAGGCAGTAGAGCGAGTGGACAGTCAGAGGCTTATACAGAGGGCATAAATTTAGGGTGATAGGAGGAAGGTGATAATTGAGTTTTTCACACAGTGAGGAAGGTCGATACTGTGCTATGCTGTTCTATGTTTATACACGGTTGGTATTGGAATGAAGCAGCTCGTGGTTGATGCTTGTCACCTGGATGGTTCAGTCTGTACCATCTATAGCAACTTGAGCTTTCTCTGCGTCTTACAGACTTGACCTCTGCTGTGTCGATTGACAGCAGGGATCAGGTATGATATAATTCGTCATGATTCGTAGCAGCAGTATTTGCAATACAATATGAAAAACTATAAATTACAATAAGAAATTATATATACTGTATATATTAAATATAAATTAATGTTATTTATATTAAGTAAGTAGTACAGAAAGAGCAAAGTAGTGAGGAGGTGTTCATGGGTTCATTGACCATTCAGGAATCTGACAGCAGAGGGGAAGAAGCTGTCCCTGAGCCATTAAGTGTGTGTCTTCAGGCTCCTGTACCTCCTCCCTGATGGTGGCAATGGGAAGAGGGGTCTTCAGGCTCCTGTACCTCCTCCCTGATGGTAGCAATGAGAAGAGGGGTCTTGAGGCTCCTGTACCTCCTCCCTGATGGTAGCGATGAGAGGAGAGGTCTTGAGGCTCCTGTACCTCCCTGATGGTAGCAATGAGAAGAGGGTATGTCCCTGGAGATCTTAATGATGGATGTGTTTTTGAGGCCCTTTGAATGTGCCCATACTGGACCTGGCTGAGTTTACAAATTTCTGCAGCTTTTTCTGATCCTGTGCAGTGACCTCTTAGAATTTGTGGGTGTCTTTAGTGACATCAAATCTCCTCATTCCTAAAGAAGTATAGCCACTGTAGTGCCATCAATATGTTGGGTCCAGGATAGAACTTGAGAGACATTGACACCCAGCAACTTGAAACTATAATGTCTATACCACTTTAGCTGCAGTATATTTGTTATTCAAACCGTTTTCTGTATTAAACTGAAAGGGAGAATGTGTTATACTTGCTGATTTTATTAAACCTGTATCTTCACTCCTTAATGAACCAGAAACCACTGACACACTGCCTTTCATTTGGCTATTTTACTAACATATCAGCACACAGTTCAGCAAAGATGTGAGCTGTCTGTGGATGTGATTGCTGCAGCAGTGTTCTTACTAACTGGGTTTTTAAAAAAGATGACAGTAACCATGAGACCATCACTGCAACTGTACTTGTGTAAGGAGCTGGATGGGTTAATTACCCAGTCACACACTCTCGTTTTCTCCTTTTTCTGAAACTTCTGCATGTTTTCCCTGTATGGAGGTCTTGGGTAATATAATCTGAGATGGAGTGCACATCTGGGCCTTTGAGCCACGTCGCTCAGCAACCCCCGTCCTATTTATAATGATCAATTAACTTACCGACCAGTACATCTTGTGACTGTGAGAGGAAAGTGGATCATCTGAAGGAAGCTTGCACATTCCATGGAGAGGATGTGCAGTTTTGTCAGATACATAAAGTGTGAAAGAGAGGCCATATTTTGCACTGCTGAAAAGCGATGCTAGAGAGATAGTAATGGGAGGACTGAAAAATGACAGATGAACTGAATAAGAATCTTGCATCAGTCTTCACTGTGGAAGACACGAGCAGTGTGGTGGAAGTTCCAGGTCTCAGGGGGCATGAAGTGTGTGAAGTTACCATAACTAGTGAGAAGGTTCTTTGGAAACTGAAGTCTGAAGGCAGATAAGTCATCTGGACCAGATGGTTTGCACCCGAGATTTCTAAAAGAGGTGGCTGAAGAGGCTGTGAAGAGTATTCACAGAATATCTAGATTCTGGAATAAGAACATAAGAGATAGGAGAGATCGGCCCCTCAAGCCTGCTCCACCATTCAACAAGATCATGGCTGATCCAATCTTAACTCTAGTTTTCACCGAATCCCACAAGGCAACAGTGCCAACCAGCAGGGCACCATGCCGCCCATTTTATTTTATTATTCATCCTGCCCAAACCCATGTGATCACCCGGGGAAAAAAAACCGAGTTGCCAATTGAGGAGAAAAAATCTGGAAAATTCCTCTCCGACCCATCCAGGCTATCGAAAACTGGTCCAGGAGATCACATGGCTGATCTAAACCTAGCCTCATGTCCACTTACCTGCTCGCTCACCGTATCCCCTAATGCCATTTTTATCCAGGAAAATGTCTATCTCCGTTTTGAATTTATTGAGTATAGTAGCTTCCACAGCTCTCTGGGGCAGTAAATTCCACAGCCCCACTACCCTCTGAGTGAAGAAATTTCTCCGCATCTCAGTCCTGGAACGGCATTCCCTTATTTTAAGATTATGCCCCCTAGTCCTAGTTTCAACCATCATTGGGAACATTCTCCCCGCATCCACCCGATCAAGCCCCTTCACAATCTTATATGTTTCAATAAGATCGCCTCTCATTCTTCAGAACTCCAATGAGTAGAGTCCCAATCTACTCAACCTCTCATCATACATCAACCACCCATCCCCGGAATTAACCTAGTGAACCTTCTCTGCACTGCCTCGAGAGCCAGTATGTCCTTTCTTAAATATGGACACCAGAACTGCACGCAGTACTCCAGGTGTGGTCTCACCAATACCCGGTACAACTGCAGTAAGACCTCCCTGTTCTTATACTCCATCCCCCTAGCAATAAAAGCCAGCATTCCATTGGTCTTCTTGACCACCTGCTGCACTTGCATACTAACTTTTTGTGTTTCCTGCACCAGGACCCCCAGATCCCTTTGCACAGAAGCGCTTTCCAGTTTCTCTCCATTTAGATAATAACTTGCTCTATTATTTTTCCTGCCAAAGTGCAAGACCTCACACTTGTCAGTATTATATTTCATCTGCCAAATGTCTGCCCAATCACTCAGCCTATCTATGTCCCCCTGCAGGGTTTCAATGTCCTCCGCACTCATTACGCTCCCTCCCATCTTTGTTCCAGAAGACTGGAAAATTGCAAATGCCACTCCACTCTTCAAGAAGGGAGAGAGGCAGAAGAAAGGAAATTAGAGGCCAGTGGTTAGGAAGCTGTTAGTCGATTATTAAGGATGAGATCTCAGTGTACTTGGAGGCACATGATGAAATAGGCCGTAGTCAGCATGGTTTCCTCAAGGGAAAATCTTGCCTGACAAATCTGTTGCAATTCTTTGAAGAAATAACAAGCAGGATAGACAAAGGAGAGTTGGTTGATACTGTGTAGTTGGATTTCCAGAAGGCCTTTGACAAGGTGCCACATAAGGCTGCGTAACAAGCTACGAGCCTATGGTATTACATGAAATGTTATTGAATGGATAAAGCAGTAGCTGATTGGCAGGAGGTAAAGAGTTGGAATGAAGGGGATCTTTTCTGACTGGCTGCCGGTGACTAGTGGTATTCCACAGAAGATGTATTAGAATCAATACTTTTTACATTGTATGTCAATGTTTTGGGTGATGGAATTGATGCCTTTGTTGCAAATTTTGCAAACGATATGAAGATGGGTGGAGGGGCAGGTTGTTTTGAGGCTGCAGAAGGATTCGGACAGATTAAGAGAATGGGCAAAGAACTGGCAGGTGGAATACAGTGTTGGGAAGCAAAGTTATGCACTTTGGTAGAAGAAATGAAATGGTAGACTATTTTCCAACTGGAGAAAAAATACAAAAAGCTGAGGTAAAGGGACTTGGAGTCTTTCTGAAGGATTCCCTAAAGATTAATTTGCAGGTTGAGTCTGGTGAGGGAGGTAAATGCAATGTGAGCATTAATTTCAACAGCACGAGAATATGAAAACAAGGATGTTGTGTTGAAACTTTATAAAACAATGGTGGGGCCTCATTTGGAGTATTGCGAGCAGGTTTGGACCCCTTGTCTTATAAAGGAGGTGCTGAAACTGGAGAGGGTGCAAAGGAGGTTCATGAAAATTATTCCAGGATTGAATGGCCTGTCATACGAAGAGCATTTGATGGCTCTGGGCCTGTAGTTACTAGAGTTCAGTAGAATGAGGAATAGTAGAATAGACCTCATTGAAACCTATCAAATGGTGAAAGGCCTTGATAGAGTGGATATGGAGAGGATGTTCCCTATGATGGGAGAGTGTAAGTCCATTGGACACAGCTTCAGAATAGAGGGGCATCCTTTTAGAATGGAGATCAGGAATTTTGTTTGCCAGAGTGCCAAGTCTGTAGAATTGTTTGCCACAGGCAGCTGTGTATTTCTTTCTATTGGAGCGATAGAGCAGTGAAAGAAGTGCATGGAGTAAAGCCAAATCTAAAATATTGAGAGGCTTTGAGGAAAGAGCAGCAGAATAAAGGGTGTAAAGGTAGTAAGGTAGAAGGGCTAAAGTGTGTGTACTTCAATGCAAGAAGCATCAGGAACAAAGGTGATGAACTGAGAGCGTGGATACATACATGGAATTATGATGTAGTGGCCATTACGGAGACTTGGCTGGCACCAGGGCAGGAATGGATTCTCAATATTCCTGGATTTCAGTGCTTTAAAAGGGTTAGAGGGGGGAAAAGGGGAGGAGGGGTGGCATTACTAGTCAGGGATACTATTACAGCTGCAGAAAGGGTGGGTAATGTAGCAGGATCCTCTTTTGAGTCAGTATGGGTGGAAGTCAGGAACAGAAAGGGAGCAGTTACTCTACTGGGGGTATTCTGTTGGCCCCCTGGAAGCAGCAGAGATATCGAGGAGCAGATTGGGAGGCAGATTTTGGAAAGGTGCAAAATAACAGGGTTGTTATCATGGGTGACTTTAACTTCCCTAATATTGATTGGCACCTGATTAGTTCCAAGGGTTTAGATGGGGCAGAGTTTGTCAAGTGTGTCCAGGATGGATTCCTGTCACAGTATGTTGACAGGCCGACTAGGGGGAATGCCATACTAGATCTAGTATTAGGTAACGAACCAGGTCAGGTCACAGATCTGTCAGTGGGTGAGCATCTGGGGGACAGTGATCACCGCTCCCTGACCTTTAGCATTATCATGGAAAAGAATAGAATCAGAGAGGACAGGAAAATTTTTAATTGGGGAAGGGCAAATTATGAGGCTATAAGGCTAGAACTTGCGGGTGTGAATTGGGATGATGTTTTTGCAGGGAAATGTACTATGGACATGTGGTCGATGTTTAAGGATCCCTTGCAGGATGTTAGGGATAAATTTGTCCCGGTGAGGAAGATAAAGAATGATAGGGTGAAGGAACCATGGGTGACAAGTCAAGTGGAAAATCTAGTCAGGTGGAAGAAGGCAGCATACATGAAGTTTAGGAAGCAAGGATCAGATGGGTCTTTTGAGGAATATAGGGTAGCAAGAAAGGAGCTTAAGAAGGGGCTGAGAAGAGCAAGAAGGGGGCATGAGAAGACCTTGGCGAGTAGGGTAAAGGAAAACCCCAAGGCATTCTTCAATTATGTGAAGAACAAAAGGATTTCAGGAGTGAATGTAGGACCGATTAGAGATAAAAGTGGGAAGATGTGCCTGGAGGCTGTGGAAGTGAGCGAGGTCCTCAATGAATACTTCTCTTCGGTATTCACCACTGAGAGGGAACTTGATGATGGTGAGGACAAGATGAGTGAGGTTGATGTTCTGGAGCATGTTGATATTAAGGGAGAGGAGGTGTTGGAATTGTTAAAATACATTAGGGCGGATAAGTCCCCGGGGCCTGACGGAATATTCCCCAGGCTGCTCCACGAAGGGAAGAGATTGCTGAACCACTGGCTTAAATCTTTATGTCCTCGTTGTCCACAGGAATGGTACCGAGGATTGGAGGGAGGTGAATGTTGTCCCCTTGTTCAAAAAAGGTAGTAGGGATTGTCCAGGTAACTATAGATCAGTGAGCCTTACGTCTGTGGTGGGAAAGCTGTTGGAAAAGATTCTTAGAGATAGGATCTATGGGCATTTAGAGAGTCATAGTCTGATCAGGGACAGTCAGCATGGCTTTGTGAAGGGCAGATCGTGCCTAACAAGCCTGATAGAATTCTTTGAGGAGGTGACCAGGCATATAGATGAGGGTAATGTAGTGGATGTGATCTACATGGATTTTAGTAAGGCATTTGATAAGGTTCCACACGGTAGGCTTATTCAGAAAGTCAGAAGGCATGGGATCCAGGGAGGTTTGGCCAGGTGGATTCAGAATTGGCTTGCCTGCAGAAGGCAGAGGGTCATGGTGGAGGGAATACATTCAGATTGGAGGGTTGTGACTAGTGGTGTCCCACAAGGATCTGTTCTGGGACCTCTACTTTTTGTGATTTTTATTAACGACCTGGATGTGGGGGTAGAAGATGACCAACAAAGGTTGGTGGTGTTGTAGATAGTGTAGAGGATTGTCGAAGATTGCAGAGAGACATTGATAGGATGCAGAAGTGGGCTGAGAAGTGGCAGATGGAGTTCAACCCGGAGAAGTGTGAGGTTGGTTCCCTTTGGAAGGACAAACTCCAAGGCAAAGTACCAAGTAAATGGCAGGATACTTGGTAGTGTGGAGGAGCAGAGGGATCTGGGGGTACATGTCCACAGATCCCTGAAAGTTGCCTCACAGGTAGATAGGGTAGTTAAGAAAGCTTATGGGGTGTTAGCTTTCATAAGTCGAGGGATAGAGTTCAAGAGATGCGATGTAATGACGCAGCTCTATAAAACTCTAGTTAGGCCACACTTGGAGTACTGTGTCCAGTTCTGGTCGCCTCGGTATAGGAAGGATGTGGAAGCATTGGAAAGGGTACAGAGGAGATTTACCAGGATGCTGCCTGGTTTAGAGAGTATGGATTATGATCAGAGATTAAGGGAGCTAGGGCTTTACTTTTTGGAGAGAAGGAGGATGAGAGGAGACATGATAGAGGTGTACAAGATGTTAAGAGGAATAGACAGAGTGA
The DNA here is from genome assembly GCF_048418815.1 of Hemitrygon akajei. Taxonomy (NCBI): domain Eukaryota; kingdom Metazoa; phylum Chordata; class Chondrichthyes; order Myliobatiformes; family Dasyatidae; genus Hemitrygon; species Hemitrygon akajei. The sequence goes on along the minus strand of NC_133138.1, from coordinate 2,479,707 downwards.
ACAGCCAGCGCCTCTTCCCCAGGGCACCACTGCTCAGTACAAGAGGACATGGCTTTAAGGTAAGGGGAGGGAAGTTCAAGGGGGATATTAGAGGAAGGTTTTTCACTCAGAGTGGTTGGTGCATGGAATGCACTGCCTGAGTCAGTGGTGGAGGCAGATACACTAGTGAAGCTTAAGAGACTAGTAGACAGGTATATGGAAGAATTTAAGGTGAGGGGTTATATGGGAGGCAGAGTTTGAGGGTCGGCACAACATTGTGGGCTGAAGGGCCTGTAATGTGCTGTACTGTTCTATGTTCTTTCTGTATACTTAAGGCAGAGGTTAATGGATTCTTGGTTGGTCAGGGCATGAAGGGATATGGGGAAGAAGGCAAGAAATTGGGGCTGAGAAGAAAATTAGATCAGCCATAATGAATTGGCAGAGCAGATGTGATGGTCCAAATGGCCAAATTCTGTTCTATATCTTCTGTTCTTATGATGTTGGAACTGAATTCTGCATGAACTGGTGTCCCAATGTGGTGACAATATTTAATGGCCAAGGTACCGAGTGTGGGGATGAGTGTCTGAATTTCATATACAGTGGTGCCATAAAGTTTGAGAGCCCTGCAGAATTTTCTCTACTTCTGCATAAATATGACTTAAATGTGATCAGATACTTATCTAAGTCCCAAAACTAGAGAAATAGAACCCAATTAAATAAGTAACACAAATTACATAATACTTGTTCATTTATTTATAGAGAAAAATGATCCAATTTCACGTGTTTGTTGGAAAAAGTATGTGAACCTTTACTTTCAGTAACTGGTGTGATCCCCTTGAACAGCAATAACATCAACTAAATGCTCAGGTAGCTACTGATCTGTCCTACACTGGCTTGGAGGAATTTTTGGCTATCGCTCCTTACAAAACCAAGGAGAAAGCCCCAAACCATGATGCTCCTTCCACCATGCTTCACAGTCGGGATGAGGTTTTGGTGTTGGTGCTTCCTCCAAACATAGCAATGTGCATTTCTGTTAAAAAGCTCAACTTTTGTCTCATCTGTCCATAGAACATTGTCTCAGAAGTGCATTTTGGAGAGCAGTGGTGTCCTTCCATGACCAACATTCTTGTTAGTGTTTTTCTTATAGTGGACACATGAATAGAGACTTCAGCAAGTTCGAGAGATTTCTGCAGCTCTTTTGCTCTCACCCTTCGTTTTCTTTTTCACCTCCTCCAGCATTGCATGTTGTGCTCTTGGTGTGATCTTTGCAGGACCCCCACTCCTAGGGAGAGTGGCAACAGTACAGAGTTTCATCCATTTTTTTACAGGCTATTTATTGTACTGAGGACTGATGAACACTCAGCTCTTTAGAAATACTTTTGAAGCCTTTTCCAGCTTCATGCTTCTCTACAATTCTTCTCAGGCCCTCTGAAAGTTGTTTTGATCTAGGGATGATGTACATAAACAGATCTATCTTGAGAAGAGCAGGCTCCGTCAGCAACCTGACTTTGTGTGTCTTTTTTTATAGGGTAGAGCACCACTGCAACCCACACCTCCATTCTCATCTCATTGATTGGAACACCTGACTCCAAATAGCTTCCATGCTTTTTTCACATTCTTCTTCCAACAAATGCATGTAATATTGAATCATATTTCTCAATAGATTAATGAACAAGTATAATATTTTTGTTATTTAATTAGGTTCTCTGTCTATTTTTGGGACGCGTAAAGATCTGATCACATTTAGGTCATATTTATGCAGAAATATAAAACATTCTACAGGGTACACAAACTTTCTAGCACCACCGTATATGTTCTGGCCATGGTACTGAGCGTGGGGATAAGTGTTTGCTCTGGTCATCCAAACAGGAAGTGACAAAACTGCGAGGTCAGTTGTCCAAGGAGAAGGCTGAGCAGAGGAACCAGGAGAATCGTTGCCAAGGTACAAAGCGCTTTGAACTGGCAAAAGGTTTCAAAGACATAGCAAAGGAAAATGTTCCCACCACGCCACTGAGAGAAGGTAAATCATTCTCATGTTTCTACTTTGTGATGCTACAGACTAGTTGTTCATGTGATCTTTGGCCGAGGTTGCTACGTGACAGCTGGCTGAGATGATTCCTGGATACAGGACAAAGTCCTTGGATAACAATCTAGCAGCTTTGTGGCTGGGTAGTGTTGCTGTAAGGAATGGGTGTGGCGAGCAGGTAACTAATGGTGCAGTCCCTGTGCTGAAGTGCCCCTGTGTGGGTGGGTGGATGGGTGGGGGTGGTCTAGAAGTATTGGGGTAGGGATCAGGCAGCTGAACTGGTGCAGTCCCTGTGCTGAAGTGCCCCTGTGTGGGTGGGTGGATGGGTGGGGGTGGTCTAGAAGTATTGGGGTAGGGATCAGGCAGCTGAACTGGTGTAGCCCCTGTGCTGAAGTGCCCCTGTGTGGGTGGGTGGATGGGTGGGGGTGGTCTAGAAGTATTGGGGTAGGGATCAGGCAGCTGAACTGGTGTAGCCCCTGTGCTGAAGCAGTCCACCCTGTGCTATTACAAAGGCTATTACAGGATCTTTACCAATCAGGACTCACTAAGTACACTATACTAATTGGAATGAAGCAGCCTGTGTGGTTGGTATCTGTTACCCTGAAGGTTCACAGTGTGCAGCAACTTGATCAGCTCTAAATCTCTGCTGGTGTACAAATCCAAGGCAGGCAGCACATGGGGTAGAGTGGTGTGGGCGCAGGGTCGAGGCAGGGTGGTATGTGTGGAGTGGGGTCGGGGCAGGGTGATGTGTGTGGGGGGTCGGGGCAGGGTGATGTGTGGAGTGGGGTCGGGGCAGGGTGATGTGTGGGGGGGGTCGGGGCAGGGTGATATGTGGGGGGTCGGTGCAGGGGCAGGGCGGCATGCGGGGGGGATAGGTGCAGGGGCAGGGTGGTGTGCGTGGGTGGGGGGAAGGTCGGGGCAATGCATGGGCTGGGAGTGGACGGGGGCGGGCGACACACTGTCACGGTCAAGCTCTCCTTTCGGTTGTGTGGGATGCTGGCAAGGAAATGATCTCTGTTCCATCACTGGAGTTCTGACACTGACTTGTGGTCTCTGGTGGGAGTCTCATGGCATTGAGGGGTGGGTTCAGAAATGTTTAAAGTTTGGTCAAGTGCTGTCAATATACATTGACCCTACTGCATGAATTTTGATTTTATAGCGAACAGAAACACATCTTGAACACTGCACTTCAGATGACCTGAGGTCTGATTCCTATGCTGAGATCTTCAACTGGACTGAGACACTGGTAATATGTTGGAGGCGACAAATGGATTGTGCGCACAACAGGAAAAAACTTTGTTGCACACAGTTGCTATTTTTCCAAATGAATTAAGCCTTGACTTTTTAAATACATATTTAAACATAAATCTCTTCTGGATGACTTTCATTGGGAATTTTCTCATTATTGCAGTCATATTTGTGATTAGTTTGTAAAGGACTGAAATGTGTAAATTTTTTTTGAAGGGTTTTCAGTTGCCTTTTATGTCTGGGACAGATAATAGTGCTGCTTTCACAAGAACTTAATTTGCAAGGTGTAATTAATGAAGATGGTAGCTGATTTAAAAACTGTAAATTATTTCAAAAGTGTCTCCCTCAACAGTTGGTTATTTTGTTTGGAGATACTTACAAAACGTATACAGTATATCTAAATTACTGAGTAATAAACTGATTCTCAGATTGAAAACAGTCACTTAACAGTTCTGGGATTCTCTCATCACAACAGTCGAGTGAGGAGCATTGGGTTTGTTGAGACACTGTGTTCAAAGGTCACCTACTGAAACCCAGGATCTATAGTCAGCAGTTGGCAAAATATCAGTCCTTTAACAATCCTTTTATTGTGTTAGGGAAAACTTGGGACAAATGGTGAGGCTTGGAGTGAGTTCTTGTTCAATTCTGCTCAAATGTGGAAGTTTTCAAGAAAATCTATCAGTGGATTTTTTTTTTGGTGAATAATTCAGCCACTTTAATGGTGGTAACTTGGTGTTGACCCTTAGCCTAATGTAATCCTTTTCACTATCAGCAACTATACATGTACATGCTTGTTAGTCTAGGGCAAGGGTTGTCAACCTGGGATTCATGGACCTCTCAGTTAATAGTAGGGGTCCATGGCATAAAAAAGGTTGGGAACCCCTGGTCGAGGGTATGAACTACCTGAAACTGCTTCACCCTTTCTGTTTTACAGTGACTATGTAACATTTTAAACAATATCCTGTGGTCTGCATAGTGCAAGGTATTAACATGAGGGTTACAGCCCAGTTTTATCCTGGTTAAAGTGGACATGTGTATGGCAATGTATAAACTTCACAAGAATAATTATTCAAAGTCCTGTAATAAGGAAATGACAGTGAAATTTGACAGCTATAATTAAGGTTTAAAACATCAATAAAAGTGCTCTTGAGTTTTGAGTATGATTGTTTATTTTCGATGGAGCAAATTGGATATCGTGTGGAGAGAACAGTTTAAATTTTCAAATAGACCTTCATTGGAACTCCTGATGAAATGCCCTGTCTGTGCATCTCCATGTGTTTTATCACAGATTCCAGGAAAGGTCATGTTTCACTGTTGGATAAACTTCCTGGTCCCATTGAAACCTGACAGTGTACAGAACTGGGGAACCTGCATCCCCAAAAATGGACTATTAGATCACAATGAATGATGCTTTCATTGTCCTCCTATGGTTCTATAGGACACAGGAGCAGAATTAGACCATTCTAATGAGTCTGCTTCTACGTGGCTGATATATTATCCTTCTCAATCCCATTCTCATGTCTTCACCCCATAACTTTTGATGCCCTGATTCATCATGAATCTATCAGCCTCTGCTTTAAATATACCAGATAACTTGGCTTCCGCAGTCATCTGTGGCACTGAATTCCACTGATTCACTACTTTCTGGCTAAAGAAATTCCTCCTCATATCTATCCTAAATGGACGTCCCTCTATTCTGAGGCTATGTCCTTTGGTTGTAGACACCCCCACTAATGGACACATTCTCTCAACATCCACTCTATCCAGGCCTTTCAATATTTGTTAACTTTCATCTGTTCTAAATAAGTACTCCTTGACAATAAGTACTCCTGTTTGAGTACTGTTGGGGGGACAGCCTACCTGGGGGAAGCAACAGTGGCTGTGCCTCCGGCACAGAGTCCGGCCCTGTAGTTCAGAAGGGAAGGGAAAGGAAGAAGCAGGCAGTAGTAATAGGGGACTCGATAGTTAGGGAGTCAGATAGGCGATTCTGTGGACGCGATCAGGAGACCCGGATGGTAGTTTGCCTCCCTGGTGCCAGGGTTTGGGATGTTACTGATTGCGTCCAAGATATCCTGAAGTGGGAGGGTGAGGAGCCAGAGGTCGTGGTATATATAGGTACCAATGACATAGGTAGGAAAAGGGAAGAGGTCCTGAAAGGAGAATATAGGGAGTTAGGAAGGCAGTTGAGAAGAAGGACCACAAAGGTAGTAATCTCAGGATTACTGCCTGTGACACGCGACAGTGAAAGTAGGAATGGAATTAGGTGGAGGATGAATGCGTGGCTGAGGGATTGGAGCAGGGGGCAGGGATTCAAGTTTCTGGATCATTGGGACCTCTTGGGGCAGGTGTGACCTGTACAAAAAGGATGGGTTACTCTTGAATCCTTGGGGGACCAATATCCTGGTGGGGAGATTTGCTAAGGCTACTGGGTAGACTTTAAACTAGAATGGTTGTGGGGTGGGAATCAATTTGAAGAGACTAGGGGAGAGGAGGTTAGTTCACAAATAGAGAAAGCTAGTAGACAGTGTGTGAGGGAGGATAGGCAGGTGATAGAGAAGGGGAGCGCTCAGACCGAAGATGTAGGGGAGAAGGAAGAAAAAGATAATAAAGTTGATCGCATCGTTAGGGATAAACAGAGAGGAAGAGGTGGAAAGTTTCTTAAATGCATCTATTTTAGCATTGTAAGAAAGGTGGATGAGCTTAGAACATGGACTGATAACTGGAAATATGATGTTGTAGCTATTAGTGAAACATGGTTGCAGGAGGGGTGTGATTGGCAACTAAGTATTCCTGGATTTCATTGCTTCAGGTGTGATAGAATCGGAGGAACAAGAGGAGGAGGTGTTGCATTGCTTGTCCGAGAAAATATTACAGCAGTGCTTTGGCAGGATAGATTAGAGGGCTCATCTAGGGAGACTATTTGGGTGGAATTGAGGAATGGGGAAGGTGTAGTAACACTTATAGGGGTGTATTATAGACCACTACAGCGCATCTTCAACATGAGCCTGGAGCAGAGAAGAGTACCCAGACAGTGGAAAACATCCTGTATTGTCCCGGTACCGAAGAAACCACAACCAAAGGAGTTGAATGACTTCAGACCTGTTGCCTTGACGTCGCACGTGATGAAGACCATGGAGCGGCTGATAATACAGAATCTGAGGCCACAAACCAGGCACGCCCAGGATCCTCTTCAGTTTGCGTATAAGGAGAAGGTGGGAGTGGAGGATGCTATCACGTATTTGCTGCACAAATCACTCTCTCACCTAGATGGGGTCAGTTGTGCTGTGAGGATTACATTCCTTGACTTCTCTAGTGCCTTTAACACCATCCAGCCCAAGATCTTAAGGCACAAACTAACGGAGATGGGAGTAGACTCTCACATGGTGGATTGGATAGTGGACTACTTGACAGATAGACCTCAGTATGTGCGGTTGGGAGACTGTAGGTCTGACACGGTGGTCAGCAGCACAGGAGCGCCGCAGGGAACCGTACTCTCTCCGGTCCTGTTCACCCTGTACACATCAGACTTCCAATATAACTCGGAGTCCTGCCATGTGCAGAAGTTCGCTGATGACACGGCCATAGTGGGTTGTGTCAGGAATGGACAGGAGGAGGAGTATAGGAAACTGATACAGGACTTTGTGATATGGTGCAACTCAAACTACCTGCGTCTCAATATCACCAAGACCAAGGAGATGGTGGTGGACTTTAGGAGATCTAGGCCTCATATGGAGCCAGTGATCATTAATGGAGAATGTGTGGAGCAGGTTAAGACCTACAAGTATCTGGGAGTACAGTTAGACGAGAAGCTAGACTGGACTGCCAACACAGATGCCTTGTGCAGGAAGGCACAGAGTCGACTGTACTTCCTTAGAAGGTTGGCGTCATTCAATGTCTGTAGTGAGATGCTGAAGATGTTCTATAGGTCAGTTGTGGAGAGCGCCCTCTTCTTTGTGGTGGCGTGTTGGGGAGGAAGCATTAAGAAGAGGGACGCCTCACGTCTTAATAAGCTGGTAAGGAAGGCGGGCTCTGTCGTGGGCAAAGTACTGGAGAGTTTAACATCGGTAGCAGAGCGAAGGGCGCTGAGTAGGCTACGGTCAATTATGAATAACTCTGAACATCCTCTACATAGCACCATCCAGAGACAGAGAAGCAGTTTCAGCGACAGGTTACTATCGATGCAATGCTCCTCAGACAGGATGAAGAGGTCAATACTCCCCAATGCCATTAGGCTTTACAATTCTACCGCCAGGACTTAAGAACTTTTTAAAAGCTATTATTAATGCTTTTTGAGATAGTGATTTAGATGCATATCATATTTTTTACTGAGTTAAGTATTGTATGTAATTAGTTTTGCTACAACAAGTGTATGGGACATTGGAAAAAAGTTGAATTTCCCCATGGGGATGAATAAAGTATCTATCTATCTATCCATCTAATGGGGAGTGAGAATTGGAGGAGCAAATTTGTAAGGAGATAGCAGATATTTGTAGTAAGCACAAGGTTGTGATTGTGGGAAGTTTTAATTTTCCACACACAGACTGGGAAGCCCATTCTGTAAAAGGGTTTGGAGTTTGTAAAATATGTGCAGGATAGTTTTTTGCAGCAATACATAGAGGTACTGACTAGAGAAGGGGCAGTATTGGATCTCCTGTTAGGGAATGAGATAGGTCAGGTGACGGAGGTATGTGTTGGGGAGCACTTCGGGTCCCGTGATCACAATGCCATTAGTTTCAATATAATTATGGAGAAGGATAGGACTGGATCCAGGGTTGAGATTTTTGATTGGAGAAAGGCTCACTTTGAGGAGATGCGAAAGGATTTAGAAGGAGTGGATTGGGACAATTTGTTTTATGGGATGGATGTAATAGAGAAATGGAGGTCATTTTAAGGTGAAATTTTGAGGGTACAGAATCTTTATGTTCCTGTTAGGTTGAAAGGAAAGGTTAAAAGTTTGAGAGCGCCGTGGTTTTCAAGGGATATTGGAAACTTGGTTCGGAAAAAGAGGGAGATCTATAATAAATATAGGCAGCATGGAGTAAATGAGGTGCTTGAGTAATATAAAGAATGTAAAAAGAATCTTAAAGAAATTAGAAAAGCTAAAAGAAGATGAGGTTGCTTTGGCAAGAAAGGTGAAAATAAATCCGAAGAGTTTCTACAGTTATATTAATAGCAAAAGGATAGTGAGGGATAAAATTGGCCCCTTAGAGAATCAGAGTGGACAGCTATATGTGGAGCCGAAAGAGATGGGGTAGATTTTGAACAATTTCTTTTCTTTGGTATTCACTAAGGAGAAGGATATTGAATTGTGTAAGGGAAGGGAAACAAGTAGGGAAGTTATGGAAACTATGATGATTAAAGAGGAGAAAGTACTGGCACTTTTAAGGAATATAGAAGTGGATAAATCTCCAGATCCAGACAGGATATTCCCTAGGACCTTGAGGGAGGTTAGTGTATAAATAGCAGGGGCTCTGACAGAAATATTTCAAATGTCATTAGAAACGGGGATGGTGCTGGAGGATTGGCGTATTGCTCATGTGGTTCCATTGTTTAAAAAGGGTTCTAAGAGTAAACCTAGCAATTATAGGCCTGTCAGTTAGACGTCAGTGGTGGGTAAATTAATAGAAAGTATTCTTAAATGGTATATATAATTATCTGGATAGACAGGGTCTGATTAGGAACAGTCAGCATGGATTTGTGCATGGAAGGTCATGTTTGACAAATCTTATTGAATTTTTTGAAGAGGTTACTAGGAAAGTTGAGGGTAGAGCAGTGGATGTTGTCTATATGGACTTCAGTAAGGCCTTTGACAAGGTTCCACACGGAAGGTTAGTTAGGAAGTTGTAAAATGGATTCAACAGTGGCTGGATGGGAGATGCCAGAGAGTAGTAGTGGATAACTGTTTGTCAGGTTGGAGGCCGGTGACTAGTGGTGTGCCTCAGGGATCTGTATTGGGTCCAATGTTGTTTGTCATATACGTTAATGATCTGGATGATGCGGTGGTAAATTGGATTAGTAAGAATGCAGATGATACTAAGGTGGGTGGCGTTGTGGATAATGAAGTAGGTTTTCAAAGCTTGCAGAGAGATTTAGGCCATTTAGAAGAGTGGGCTGAACAATGGCAGATGGAGTTTAATGCTGATAAATGTGAGGTGCTACATTTTGGTAGGAATAATCCAAATAGGACATACATGGTAAATGGTAGGGCATTGAAGAATGCAGTAGAACAGAGTGATCTAGGAATAATGGTGCATAGTTCCCTGAAGGTGGAATCTCATGTGGATGGGGTGGTGAAGAAAGCCTTTGGTATGCTGGCATTTATAAATCAGAGCATTGAGTATAGGAGTTGGGATGCAATGTTAAAATTGTACAAGGCATTGTTAAGACTGAATTTGGAGTATTGTGTACAGTTCTGGTCACTGAATTGTAGGAAAGATATCAACAAAATAGACAGTACAAAGAAGATTTACTAGAATGTTACCTGGGTTTCAGCACCTAAGTTGCAGGGAAAGGCTGAATAAGTTAGGTCTTTATTCTTTGGCGTGTAGAAGGTTGAGGGGGGAGTTGATAGAGGTATTTAAAATAATGAGGGGGATAGATCGAGTTGACGTGGATAGGCTTTTTCCATTGAGAGTAGGGGTGATTCAAACAAGAGGACATGATTTGAGAGTTGGAGGGAAAAAGTTTAAGGGTAACATGAGGGGGAACTTCTTTACTCAGAGAGTGGTAGCTCTGTGGAATGAGCTTCCAGTAGAAGTGGTAGAGGCAGGTTCGGTATTGTCATTTAAAGTAAAATTGGATAGGTATATGGACAGGAAAGGAATGGAGGGTTATGGGCTGAGTGTGGGCCAGTGGGACTAGGTGAGTGTAAGCGTCGGCACGGACTAGAAAGGCTGAGATGGCCTGTTTCCGTGCTGTAATTGTTATATGGTTATAAATGGACTGTGCCCTCTGGTCCTAGACTCCCAACATCTTTTCCACATCCACTCTATATGGGCCTTTGAATATTAAATAGATTTTAATGACACCCGCCCACATTCTTTTAAACTCCAGAAAATACAGGCCTAGAGTCATCAAATGCTCCTCATACATTAACCCTTCCATTCACAATCATTCTCATGGACCTCTTCTGGAATGCCAGCACATTTTTTTAGATAAGGTGCCCAAGGCTGGTTACAAATCTCCCAACACTTTATAAAGCCTCAGCATTTCATTCTTGTTTTTAATATTCTAGTCCTTTTGAAATGAATGCTAACATTGCATTTGCTTTTCTCACCACTGACACAACCTGCAAATCAACCTTTCGGGTGTTCGGCACAAGGATTCCCAAGTCCAGTTGTGTCTCAGATTTTTGGATTTTCTCCCCATTTAGAAAATAGTTTGCACACTTATTTCTTCTACCAAACTGCATAACCATGCATTTTCCAACATTGTATTTTATTTGCCACTTTCTAGCCCATTCTCCTAATCTGTCCAAGTCCTTTGGCAGCCTTCCTGTTTCCTCAACATTACCTACCCCTCCATCAATCTTCGTATTATCTGTAACTTGGCAGCAAAGCCATCTATTCCATCATCTAAATCATTGATATACAACATAAAAAGAAGTGGTCCCAACACTGTCCCCTGCGGAATACCACTAGTCACTGGCAGCCAACCAGACAAGGATCCTTTTATTCCCACTCGCTGCCTCCTACCAATCAGCCAATGCTCTAACCATCCTAGTAACTTTTCTGTAATACCATGGGCTCTTAACTTGGGAAGCAGTCTCATGTGCGGCACTTTGTCAAAGGCCTTCTGAAAGTCCAAAATTACAACATCCACTGCATCCCCTTTATTTATCCTACTTGTAATCTCCTCATAAAATTCTAACAGGTTTGTCAGGTATGATTTTCTCTTGAGGAAACCATGCTGACTTTGTCCTAATTTGTCCTGTGTCACCAAGTACTCCATCACCTCATCCTTAACAATTGATTCCAGCATCTTCCCAACCACTGAGGTCAGGCTAACTGGTCTATAATTTCCTTTCTGCTGCCTCCTTCCTCTCAAAGAGTGGAGTGACATTGGCATGGTGCCAAAGGGCTGGAAAATTGCAAGAGTCCAATGATTTTTGAAAGATCATCGAAAGAGCCGCAATCTCTACTGTTACCTAGGGTGCAGCTTTCCTGGTCCAGGTGACTTAAGTTCCCTTAGGCTTTGATTTCACGACACATGCCGGTGATAATAAACCTAATACTGACTTTCTCCCTTATAATAGTAACTGCACTCACTTCTCTTCCCTCACCCTTCAACATCTGGCACAGTGAAGACTGATATGAAATACTCATTTAGTTCATCTGCCATCTCCTTGTCCCCTGTTATTATTTCTCTGGCCTCATTTTCTAGCAGTCCTATATCTAGTCTCTCCTCTTTTTAAAAAAATATTTGAAAAAGCTTTTACTATCCTCTTTGAGCAACACACACAAAATGCTGGTGGAACACAGCAGGCCAGGCAGCATCTATAGGAAGAAGTACAGTTGACGTTTTGGGCCAAGACCCTTCGTCAGGAATAACTGAAGGAAAAGATGGTAAGAGATTTGAAAGGGGGAGGAGGAGATCTGAAATGATAGAAGACAGGAGGGGGGAGGATAAATTAAGAGCTGGAAAGTTGATTGGCAAAAGGGATTCACAGCTGGAGAAGGGAAACCTGACTACTCAGAGGATGTGCAGACCAGCTGGCAGATGTTCTCACTGACCAACATCTCCCTGAGCAGCACCACAGTTCCAACGTGCTTCAAGGCCGCCACCCTTTCTTTCTCCCGAGGCCTCCCGTCCCATGATCCTTTCCCTTATCCAGCTCTGTACCACTTTTGCCAATCACCTTTCCAGCACTTAGCTTCATCCCACCCCCTCCGGTCTACTCCTATCATTTTGCATTTCTCCCTCCCCCTCCACCTCCAACTTTCAAATCTCTTAGTATCTTCCATTTCAGTTAGTACTGGCGAAAGGTCTCGGCCCGAAACGTCGACAGCGCTTCTCCCTATAGATGCTGCCTGGCCTGCTGTGTTCCACCAGCATTTTGTGTGTGTTATTTGTATCAGCAGCCTTTTTTGACATGCCTCTAGTTACTGTGCCGGCAGGATAAACTTCAGAATCTATGGGTGGGTCCTCAGCAGCAGCAGGCTTGCTCGTTAGCTGAACCGCTGGATACATATCTCCACCTGCAAGGTCATTACCGAGTAAGACATCAACATTGTCTAGCGGTAATTCAGATCGCACCCCTATTGTGACTAGTCTGGATCCAAGTCACACTTCAGAATTATCTTATGCAAAGGTACGGCCTCAGTCCCTTTTCTAAAACCTTTGATAATGTTCACTTCACCAGTCTCCGTCTCAGCACCAAATTCCAAAACACTCTTTAAAATCAATGACTGGAAAGCTCCAGATTCTCACTGGAACCGGGGTTGACCCCTGTTTTCCAGACACAAACCCCTTCAAAATAAATCCCTCGTGTCCTTCTTGAACTCGGCCTGACCCCTCCTTCCTCAGCGGTATTTTAACCAGCTGGACACAGGCATTTGGGGTTGTTGCCTTTCCTTTTCCCTTATCTCTTTTTGGAGTGAAACACCCAGACGCTATGTGACTGGGCTTCCCACAATGGAAACACGTTGTGGTGAACTACATATACCTGTCTGGACACGCCTCCTGCTGACTCTGCTCCTGTGGCTCCTCCCACAGACCCATGTATAAAGGCGATTGAGGCCTGAGCCCGGATGTAGTATGGTGGTCAACCACTGCTTGTTCCCTCTTCCAGTCAATAAATGCCGATATCTCGCCTTTAAGTCTCAGAGAGAGTTATTGATGGTGCATCACACGTAAAACTGGGGAACTTTCCTCCCAACTGCTTCTCGTCCTCCTTGCCTTTCTCGTTAGTCCCTGGTTTATTTTCTGGTTTAGCTGGTAGGCTCTCTCTGCCATCCCTGTTACCCTTTTGATAGCTCTTGCTCCGGAAAAACTTTACCTTGTGGGTTAAAGCATACTCCTCTGCTAACTTAGCAGATTTTGACAGGGTCTTAGCCTCTTTCTCATTCAGGTATGTCCTTATGTTGTCAGGGACACAATTTTTAAATTCTTCAATCAATATCAGCTCCCTCAATTTGTCCATATACTCATCCACCTTTTCCGAAGCGCACCAACGATCAAAGTACACACATTTCTCGCGGGCAAACTCCACAAACGTTTGGTTCCACTGCTTCCTCAATTCTCTGAACTTTTGTTGATATGCCTCTGGAACCAACTCATAAGCCTTAAGTGTAGCATCTTTCGCTTCATCATAATCATTTGCGTCTGCCGTAGACAACGCCGAATATGCTCGTTGAGCCTTCCTCTTAAGTACACATTGTAACAACACAACCCACGTATCTCTTGGCCAGTTCTGATTTATGGCCACTTTTTCAAAATGTAGGAAGTACCTATCGATTTCTGCTTCCTCAAATGGAGTACCAACTTAATTTCTCGACGAACGTCAAACCTCTCCCCACGGTCTGCCACGCGATCCTCATGCTGCCATTTTTCTCTCTCGAACTGTCTGTCTTTCTGCTTCTTCTCTCTGTTTCTTTGCTTCATCAGCCTTGACCTTCATTCTCTCTAGCCTCATCTGTTCCAGACGTATCTGGACCCCCCCCCCCCTTCCCTAGGAAAGCCCTCTAATGCCTCCCCATCAAATTCCCCTGTGGAGGCATAATATTCAGCTATTTTCCTTTGAATTTCTGCCTTTGTCATACCCTTCTTGACCTCAATGCATCAAATGCATCTACTGCTCCTCGGTAGAGATCGTTAAGAGCACCAAATTTCTTGGTGTTCACCTGACGGAGAATCTCACCTGGTCCCTCAACACCAGCTCCATAGCAAAGAAAGCCCAGCAGTGTCTCTACTTTCTGCAAAGGCTGAGGAAAGTCCATCACCCCCCCCCCCACCGCCCCCTCCATCCTCATCACATTCAACAGGGAGCATCCTGAGCAGCTGAATCACTGCCTGGTTCGGAAATTGCACCATCTCGGATCGCAAGACCCTGCAGCGGATAGTGAGGTCAGCTGAGAAGATCTTCGGGGTCTCTCTTCCCGCCATCACGGACATTTACACTACACGCTGCATCCGCAAAGGAAACAGCATTATGAAGGACCCCATGCACCCCTCGTACAATCTCTTCTCCCTCCTGCCGTCTGGGAAAAGGCACCGAAGCATTCGGGCTCTCACAACCAGACTATGTAACAGTTTCTTCCCCCAAGCTATCAGACTCCTCAATACCCGAAGCCTGGACTGACACCTCGCCCTGCTGTCCTGTTTATTATTTATTGTAATGCCTGCACTGTTTTGTGCACTTTATGCAGTCCTGGGTAGGTCTGTAGTCTAGTGCAGTTGTTTTTTTATGTGGTTCAGTCTAGTTTTTGCACTGTCATGTAACACCATGGTCCTGAAAAACATTGTCTCATTTTTACTATGTGCTATACCAGCAGTTATGGTCAAAATGACAATAAGAGTGACTTGAATTGATAAGACATGCTCCCCAATCCAGGCAACATCCTTGTAAATCTCCTCTGCACCCTTTCTATGGCTTCCACATCCTTCCTGTAGTGAGGCGACCAGAACTGAGCACAGTACTCCAAATGGGGTCTGATCAGGATCCTACTCGGCTCCTAAATTTAATTCCACGATTGATGAAGGCCAATACACCATATGTCTTCTTAACCACAGAGTCAACCTGCACAGCTGCTTTGAGCGTCCTATGGACTCGGACCCCAAGATCCCTCTGATCCTCCACACAGCCAAGAGTCTTACCATTAATACTATATTCTGTCATCATATTTGACCTACCAAAATGAGCCACTTCACACTTAGAACATAGAATAGTACAGCACATTACAGGCCCTTCGGCCCACAATGTTGTGTCGACCCTCAAATCCTGCTTCCCATATAACCCCCCACCTTAAATTCCTTCATATACCTGTCTAGTAGTCTCTTAAACTTCACTAGTGTATCTGCCTCCACTACTGACTCAGGCAGTGCATTCCACATACCAACCACTCTCTGAGTGAAAAACCTTCCTCTAATATCCCCCTTGAATTTCCCACCCCTTACCTTAAAGCCATGTCCTCTTGTATTGAGCAGTGGTGCCCTGGGGAAGAGGCGCTGGCTGTCCACTCTGTCTATTCCTCTTAATATCTTGTATACCTCTATCATGGCTCCTCCCATCATCCTCCTTCTCTCCAAAGAGTAAAGCCCCAGCTCCCTTAATCTCTGATCATAATCCATACTCTCTAAACCAGGCAGCATCCTGGTAAATCTCCTCTGTACCCTTTCCAATGCTTCCACATCCTTCCTATACTGAGGCGACCAGAACTGGACACAGTACTCCAAGTGTGACCTAACTAGAGTTTTATAGAGCTGCATCATTACATCGTGTCTCTTAAATTCTATTCCTCGACTTATGAAAGCTAACACCCCATAAGCTTTCTTAACTACCCTATCTACCTGTGAGGCAACTTTCAGGGATCTGTGGGTGGGTACCCCCAGATCCCTCTGCTCCTCCACACTACCAAGTATCCTGCCATTTACTTTGTACTCTGCCTTGGAGTTTGTCCTTCCAAAGTGTACCACCTCACACTTCTCCGGGTTAAACTCCATCTGCCACTTCTCAGCCCACTTCTGCATCCTATCAATGTCTCTGCAATCTTCGACAATCCTCTACACTATCCACAACATCTCCAACCTCTGTGTCTTCATCAAACTTACTAACCCATCCCTCCACTTCCTCATCCAGGTCATTTATAAAAATGACAAAGAGTAAGGGTCCCAGAACAGATCCCTGAGGCACTCCACTAGTGACCGACCTCCATGCAGAATATGACCTGTCTACAATCACTCTTTGTCTTCTGTGGGCAAGCCAGTTCTGTATCCACAAAACAATGTTCCCTTGGATCCCATGTCTCCTTACTTTCTCAATAAGCCTTGCATGGGGTACCTTATCAAATACCTTGCTGAAATCCATATACACTACATCTATTGCTCTTCCTTCATTAATGTGTTTAGTCACATCCTCAAAAAATTCAATCAGGCTCGAAAAACATTCTCATTTTTACTATGTACTGTACATAGCAGTTATGGTCGAAATGACAATAAAAATGACTTGACTTGAAAGGATCATGGGATGGGAGGCCTAGGGAGAAAGAAAGGGGGAGGGGAGCACCAGAGGGAGATGGAGAACAGGCAAGGAGTGATTGTGGGAGGGGCGGAGAGATTAAAAAAAAGGGGTATAATAAACAAATAAGGGATGTCATGTAAAAAAAAAGAGAATGTCTTTAAAAAAAAAAATTTGGGTATGTATATTGACAGGAAAGGAATGAAGGGTTATGGGCTCAATGCGGGTCAGTGGGACTAGGTGAGAGTAAGCATTTGGTACGGACTAGAAGGGCCGCGATGACCTGTTTCCATGCTGTAATTGTTGTGGTTATATGGAAGGGGAGGTGGGGTATTAACTGAAGTTGGAGAAATCAATGTTCATGCCATCAGGTTGGAGGCTACCCAGACAGAATGTAAGCTGTTGTTCCTCCAACGTAAGTGTGGCTTCATCTTGACAGTAGAGGAGGCCGGGGATATACATATCAGAATGGGAATGGGACATGGAATTAAAATGTGTGGCCACTGGGAGATCCTGATTTCTCTGGCAGACAGAGCGTACGTGTTCAGCGAAATGGTCTCCCAGTCTGCGTTGGGTCTCACCAATATATAAAAGGCTGCACTGGGAGCACCGGACACAGTATACCACACCAGCCGACTCACAGGTGAAGTGTCGCCTCACCTGGAAGGACTGTCTGGGGCCCTGAATGGTGATGAGGGAGGAAGTGTAAGGGCAGGTGTAGCACTTGTTCCGCTTACAAGGATAAGTGCCAGGAGGGAGATCGGTGGGAAGGAATAGGGAAATGGACAAGCGAGTCATGTAGGGAGCGATCCCTGCGGAAAGCAGAAGGGGGGGGGGGGTGAGGGAAAGATGTGCTTGGTAGTGGGATCCCGTTGGAAGTGGCTGAAGTTACGGAGAATTATATGTTGGACCTGGAGGCAGGTGGGTGAGGACAAGGGAAATCCTATCCCTAGTGGGGTGGCGGGAGGATGGAGTGAGAGCAGATGTGCGTGAAATGGGAGTGATGCCTTTGAGAGCAGAGTTGATGATGGAGGAAGGGAAGCCCCTAACCCTAACCTCTTTGATATTGTTTGCTAACTTGCTTTCATATTTCCATCAAGAGAAAACCTGCAGATGCTAGAAATCCAAGCAACTCACACAAAATGCTGGCCAAGCAGCATCTATGGAAAAAAAAAGTAGTCGACATTTCAGGTGAAGACCCTTCTTGACAAAACTGCTCTAAAAAGCCATCTTGTAGACATTAAACAAACTCGCTCGGTATCCTTTTCCAGCCTGATTTTCCCAACCTCCATGTTAAAATCTTTCATTAACATCATAACATTGCCCTTATTAAAAATAAATGGTGTGACAAATAATGAGATTTATTTGTGGATTTATGGTGGATGGAAAGAAGCTGTTTCTGAATCATTACTAAATGTTCCAAAATTATTAAGCTAGTCCTTTTTTAATTGCCATGTGTGACCCATTCTCCACCCTCTCCAGCAGTGTATTTGGGATGTCTGTAGAGAGGAAGGGAGATACAAGACATTTCAGATGGGCAGGAGTGCTGAAGAGTGAGGTTGAAGGAAATTCTCTCCATCTGCCCTTCATTTGGTTCCAAAGTTCAAAGTATTATCAAAGTATCAACCTGAGATTCATTTTATTGTGGGCATTCACAATAAATACAAAAAAACACAATAAAATCAATTAAAGATTGCCCGTGCAAAAGATGACAAAGTTCAAATACAGAAAGACAAAGCAGCAATAAATATCAAGACCAGGAGATGAAGTGTCCTTGAAAGTGAGTCCATATGTTGTAGGAACAGTTGAGTGATGGAGTGAGAGCTCTGGTTAAAAAGCTTGATGGCTGAGCGGTAATTACTGCTCCTGAACCTGATGGTGTGTGGTCTGAGGTACAGCACCTCCTTCCTCACGTCAGCAGCAAGATGGGTGGTGGGGTCCCGCTTTCCTGCGACATCGCTCCGTGAAGATACACTCAGTGGTGAGGAGGGCTTCACCGCTGATGGTCTGGGCCGTAGGAATTTGTTCACCAGCCCTCTTCCTCTCCGTTATTCAGAGCCGCCGTGGGATTTTAAAGATAAATTATAATACCCTGCTGCTCCTACATATTGATTTGTTAGCTCAAATGCTATTCATCTCTTCGAGCGGAAGAGCGTGAAGATGATTGGAGTATTACCATGTCAGTCATTACCAGAGCCCGCACTCCAGCCAGCTAAATATCTAGAAGGTGATGCAGTAGAAGGCGGGATCTTCAGTAATCCGATGATGTGATTCGTGCACCCTTTCGCCAAGGTGAGAATAATGGCGCCCGTTGTCCAATTAAGAATGAGCAACTGTCCATGGTTGTGGATGATTGGCAAGAGCTGACGTCACTCATAAAACTGCGGCCTGGCAAGGCGGATGGACGTGCGCCTATGTCCTATAGGCCACTGAGACGTCATTTAGGGCGGAAGGGGCGGGGTGGAACTGTGGACTCGGCCATGGTAGGCAAGGAGAAGGAGTTAACTATCCACTTCAGTCCAGGTTGTGTGCAGCTGCTTGAGGTAAGCGGCCCTCAGAACACCGGGACACCGGTCGCTGGCCCCTTTATTGCGGCTTCAATCCGGTGCAGTCGGTCCCCGCAGTCGCGTCAGAAACGGCCCCCCCTCGAAGCTGGGCCCAGAGGAAAGTTCCCTCACCGAGAGGGGTTGTACTGAGGGAGAGTCACACTGGGAGGGGTGGTACTGAGGGAGGGTCACACTGGGAGGGGTGGTACTGAGGGAGGGTCACACTGGGAGAGGTGGTATTGAGGGAGGGTCACAATGTGTGTGGGAGGAGAGGTACTGAGAGAGGGTCACACTGGGAGAGGTGGTACTGAGGGAGGGTCACTGTGGGAGGGGTGGTACCGAGGGAGAGTCACTGGGAGGGTCGTACTGTGGGAGGGTCACACTGGGAGAGGTGGTACTGAGAGAGGGTCACACTGTGTGGGAGGAGAGGTACTGAGAGAGGGTCACACTGGGAGAGGTGGTACTGAGGGAGGGTCACACTGGGAGAGGTGGTATTGAGGGAGGGTCACACTGTGTGGGAGGAGAGGTACTGAGGGAGGGTCACACTGGGAGAGGTGGTATTGAGGGAGGGTCACACTGTGTGTGGGAGGAGAGGAACTGAGAGAGGGTCACACTGGGAGAGGTGGTATTGAGGGAGGTTTACTCTGTGGGGGGGGTACTGAAAGAGAGTCACTGTGGGAGGGGTGGTACCGAGGGAGAGTCACTGGGAGGGTCGCACTGTGGGAGGGGCTGTAGTGAGGGGTGGTACTGAGGGAGAGTCACTGTGGGAGGGGTGGTACTGAGGGAGGGTCACACTGGGAGAGGTGGTATTGAGGGAGGGTCACACTGGGAGAGGTGGTATTGAGGGAGGGTCACACTGTGTGGGAGGAGAGGTACTGAGGAAGGGTCACACTGGGAGAGGTGGTATTGAGGGAGGGTCACACTGTGGGAGGAGAGGTACTGAGAGAGGGTCACACTGGGAGAGGTGGTATTGAGGGAGGGTTACTCTGTGGGGGGGTACTGAAAGAGAGTCACTGTGGGAGGGGTGGTACCGAGGGAGAGTCACTGGGAGGGTCGCACTGTGGGAGGGGCTGTAGTGAGGGACGGTCAATGTGAGAGGGGTGGTACTGAGGGGGGCTCACACTGTGGGAGGGGTGGTTCTGAGGGGGGTCAGTGTGGGAGGGGGTGATACTGAGGGAGAGGCACACTGGGTTGGAAAGTGTTCAGTCAGGTAATACCATATAATAGGTTCTCGAGCAGGTTCACTGACACCCCGTCCACCTGTCCATTCTGTGGGCAGGAGGAGTCAGTGCACCATGCTTTCATGGAATGTGAGAGGTTGCAGCCGCTCTTTGAGTTTCTCAGAGAGCTGCTGCTGAGTTTCTGGCTGACTTGAGTCCCATACTCCTCATATATGGACACCCAGTTCAGAAGGGGGTGGGTCATGAGGACGATCTCCTGGTGGGTCGGTCCTGGGCCTGGCCAAGACTGTCATAAACAAGTCGAGGTGGAGGGCACTGCCCGGGCCGACTGCTTGCTCCTTTTCCGAGGATACGTTTGTGCCCGGCTGTCCTTGGAGAGGGAGCACACAGTCACAACGGGTACACTGGGGGATTTCTGTGAGAGGTCGTCCCTCAGTGGTATTGACTGTTTTATAGACGGTAGTGACAATATTTTAAGCAGAGTGTGCTTACTGTCTTGTAATTGCTGAATGTTTGTGCCTTGTGTATATGTGATGTAAATGAATGTAGTTAAAAAAAATTGTGATACTGAGGGAGGGTCGCACTGTGGGAGGGCGGTACTGAGGGAGAGTCTCACTGTAGGAGGGAGGTGTAATGAGAGAGAGGCGCAACCTGTAGGAACTCTCTCCTAAAGTTGAAAATTTGTGGCAAAATCACAAAGAAAAGATTTGGGGACCATCAGAAGACTTTGGGAGTGTGGAGTATCATCTCAGCAGTGGACTGAAAGTTTCTTTGCCTGAAAAGTTTCTGTTTGGTGAAGTTTTTCGGGCCATGTCTATTTAGCACTGAGCAGTGGGTGCGCGTGGCAGATTGCCAAAGTTTGGAATCTAACTCTGCCAGAAGCAGGGATGGATTTATTCTGTTTGTAACAAAGGAAAATTTCTCCTCTGGAGTGCTTATCCCCAGGGTAGCTGCTGAAGAGGACTTTGGAGCAGCTGACAGAAGAATGGACTGGCCCTTCATTGTTTGTAGCCGCACGGACGTGCTGAGGTTTTAACACCTCGCGGACTTCCCCTGCCTGTCCACCCCTTTTCTCCCCTCCGTCCTGTCTCATCTCTGAACTGTCTGTTTTTGACTGTTCACTGGTGTTTCTCTGGGTGCAGACTGTGTAATATCCCAGTCATGGAATGACGCTGAGTGTGGGTTCAGGTGACGGGGAGGGAGGTGGAAAAGGAGAAGCTTCTCCCCTGAGAGAAGGAGTGGGCGGTAGTTGTTGATCGAGCTCGGAGGGGTCCTGGGGCCCTTGAGATTCAGGAAGAGCCTGGTTGTCGGAGGAGGGGAAGTGGTGCCTCCGAAAT
Organism: Hemitrygon akajei; assembly: GCF_048418815.1. NCBI lineage: Eukaryota > Metazoa > Chordata > Chondrichthyes > Myliobatiformes > Dasyatidae > Hemitrygon > Hemitrygon akajei. Next base: position 2,458,216 of record NC_133138.1, on the reverse strand, counting down.
GGAGGTCGGCATGCCTCAGCGTATGTGTCCTGAACCTTCGGAGGGATGCTTCCACTGAGCCTGAAGACCAGGGGCCACTCGAGGAAGATTTACCCCTGGTAAAGGCTATATTCCCTTCGGAGCTGGAGGATTGCCCTCTGCTGGGGTCTCATCACCAGAACATGCATCCTCTTGGCTGGTGAGCGGTGTCGTTGTAGAGGGGCAGTGTGGGGAGGCAGACACCTTCAGTTGAGACAGCACACTCAGAACTGGGGTGCAGCAAAGCCCTGTAGAAGGGCATTGCTTGTGGTGGAGGGTCACCAGTGGGATTAATTTCCCAGATTGCCTCAATCAAGGCTAAATACTCTGCTGAGGTCTGAGTGTCTGGTCCATGAGGTGAACAGAGCAACCCTGGATCGCCATTCTGTGCAGCTAATCAGAGAGAGGATGTCCTAAGGGGTGAGGTGGGAGTGGACTGTTCTCGTGCTGATTCTGGGGAGGGCGACAAGGATGTGCAGATGGGCATGACCCAACGTATCCTGGCTCTGGGAGTGATTCTGGTCCCAGGGATGGCGGGGCCTCCCTCTGTCACTGGTCCTGGGGATGGGATAGTGCCCATGGTGGGGTCTTCTGTTAGGGCTGCAGTGAGAAGTGAGGTGGTCACATCGGGTGCAGATGATGACTGATTGGATAGTGAGGAGAGCCTGGGATGCAATGAGGGAAAAGTGGGGTGACATGAAGCTGAGAAGGCAGACAGTCACAGGCCATCTCTGTGGAGGAGATCCGGATGTTTGTGAAGGAATACTGGAAGAAACTGATTGCTGCTCAGATCTGTGAGGGATTGACCAGTCTCTCTGCACTATTCTCCAACAGGAGGGGAGGGGAATTGAAGTGACCCGTAAAGAGAGGTGTCAGTGTAAGAAACTCCTGGAGTCTGTGGAGAAGTGTTGTGAAGACAGAAGATGGCTGGAAGGAGAGCTCTGCTCCTATCTAGGGCTCTGGTTTAGTACCTCAATAAGAAGCATCATGAAGTTAAGTGTGACAGTAGGAGGCGTTCCACAGATTCCATCATCGCTCTGTCCTCTGGGACAGGAGATATGTGGTGAACTTCTTGCAGGAAACCTGCACTGTTCCAGGTGATGAAACCAACTGGCTCATGGAATGGTGGAGGTTCCACATGAGTCACCTCAACTCCACTTCCAGCAGGGTGGCCCCTTTTTGCCAGCCTGCAATAGTGAAGGTTCAGGCTGTCTGCTTCACCTTGCCGTGTGCCAGGATGGTGTGCCGATGCATTTTGTCAGTGTGTACACCCTTGAGCCCGGCCCACTACAGGCGTGCCTGTTCAGAGGGTGCCTGCATTGCTGGAGTCCACAGATCATAATGAATGCATCTCATCCTGGGAGGTGGAGACTCACAGATCGATCATCTGTATGCCTCAGGGCACATGTCTCCTTGGTATTGCCTGCATCCATGTGGCTGTTTGCCTGCTCGGACCACCACCTGGTGTGGGTGGAGCTGAAGGCGCTTCCTGCACAGGTAGGATCCACGTACTGGTACTTCAACCACCGGCTGCTAGATGTTGGCCGGTTCCAGGATTCATTCCGTCAGTTCTGGAGGCCTGGCAGGAAGAACGGGACTTTCCCCTCCCTGAGGCTGTGGTGGGATGTGGACGAGGCTCACATCTAACTGTTCTGGCATGAATATGTTCGTGGGCTGACTGAGTGGCTTGATGCACTGTTGTTTTTGGTAGAGCTGACCAGTGCCCTCAGCCAGCTGTAGAGAGGCAAATCCTGGGGACTGGGTGGTTGACCATTGAATTTCTCTGGGCCTTCTGGGTATCGTAGGGTTTGATTATTCAAGGGTATTGGGGGAAAGCATGGTGGATGCCACTCACTTGGTGCAGGGCAGTTGTAGCCCTGCTGCCAAAGAACGGGGATCTCCGTTGCTTGAAGAATTGGCGCCCAGCATCTCTCCTCAGTGTGTAGTACAAGATCTTTGCCCAGACAATGGCCAGTTGTCTGGGCTCTGTGCTGGCCCAGTAGTCCACCTTTATCAGTCCTGCATAGTCCCAGGATGGTTGATCCAGGACAATATCCTGGATATCTGGGATCTGATTTACCTGTGCCAGAAGGCTGGTCTGTTAGTCACCTTTCTTCTTTGACCAAGAGAAGGCTTTTGATAGAGTAACCAGGAGTACCTTTTTGGGACTCTGCGAGCATTCGGACTCGGGCCACATTTTTTGGCCCACATCCAACTGTTGTACACGGCTGCGGAGTCCCTCGTTAAGGCTAATGAGTCCTTGACGGTGTCCTTGTGCATTGCGAGGGTGGTGCGTTAGAGGTGCCCCATCAGGGCAGTTGTATTCTGTTTGCGTGGAGTCTTTCCTGTGCCTTCTTCGTAAGAGGTTAACGGGTTTGGTTCTACACGAACCAGACATTGAGGTCGTTCTTTCGATTTATGCCGATGACATCTTCCTCCCTGTTACTGACCCTTTTGACTTCTAGGTGATGAAGGACTGCCAGAAGATCTTTTCAGCCGCTTCCTCTGCAAGGGTCAACTGGGAAAAGTGTGCAGGCATCTTGGGCCAGTGGCAGGTGAAAGGGTCTCTGTCGGAGGGGCTGAGACCTGTTGCATGGAGCAACACGCACATCCTCCACCTGAGGGTCTACCTGACAGCCAGAGGAGGTCTGTCTAGCAAACTGGAGGGACAAAAATCTCTCCCTGGCTGGGGTGATGGTCTGGACTCCATGCAATTTCAAACATTCGTATTAAATCAGCTGGTAGCCTTCCTGATATGGTACCAGCTGGTTACTTTATTCCTGCCCACTGCCTTTGTCTACAGGACCCAGAAGAGGCTGGTGGACTTCTGGAGCAGTCGAGGGCATTGGGCCTCTGCTGTGGTCCCGAGTCTACTGATTGTGGAGGGCAGCCATTCATTGGTGTGTGTGTGCACCAGCTGGCGGCTCTCCACCTCAGGACCCTGTACTGTGACCACCCTCTGAGATGGCACTTGCTGGCATCAACTTTTTCCATTGGGGACTTTGCCTACTGGAGGGCGCGCAGCTTCCAGTGGACAGCATCAGCCATGCTGCTTTGAGGGAACGGCCATGGTTTTACCGAGAGTTGTTGAGGGTGTGGAGTTTAATCTCGACCAGACGGTGTTCCTGCGCTAGTAGGGGAGGGGTGGCAGAGTTAGCTGTGAGGGGACTGGATTCCATCCTGACACATTGGGTGTCGAAGGGACTTGTGGAAGTGGAGCAGTTCCAGCTGCACCAACAGCTGGTTACAAGACGTAAGAGCAGAATTAAACCATTCAGACGATCGAGTTTGCTCTGCCATTCCATCATGGCTGGTCCCAGATCCCACTCAACCCCATACACCTTTGGTGTCCTGACCAATCAGGAAGCTATCATTTTTTGCTTTAACTATACCCATAGTCGTGGCTTCCACAGCTGTCTGTGGCAGAGCATTCCATAGATTCACTACTGTGTGGATTAAAAAAATAATTCCTTCTTACCTCTATTCTAAAAGGATCTGCCCTCAAAGTTTGAGGCTGTGCCCTCTGGCTACCACCACAGCAGGAAACATCCTCACCATATCTACCCTCTCTAGCCCTTTCAATGCTTGACAGGTTTCAATGAGATCCCTACGCACTCTTCTAAATTCCAGTGAGTTCAGGCTCAAAGCTGTATGTTAACCCCTTCATTCCCAGAATCATCATCGTGAACCTCCTCTGGACTCTCTTCAATGCCATCACATACGGGGCCCAAAACTGTTCACAAAACTCCAAGTGCAGCCTGACAAGTGTCTTATAAAGGCTCAGCATTATCTCCTTGTTTTTATACTCTATTCCCCTTGAAATGACTGCCAACATTGCATTTGCCTTTACCACAGATTCAACCTGTAAATTAATCTTCTGGGAGTTTTACACATGGACTTCTGAGTCCCTCTGCACCTCTGATGTTTGAACCATCTTCCCATTTAGGACATTCTCCATGCTATTGTTCCTTTTACTAAAATGCATTATCATACATTTCCCAATACTGTATTCCATCTGCAACTTCTTTGTCCATTCTTCCAATTTGTCTAAGTCCTGATGCAATTGCATTGCTTCTTCAGCACCATCTACCCTTCCAACTATCTTTATCTGTAAACTTTGCCACAAAGCCATCAATTTGTTTTTGTTAAGTTAGCAGCAGCAGTTCAATGCAATACATAATCTAGCAGAGAGAGAGAGAGAAAAAAACACGATAATAAATAAACAAGAAAATCAATTACATATATTGAATAGATTTTTTTAAATGTGCAAAAACAGAAATGTATATTTTTAAAAAAGAGAGGTGGTATCCAAAGCTTCAATGTCCATTTAGGAATCATATGGCAGAGGGGAAGAAGCTGTTCCTGAATCGCTGAGTGTGTGCCTTCAGGCTTCTGTACCTCCTATCTGATGGTAACAGTGAGAAAAGGGCACGCCCTGGGTGCTGGAGGTTCTTGATAATGGGCCCTACCTTTCTGAGACACTGCTCCCTGAAGATGCCCTGGGTATATAAGCTAATACCCAAGATGGAGCCAACTGGATTTACATCCCTCTACAGCTTCTTTTGGTCCTGTGCAGTAGCCCCTCCATACCAGATAGTGATGCAGCCTGTCACAATACTCTCCAAGGAACAACTATAGAAGTTTTTGAGTGTATTTGTTGACATGCCAAATCTCTTCAAACTCCTAATAATGTTTAGCCGCTGTCTTGCCTTCCTTATGACTACATCGATATGTTGGGACCAGGTTAGATCCTCAGAGATCTTGTCACCAAGGATCCCTCTATGAGGATTGGTATGTGTTCCTTCGTCTTGCCCTTCCTGAAGTCCACAGTCAGCTCTTTCGTCTTACTGACGTTGAGTGTAAAGTTGTTGCTGCGACACCATTCCACGAGTTGGCATATCTCACTCCTGTACGCCCTCTCGTCACCACCTGAGATTCTACCAACAATGGTTGTATCGTCAACAAATTTGTAGTGTTATGAATGTACCACAGCTCTGAGGGGCCGAAGGGTGCGGGGGTAGCCCCCTCCTTTGTGAGAATCGCAAGATCACTATTGAGTCAATTCAGGAGACACAGGAAATGAGAGAAAGACATGCAGAATCCACAAAAGGGTTAGAATGTGTCCTGGCCTCCGAAAGGCGGACCCATTAATACCGGCTATTGTGTCTTGGAGACGGACTTGTGTATTGCATTCTGGACGATGCAATCAAAGCTCCAGGCAATGAACCAAGGAGGAGGTTGGTGGAGGGATTGCATCATCCCCAACCTGATTGACAACTGAGACCCTGTGAGTCAGGATAAAAAGAGGGTCTGTGGGAACAGCCCCTCAGACGCACCAGAAGAAACGCTAGCGATCCCGTAATAGCGAAAGCCGGTGGAAGGCCACGTGCGTCCGCTTCCATTTGCCCGGAATCCGTGACCTTTGCCACGGAAAAACGGTTTTTAGCTAACAACGGGGAACTCAACTCTCAACGACTCTCGAAGGATTGACATCATAAACAGAATGGGCAAGTTTTAACCCGTCTCTCTCTCTCTCTCCAACAATTGCCACACAGGGTTCCCAACGGCTGCAGCCTGTATGAACTGAACGAACTATATATTTCCATCGGACAATACATTATCCCCAGACAACGATACAGCTTATTTCTTATTGATTATTATTATACCCACGCTTTTAGATTTAGTATTGACGACGTATATTATCTGTGTGTTTGCATTGATATTATTTTTGTGTATTTCTATCAATAAATACTGTTAAAAATAGTACCATCAGACTTCAACGGACCTCTCTATCTTTGCTGGTAAGTGACCCAGTTACGGGGTTCGTAACAGTAGATGATATTTGAGCTATGCCTAGCCACACAGTCATGTGTATACAGGGAGTAGAGCAGTGGGCTAAGCACACACCCCTGAGGTGTTGCCAGTGTTAATCGTCAGTGAGGATGATATGTTATCACCAATCGGCACAGACTGTGGTCTTCTGGTTAGGAAGTCAGGATCCAATTTCAGAGGGAGGCTATGCCCCTGTAATTCTTTTTATTCCATTGTGATACTGATACGTGTGACTTGTGCGCCTCCCTCTCAAAGTGCAGTGTGAATTCAATCATGTTATGATCACTGCTTCCTAAGGGTTCCTTTACCTTGTGCTCCCAAATATGATCTGGTTTATTACTCAACACTCATTATAAGATTGTCTTTCTTTGAGTAGGCTCATTCACAAGCTGCTCTAAAAGCCATCTCGTAGGCATTCAACAAATTCCCTCTCTTGTGATCTGATGCTAATCTGATTTTTCCAATCCCCTTGCATATTGAAGTTCCCCATTACAATTATGTGATTACCCTTATTACAGCTCCCTTGGCAATCTCAAGCCCATATCTTGGCTACTACTTGGAGACCTATATATAATTCCCATTATGGTTTTTTTACCCTTCTAATTTCTTAACTCACCCACAGAGATTTGCCGTTCTTTGACCCTATGTCACCTCTTTTTAATTTCATCTCTTACCAACAGAGCCATACCACCACTGATGCCTTCCTGCCTGTCCTTTTGATACAAAGTATATCCTTTGATATTAAGCTTCCTTCAGCCTCTTCTCAGTGATGCCCACAATGTCTTACTGACCAGTCTCTAATTGTGCCATGAGTTCATCCATCTTATTTCAAATGCTAAGCACATTTAAATACAGTATCTTCAGTCGTGTATTCTGCATCCTTTTGAATTTTTCCTCTGTGGTACAATTGAACTCTGCTCTGTCTGCATTTGTACCCAATCATTGGCTTGTCCTTCCTTACATTCATGTTACACCCATCATCTACTTGTAAACCTGCTGGCTCATCCTCAGCTCTATCATACTGGTTCCCATCCCCCTGTCATATTAGTTTAAACCACTGTCAACCGCTGTAGTAAACCTACCCACAAAGATATTGGTCCCCATCGGATTCAAGTGCAACCTGTCCCTTTTGTACAGGTCTCAGCTGCCCCAGAAGAGGTCCCAGTTATTCTGAAATCTGAATCCCTGCCCCCTGCTCCAGTCCTTCAGTCATGCATTTATCCGCCGCCTCGTTCTATTCCTATCCTCACTGTCACATGGCACAGGCAGCAATCCTGCAATTACTACCTTGAGTTCCTGCTTCTCTGTTTCCTTCCTAAATCCCTGTATTCTGTTTTCAGGACCTCTTCCCTTTTTCTACCTGCGTCGCTGGTACCAAGTCACAGCCACGAATTCTGGCTGCTCAGCCTCCCTTTACAGGATGTGGACGCATTCAGAAACATCGCAGACCCTGGCACCTAGAAGGCAAACTACTATCTGTTTATTTTTTGTGTTCATGAATTGCCTATCTGCCCCCCCCTAACTATAGAGTCCCTATTACTGCTGCCATCCTCTTCAGTTCAGTCCATTTCTGAGCCACAGGGTCAGACTCAGTGCCAGAGGCATGGCCGCTGTTGCTTCCCTAATAGTACTCAAGATGGAGTACTTAATGTTGAGGGGGACAGCCACAGGGTTGCTCTCCACTATCTGACTTTTTACCTTCCCTCTTTTATCTGTCTCCTGTAACCATGGGTGACTACCTCCTTGTAGCTCCTGTCTGTCACTGCTTCACTTTCCCTATCAGGCCAGAGGTCATCGAGCTGCAGCTCCAGTTCCCGAACACGGTCTCTAAGGAGCTGCATCTCGATGCACCTGGCGCTGATGTGGCCATTGGGGAGGCTGGAAGTCTGCTGGAAATCCCACATCTGACACACCCAGAACAGAACACTGGCATACCCCCATTCTTTAATGAGTTAAATAAAAATACGAAATAAACTCACCTGCTTACCTACTTCCCATTCAAGACTCCTGGAGTCCCTTGGGTGAAGACAGAGGAGGGCTTATAGGGGTATTTTATTCCTTAGCCCTAGGGAGTGGGGTGGGCATGTTAGGTGGAGGCACTGACTGCTTGGAGGCCGACAAAGGTGTGGGATGTGGTAAGAGGGAAGAGAGGACTCCTTCAGAGCCAAGATATCTATATTTTCATTTATATTTATCATTATTATTGTTATGAGAAGAGAGACAACATCTGCCGGAAGTAAATTCCTTGTATGTGCATAGGTACTTGGCGATTAAAGTCTGATTCTGATTCTGATGGTGGATTTCAGCCAGTCTGTGGAGGAGATTGAGCAGTCTTTGAAGGACTACTGGAGGAAACTGAGGTTCAGCTGGCCACTGACAAGTTGGTCCGGTTGAATCTGCAAGGGTTTGTTCGGTTCATTCACACCATCCTTGAAAAGAAGAAGGGTGTGGAAGTGATGCGCAAGGAGGCACCAGTTTAATAGACTGCTGGAGTCCCTGGAGAAAGGATGCAGATGAAGGTGTTGGAGGGCTCGAAGGGAAGCTCTGTTCCTTTATCCTAGGGCTCTGGTGAGGGGTCTCAGTAAGATGCATCATGAAGTTAATTGTAGCACCGCTTAATCAATGGTGGCGGTTGGAGGGGGCATTGTGTAGATTCCATCATCTCTCTGTCCTCTGGGGGTGGGAGATGTGTGGTGAGTTTCTCACAGGAATCCTGCTCTGCTTCAGGAGATGATTCCCCAGGCTCCTGGAATGGGGTGGGGGGGGGGGGGCAGGTGTGGTGAGGTTCCACATAAATCACCTCAACTCTTGGGGTGGCCCCTTTTTACCAGCCTGAGAGAATGCAATTTCAGGAACTGCCTGTTTTACCTCGCCATGCGGCAGGATGGTGTGTCAATGCATTTTGTCAATGTCTACGCCCCTGAACCCAGCCTGATGCAGGTGTACCTGTTCAGAGAGGTGCCTGCTTTGCTGGGTTCCATTGACCGTAACAGGTGAGTCATCCTCGAAGGTGACTTCAATTGTAATCTGAGAGAGGGATCCCTCTGGTCCCTAGAGTAGTCAGGCATTGATTAGGAAGTTACGGGATCTGGTCGGGTCCTTTGACTCGGTTGAAGTCTGTTGGAGCATTCACCCTGACTCCTGTGCTTTCTCTTGGCGGTATAGAGGGGTTGGAGGCTCACGGATTTATCAACTGTATATTGTCAGGGCACACGTCTCCCGGGTGTCGGCTGCCTCCATGTGGCCGGTTGCATGCTCAGACAACCATCTGGTGTGGGCAGAGTTCAATGCACTGTCTGCATGGCTGGGGTCTGCGTACTGGCATTTCAACAACCGGCTGCTAGAGTGTGGCGAATTCTGGGATTTATTCTGTCATTTTTGAAAGACCTGACAGGAACAACAACAACACACAAAATGCTGGTGGAACACAGCAGGCCAGGCAGCATCTATAGGAAGAAGCACTGTCGACTTTTCGGGCCGAGATCCTTCGTCAGGAAGAACGGGAGTTTCCCCTCCCTGAGGTTCTGTTGGTATGTGGTCATTTGAGTTTGAGGAAGAGATTGAAGTCAGAGATTTGTGAGGTGTAAGAAACACTTTGAAGTTGTACTCCACTGTAACTTAGTGCTCTTGATTCCCTGCTCCTGAGTGGGCACATGAATAGAGCTTCTCGAGTGTAAAACTGAAACAGCCTTGGGAGCAGATGGCATCACTGCTGATATGATCAGTAGCACAGTCAGTAGCTGCAAGCTCATTGTCTGCAGCCAAGAAGAGGAGATGTTCTAGTGACCTTGGAGCTGACGGTGATCTTGATGAGGAAGGAGACAGCTGATGGTAATGATAAAGGCGTCTCCTTACTGCCTGCCAGTGAAAGGGACATCTGGGTCTTTGTCAGCTGCTCCCTCCTGGTCTTGGATGGCTGTTCCCTGATTCACGATGTGGATTCCCACTGTCCAGACACACTGTGATTAGCCAGAACAGCTCAGCCATGTTATTCTGAACCTTTTGCCTGAGTATAATCCCTGTCTGGGACACATGGTAGTGCAGCAGCCAGTGTAATGCTACAGCGCCAGAAATTAGGGTTCAATTTCTGCCATTGTCTGTAAGGAGTTTAAGATGTATGGGTTAGCCTTAGTAGATTGTTGGCATGCTATGTTGGTGCCGGAAGCATGGCGAATCTAATGGGTTACACCACCACATTCTCAAACTGTTTTGATCGTTGATGTAAATGATGCATTTCACTCTACTATATGTTTCGATATACTTCAAGTCAAGTCACTTTCATTGTCATTTTGACCATAACTGCTATGTACAGTACATAGTAAAAATGAGACGTTTTTCAGGACCATGGTGTTACATGACACAGTACAAAAACTAGACTGAACTACGTAAAAAAAAAACCCAGAAAAAAAGCAACAGCAACTACATTAGACTACAGACTTACCCAGGACTGTGTAAAGTGCACAAAACAGTGCAGGCATTACAATAAATAATAAACAGGACAATAGGGCAGTAAAGTGTCAGTCCACGCTCTGGGTATTGAGGAGTCTGATAGCTTGGGGAAAGAAACTGTTACATAGTCTGGTCGTGAGAGCCCGAATGCTTCGGTAGCTTTTCCCAGACAGCAGGAGGGAGAACAGATTGTATGAGGGGTGCGTGGGGTCCTTCATAATGCTGTTTCCTTTGCGGATGCAGCGTGTAGTGTAAATGTCTGTGATGGCGGCAAGAGAGACCCCGATGATCTTCTCAACTGACTTCACTATCCGCTGCAGGGTCTTGCGATCCAAGCTGGTACAATTTCTGAACCAGGCAGTGATGCAGCTGCTCAGGATGCACTCAATACAACCCCTGTAGAATGTGATGAGGATGGGGGGTGGGAGATGGACTTTCCTCAGCCTTCGCAGAAAGTAGAGACACTGCTGGGCTTTCTTTGCTATGGAGCTGGTGTTGAGGGACCAGGTGAGATTCTCCACCAGGTGAACACCACGAAATTTGGTGCTCTTAACGATCTCTACCGAGGAGCCGTCGATGTTCAGCAGGGAGTGGTCGCTTGTGACAAACAAAACTAATCTTAAATCTAGTCCAGCAACCTCTCACCCATAGTTCGTCTGCTTCTGCCATACCCTAGCCGTGTATTCCAGCCACTCACTACTCTCCTGTCCTACACTGTTGGGAGGTCAATGTGTCCTTACACATTACTGGTGAAGGCCAGGTGTTCCCCAAATCTGTCTTCCTCCGGGGTATCTTTCATTGGAATCTCCATGGAATCTCATGTGGATAGGGTGGTGAAGAAAGCTTTTGGTATGATGGCCTTTATAAATCAGAGCATTGAGTATAGGAGTTAGGATGTAATGTTAAAATTGTACAAGGCATTGGTAAGGCCAAATTTGGAGTATTGTGTACAGTTCTGGTCACCAAATTATAGGAAAGATGTCAACAAAATAGAGTACAGAGGAGATTTACTAGAATGTTACCTGGGTTTCAGCACCTAAGTTACAGAGGAAGGTTGAACAAGTTAGGTTTTTATTCTTTGGAGTGTAGAAGGTTGAGGGGGGACTTGATAGAGGTATTTAAAATTATGAGGGGGATAGATAGAGTTGACGTGGATAGGCTTTTTCCATTGAGAGTAGGGGAGATTCAAACAAGAGGACATAAGTTGAGAGTTAAGGGACAAAAGTTTAGGGGTAACATGAGGGGGAACTTCTTTACTCAGAGGGTAGCTGTGTGGAATGAGCTTCCAGTGGAAGTGGTAGAGGCAGGTTCGATCTTGTCATTTAAAAAAAAAATTGGATAAGTATATGGACAGGAAAGGAATGGAGGGTTATGGGCTGAGTGCAGGTAGGTGGGACTAGGTGTGAGTAAGCATTTGGCACGGACTAGAAGGGCCGACGTGGCCTGTTTCCATGCTGTAATTGTTATATGGTTATTATCTCACTGCCTCTCTGCCAATGACGTACAATGGAGGAGTTGTCTCTATATTGGACGGGTGCTAACCAGCTTACTCTCAGCCATGATAATGATTAACTTTATTTATCCCATACATGGAAACAAACAGTGAAATCTATCGTTTTATGTCAAATGAAATCAGGGTCTGGGGGCAGCCTGCAAATGTCACCACGCTTCTGACACCAATGTAGCATATCCACTGTTGCGTGACTGAAGTCACCAGAGAAAAGTACTGGTAGATATGAAGCAACGCACACAAAATGCTGGTGGAACGCAGCAGGCCAGGCAGCATCTATAGGAAGAAGTACAGTCGACGTTTTGTGCCGAGACCCTTCGTCAGGACCCAGGTCTCAGCCTGAAACATCGAATGTACTTCTTCCTATAGATGCTACCTGGCCTGCTGTGTTCCACCAGCATTTTGTGTGTCTTTGTTGAATTTCCAGCACCTGCAGATTTCCTCGTGTTTGGGTAGATATGAAGCAGCTTCTTTACTCAGCAAAACAAGATACAGCAGCATCATATGGAGACGCTTTCAGTGGAAAGGTCTGGCTGGCCCAATGTCGGCTCGATATTTTGTGTGCTAAACATCAAAGGACAATTCCATATTTAAAATGTATCCACAATGCTTTCTTTGAAATCACACACAAACTTTATATATCCCACTTCACATCCACACCACGGACTTATAAATGAATTTTAATCAGCATTGTCTGGTCTGTGATTCACGACTGTGAGGAACCAATTGTTCTGAGATGCATTTTAAATTAAATCTCCAATTTATATTCAGATTTGCAGATTGGTGGCTGAAGTCATTTGCTAAATATAAATGTGCTAAACCCAAAAATTGCTCTAACATCCACAGCTTAATAACCCCTACATGTTTGGTATATAATAATAACTTACTTACAGAGCACTATTCATCCAGAAAATGTAGTTCAAAATGCTTTACAATGGGATGAAGTGCAAATGTGAAATAAAAGACAAAGATGTTCATTAAAAGCAAGGTTAAATAAATAGGTTTTGAGTTGGTGAACAAATGAAAATCTGCAGAAGCTGGAAATCCCATATATATATATAGGGACATAGACGCGCACGCGCACTCACCATGCCAGAATCAAGTGATTCTTGAGAGATCGTGACCAATATGTTGTCCATTACTTTTCCCTTTGTAATAGCAATGGCACTCACTCCTGCTCCCTGACACTCACGGACCTCTGGCGCACTATTAGTGTCTTCCACAGTGAAGACTGATGCAAAGTACCCATTAAGTTCATCTGCCATTACTTTGTCCCCAATTACTGCCTCACCAATTTCATTTTCCCGTGGTCCAGTATCAACTCTCACCTCCCTTTTACTCTTTCTATAACTGAAAAAACCTTTGGTATCTTTATTTGTATTCTTGGCTAGTTTGCTCACATATTTCATCTTTTCCCTTCTTATAACTTTTTTTATTATCTTTTGTTTTAAAAGCTTCCCCATCATCCAATTTCCCACTTAGTTTTGTAATCTTATATGCCCTTTTTTATGTAGTTCTTAACTTCCCATGTGAGCCATGATTGCCTAGCCCTGCCATTTGAGAACTTATTCGTCGTATCTATTCTGCACCTTGTGAATTATTCCCAGAAACTTCGGCTATCTCTGCTGTACCGTGTTCCCCACCAGTATCCTCCTCCAATCTACCTGGTCAAGCTCCTCTCTCAGGCCTCTGTAATTCCCTTTATTCCATTGTGATACTGATACATGTGACTTATGCTTTTCCCTCTCAAATTGCAGTGTGAATTCAATCATGTTATCATCATTGCTTCCTAAGGGTTCCTTTACCTTAAGTTCCCTGATAAGATCTAGGTTATGGAACAACACCCAATCTAAAATAGCCTTTCTCTGAGTAGGCTCAAGCACAAGCTGCTCTTAAAAAAAATCTCGTATCCATTCAACAAACTCCCCCTTGCAGTCTGATACCAACCTGATTTTTCCCTATCCTGTACATATTGAAATCCCCCATTACAATTGTGTCCTTGCCCTTATTACACGCCTTTCCCAGCTCCCTTTGCAAACTCAAGCCCACATCTTGGCTACTATTGAAGGCCTATATTTGATTCCATAATTTTTTTTTACCCTTGCAGTTTCTTAACTCCTCCCACAAAGATTCAACATTCTCTGACCCTGTCACCTCTTTCTAAAGATGTAATTCCATCTCTTACCAACAGAGCCACACCACCACCTATGCCTTCCTGTCTGTCCTTTCAATACAAGATATATCCTTCGATGTTAAGTTCCCAACCATGGCCTACATTCAGCCATGCCTCAGTGATGCCCACAGTGTCATAACGACCAGTCTCTAATTGCACCACGTGTTCATCCACCTCGTTCTGAACGCTGTGTGCATTTAAATACAGCACCTTCAGTCCTGCATTCTTCGCCTTTGAATTTTGCCTCAGTGGTACAATTTAACTCCTTGCTCTGTCGCAGTTGTACCCAATCATTGGCTTGTTCTTCCTTACATTCATATTACACCCATCATCTACTTGTAAACCTACTGGCTCATCATCAGCTCTATTATACTGGCTCCCATTCCCCTGCCATATTACTTTAAACCACTCCCAACAGCTCTCGTAAACCTGCCCACAAGAATATTGATCCCCTCGGATTCATGTGCAACCCATCCCTTTTGTACAGGTCCCAACTGCCTCAGAAAAGGTGTCAATTATCCAGAAATCAGAATCCCAGCCCCCTGCTCCAATTCTTCAGCCGCGCATTTATCTGCCAACTCATTCTATTCCTATTCTTGCTGTCGTGTGGCACAGGCAGCAATCCCGAGATTACTACCGTTGAGGTCCTGTACCTCAGATTCCTTTCTAATTTACTGTATTTTTTTCAGGATCTCCTCCCTTTATCTATCCATTTTGTTGGTACCAATATGTACCGCAACTTCTGGCTGGTCACTATCCCTTTCAGGATATTGCGGACATGTTGAGAAAAATCGCAGACCCTGGCACCTGGGAGGCAAACTACCATCCTTGTTTCTTTTTTGCGTCCACAGAATCCCCTGTCTGACCCCCTGACTATAGTCCCCTATTACTGCTGCATCCTATTCAGTTACCTACCCTTCTGAACCACAGGGCCAGACAGTGCCAGAGGCATGGCCGCTGTTTCTTCCCCCTCCCTCCAATAGTATGCAAAATGGAGTACTTATTGTTGAGGGGAACAGCTACAGGTGTGCTGGCCACTATTTGATGTTCTTCCTTCCCTCTCTGGACTGTCACCCATTTATCTGTCTCCTGGAGCCTTGGGGTGACTACCTCCCTGTAGCTCCTGTCTATCACTGCTTCAGTTTCCCAAACAAGCCAAAGGTCATTAAGCAGCAGCTCCATTTCCTTAACACGTTCCCTAACTCTGTGAAACAGAGAAACATAGAAAACCTACAGCACAATACAGGCCCTTCGGCCCACAAAGCTATGCCGAACATGTCCTTACCTTAGAAATTACTAGGCTTACCTATAACCCTCTATTTTACTAAGCTCCATGTACCTATCTAAAAGCCTCTTAAAAGTCCATATCGTATCCACCTCCACCACCATTGCCAGCAGCCCATTCGACGCACTCACCACTCTCTGTGTAAAAAAACTTACCCCTGACATCTCCTCTATGCCGACTCCCCAGCACCTTAAACCTGTGTCCTTTTGTGGCAACCATTTCAGCCCTGTGGCAAAAGCCTCTGTTAATGCCTCTCATAATCTTGTACACCTCTATCAGGTCACCTCTCATCCCCCTTTGCTCCAAGGAGAAAAGGCTGAGTTCACTCAACTTATTCTGACACCTTGCCCTATTGTCCTGTTTATTATTTATTGTAATGCCTGCACTGTTTTTGTGCACTTTATGCAGTCCAGTGTAGGTCTGTAGTGTAGCTTTCTCTGTTTTTTTTTTTACATAGTTCAGTCTCTAGTTTTTGTACTGTGTCATGTAACATGTGTCATGGTCCTGAAAAACATTGTCTCACTTTTACTATGTACTGTACCAGCAGTTATGGTCAAAATAACAATAAGAGTGACTTCACTTGATAAGGCATGCTCCCCAATCCAGGCAACATCCTTGTAAATCTCCTCTGCACCCTTTCTATGGCTTCCACATCCTTCCTGTAGTGAGACAACCAGAACTGAGCACAGTACTCCAAGTGGGGTCTGACCAGGATCCTATATAGGTGCAACATTACCTCTCGGCTCCTAAATTTAATTCCACAATTGATGAAGGCCAATACACCATATGTCTTCTTAACCACAGAGTCAACCTGCACAGCTGCTTTGAGTGTCCTATGGACTCGGACCCCAAGATCCCTCTGATCCTCCACACTGCCAAGAGTCTTACCATTAATACTATATTCTGTCATCATATTTGACCTACCAAAATGAGCCACTTCACACTTAGAACATAGAATAGTACAGCACATTACAGGCCCTTTGGCCCACGATGTTGTGTCGACCCTGAAATCCTGCTTCCCATATAACCCCCCACCTTAAATTCCTTCATATACCTGTCTAGTAGTCTCTTAAACTTCACTAGTGTATCTGCCTCCACTACTGACTCAGGCAGTGCATTCCACATACCAACCACTCTCTGAGTGAAAAACCTTCCTCTAATATCCCCCTTGAATTTCCCACCCCTTATCTTAAAGCCATGTCCTCTTGTATTGAGCAGTGGTGCCCTGGGGAAGAGGCGCTGGCTGTCCACTCTGTCTATTGCTCTTAATATCTTGTACACCTCTATCATGTCTCCTCTCATCCTCCTTCTCTCCAAAGAGTAAAGCCCTAGCTCCTTTAATCTCTGATCATAATCCATACTCTCTAAACCAGGCAGCATCCTGGTAAATCTCCTCTGTACCCTTTCCAATGCTTCCACATCCTTCCGATACTGAGGCGACCAGAACTGGACACAGTACTCCAAGTGTGGCCTAACTAGAGTTTTATAGAGCTGCATCATTACATCGTGTCTCTTAAACTATTCCTTGACTTATGAAAGCTAACACCCCATAAGCTTTCTTAACTACCCTATCTACCTGTGAGGCAACTTTCAGGGATCTGTGGGCAAGTACCCCCAGATCCCTCTGCTCCTCCACACTACCAATTATCCTGCCATTTACTTTGTACTCTGCCTTGGAGTTTGTCCTTCCAAAGTATACCACCTCACACTTCTCCGGGTTAAACTCCATCTGCCACTTCTCAGCCCACTTCTGCATCCTATCAATGTCTCTCTGCAATCTTCGACAATCCTCTACACTGTCTACACCACCACCTGGGTTGAAGTCCATCTGCCACTTCTCAGCCGAGTTTTGCATCCTATCAATGTCCCGCTATAACCTCTGACAGCCCTCCACACTATCCACAACATCTCCAACCTCTGTGTCATCATCAAACTTACTAACCCATCCCTCCACTTCCTCGTCCAGGTCATTTATAAAAATCATGAAGAGTAGGGGTCCCGAAACAGATCCCTGGGGCACTCCACTGGTGACCGACCTCCATGCAGAATATGACCTATCTACAATCACACTTTGTCTTCTGTGAGCAAGCCAATTCTGTATCCACAAAACAATGTTCCCTTGGATCCCATGCCTCCTTACTTTCTCAATAAGCCTTGCATGGGGTACCTTATCAAATACCTTGCTGAAATCCATATACACTACATCTATTGCTCTTCCTTCATCAATGTGTTTAGTCACATCCTCAAAAAATTTAATCAGGCTCGTAAGGCATGATCTGCCCTTGACAAAGCCATGCTGATTATTTCTAATCATATTATACCTCTCCAAATGTTCATAAATCCTACCTGTCAGGGTCTTCTCTGTAGAGGCTGTAGATTCTGTGGATATTCACTGTTTGGGATCTGTGCATTGGAAAGTGGATTTCATGTGGGAGGGGTCTTGGTGCTGGTCACAGTGCACTGACCTGGGTTGGCAGCAACACTAATCTTTGCCCATCTCCTTACAGGAGGATGTCTCAGTGCCTGACAGACGGGTACTGGTCACTGGAGCAACAGGACTACTGGGCCGAGCCGTGTACAAAGAGTTTGCGGAAAATGGTTGGGATGCGGTGGGCTGTGGTTACAGGAGAGCTCGACCCCGGTTTGAAAAAGTGAACCTGCTGGAAGCAGAGGATGTGCGGAGAATCATCCAGGAGGTTAAGGTGCTGAACCTCAATATACTGCTGTCCATTGGGCTGCAGGAGACATTTGTAATGGGAAGGGCTGGTCCTTATGTCTGGGTTTGGGAGAGGGTCAGAAGTGGAGCCATGCTGTGCTGGGAGTGAATGGTGTGGAGGAGGTGCAGATGTCACGGTTGGGATAAGAGCTTGCTAGGGAGGGGTCAATCAGCCTGTGCTTACAAGCAGAACAGCATCATGTGTATTAGTCCGGAGCTGGGGGATGGGGATTCTGTGTGTGTAACAGGCCCCTTATAGCAGGTCTGTTGGCCATTGAGCAGCAAATGTCCATGGAACAGGAGCGAGAGATCTCTGCATTGACAGAAATTACCATGTTACAGAACTTCAGAGCCAGTTGTAAAATGGTTCTGAAATTTTATGAGATGGTATGGATGGAAGATTCACTGTGTCTGACCTTGGGAGTGTGAGACGGGATGGTGTAGAGGAAGTGTTGATCTGTGTCTGACCCTTTTTTTTTAAACAAGATATCTTTATTACAATTTCATTGTAATTTGTGGAAGTTATGGAAACTATGATGATTAAAGAGGAGGAAGTACTGGCACTTTTAAGGAATATAAAAGTGGATAAATCTCTGGGTCCTGACAGGATATTCCCTAGGACCTTGAGGGAAGTTAGTGTAGAAATAGCAGGGGCTCTGACAGAAATATTTCAAATGTCATTAGAAACTGGGATGGTGCCGGAGGATTGGTGTATTGCTCATGTGGTTCCATTGTTTAAAAAGGGTTCTAGGAATAAACCTAGCAATTATAGGCCTGTCAGTTTGATGTCAGTGGTGGATAAATTAATGGAAAGTATTCTTAGAGATGGTATATATAATTATCTGGATAGGCAGAGTCTGATTAGGAATAGTCAGCATGGATTTGTGCGTGGAAGGTCATGTTTGACAAATCTTACTGAATTTTTTGAAGAGGTTATGAGGAATGTTGACGAGGGTAAGGCAGTGGATGTTGTCTATATGGACTTCAGTAAGGCCTTTGGCAAGGTTCCGCACGGAAGATTAGTTAGGAAGGTTGAATCGTTAGGTATTAATATTGAAGTAGTAAAATGGATTCAACAATCTTCATCAACGATGGGAGATGCCAGACAGCAGTGTTTGTCAGGTTGGAGGCCGGTGACTAGTGGTGTGCCTCAGGGATCTGTACTGGGTCCAGTGTTGTTTGTCATATACATTAATGATCTGGATGATGCGGTGGTAAATTGGATTAGTAAGTATGCAGATGATACTAAGGCAGGTGGCGTTGTGGATAATGAAATAGGTTTTCAAAGCTTGCAGAGAGATTTAGGCCAGTTAGAAGAGTGGGCTGAACGATGGCAGATGGAGTTTAATGCTGATAAATGTGAGGTGCTACATTTTGGTAGGAATAATCCAAATAGGACATACATGGTAAATGGTAGGGCATTGAAGAATGCAGTAGAACAGAGTGATCTAGGAATAATGGTGCATAGTTCCCTGAAGGTGGAATCTCATGTGGATAGGGTGGTGAAGAAAGCTTTTGGTATGTTGGCCTTTATAAATCAGAGCATTGAGTATAGGAGTTGGGATGTAATGTTAAAATTGTACAAGGCATTGGTAAGGCTGAATTTTGAGTATTGTGTACGGTTCTGGTCACCGAATTATAGGAAAGATATCAACAAAATAGAGAGAGTACAGAAGGTTCACCAGAATGTTACCTGGGTTTCAGCACCTAAGTTACAGGGAAAGGCTGAACAAGTTAGGTCTTTATTCTTTGGAGTGTAGAAGGTTGAGGGGGAACTTGATAGAGGTATTTAAAATAATGAGGGGAATAGATAGAGTTGACGTGAATAGGTTTTTTCCATTGAGAGTAGGGGAGATTCAAACAAGACATGATTTGAGAGTTAGGGGGCAAAAGTTTAAGGGTAACATGAGGGGGAATATCGACAGGAAAGGAATGGAGGGTTATGGGCTGAGTGCAGGTCAGTGGGACTAGGTGACTGTAAGCGTTGGCACGGACTAGAAGGGCCGAGATGGCCTTTTTCCGTACTGTAATTGTTATATGGTTATATTACTTCAATATATACAAACCACTGACTAACACAATTATTGCACAACCTTTAAACAAACGACATTAAACTAAAATGTTTCCATCTCTGTCAATGGTGGCACTAATCCTCCATCGTGCCCAACGGTCCCGGAGCACCTCTGTGGTCGCCATGGACAGTGTGTGCTCCCCCTCAGTATTTACCCGTGCACAAACATACCCCTAAACATTGCCGTTTGTACTCACTTATACTCACTGGAATTTAGAAGATTGAGGGGGGATCTTATTGAAACGTATAAAATTCTAAAGGGATTGGACAGGCTAGATGCAGGAAGATTGTTTCCGATGTTGGGGAAGTCCAGAACGAGGGGTCACAGTTTAAGGATAAAGGGGAAGCCTTTTCGGACCGAGAACTTCTTCACACAGAGAGTGGTGAATCTATGGAATTCTCTGCCACAGGAAACAGTTGAGGCCGGTTCATTGGCTATATTTAAGAGGAAGTTAGATATGGCCCTTGTGGCTAAAGGGATCAGGGGTATGGAGAGAAAGCAGGTACAGGGTTCTGAGTTGAATGATCAGCCATGATCATACAGAATGGCGGTGCAGACTCGAAGGGCCAAATGGCCTACTCCTGCACCTATTTTCTATGTTTCTATGTTTCCAGTTCTGCTTTTGGGCTCCCTGCTACTTCTGCAGTGAGTAGAAGGGTGAGCCAAGGTCCAAATCGTGCAGCGTTTAGATCCGTCATCTTGTGTATGTACCTCGGGACTGCTGGAGCGTGGTTCTCCTGGTACTCCTGCCATAACTATTGGTCCCCAGTGGTCAGACCAAGGTGGAACTCTTAAATCAATCTCTCTTAAACCATTCAATCTCAGAGCCCTGCATCTTTGATGACCCCCCAGTGTACTCCTGACATTGAAACCAGGTGTGGGCTTTTTGCACGTCACACCAGAGCTGTAGGGAGGAGAAATCCTCCTGTCTCCCCCTCCAGGTGACCCAGAATGCATGGAATGAATCCAGGAATTGTCTTCCAGCAACCAATGTTAAAGTGCCAGTGCCAAAATCCCACCCAAGAATGCAGATGAGCAAACTCCATCCACACAAGGTGATGGTCCGAGTACAACACTGACCGCAAAGAGGATGCTAATATGCCTGAGAGATGTAGAGGTGGTCTATGGGGAAAACCTCCTTCTCTAGATCTTCTCGGGAAGGTGCTACGGTCAGGGTGAAGATTCTGCAAGGTGTCTACCAAATCAAAGGAGCCTACTAGTTCCTTTAACTGTTCTGATGCTGGGTCACAATGGAGACCAGATTGGTCCTCCACCACGAGGGTACAGTTGAAGACTTCCCGGATGATGATGCAGTCCACAGGGTTGATGGAGCTCAGCAGAATGGATGCCTGATGAAATAGGAGCATCTGCAACACCCTGTGCCTCGGGGCGTATAAGTTGATAAAGTGCAGAGGTACACTATCCAGGCACACGGCTAGGTGGAGCATTTGGCAGGGAATGCTATCTTGGGACTTCTACGATTTCCAGCTAGAAGGTTGGTGCCAAAAGGATCGCCACCCCACCAGAGGTGGATCTGAGGTGACTCATGTGGACCCCTCCCTGCCACTCCAGGAGCCAAGTGGACTCGTCCCCTGGGATGGTATGGGTTTCCTGCAAGACGCTCACTGCATATCTCCCATCCCTGAGGAAAATCCCTGAGAGCGATTTTTAAACCTGTGGAGGGAACCCCTGCTGCCATTCAGAGCTAGACTAACTATGGTGATGTTCATATTGGGAGTACACTTGACCTCTGCGCCAGCACCCTTCCTGGTGAGAGCAGAGGCTCCCTCATTCACACTTTCTCGGAAAACCAAGAAGGCCCTCTGCCAGTGCAACCCTGTGACCTGCCAACCCCAAAGGAGTAAGGCTGCCCTGCATCCTGATGTCTCTCACCAGGTGATCCATGAAGTATTTAAGCTGTCGCCTGTTGTTCCCAAACACAGCATTCCTATTCCTCTTCCCTTTCCGTCTGAGGAGGACACACAAGAACCTAATCAGCCTAGGCATGCTAGACCAGCGCAAGGAGGCGAGTTTCGACCAATGCTTCTCACCCTCAGAGGTGAGAACAAACTCTCTGATCTCCTCAACAAGGATCAACGGGGACTTCTCAGGAGGGGTGAGGATGTCCATCGTCTCACTATCAAATGAATCTTCCTCCACCCCATCACTACACTAAGAGCCCCCGTCTTCCTTCCTGTGTGTACTAGCAGATGGGACCACTTCTAGCTGACACTGCACAGCGAGTACCTTACTCATACCTGCTGACTCCACCTTCTCATCAGCCCTACCCCCAAGAACAACAATGGAGGGATCATGCCCAGGAACTCCCTGAGAATCAGGGTCAGCATGAAGAATAAATCTCTTTACTCAGGAGCCAGGCAAGAGGTGGACCCCGACAGCTCTGTTTCTAGGAGCCTAATCCTGAGAGTGAGAGCGGCAGGCCACTGCTTTGCTAACATTATCTAGTGCACTTGCCTCTAGGAAGGCACTAACTAATAAGTCCTGGGGGAGGGCTCTATGGCTGTCTCAGTTCCCAGATCAGGGGTAACAACAACTTGCTGCACAAACACCCCACCTACCATAGGGTTCGAGGGTATTTCTGGGGATTCAGTTTGAGGACTCGCCTCCACCTGGATTCCCACACCAGTCTACATTCTCTACCCTCTGGGAGAAGAGCTCCTCCTCCTCTTCAGGCTGGAGGAGCACGTAGGTGCAGGAGTTACTGATGCAGTGGCACTTTCCGCTTCCATCGCCCTGTCCACCTGTGCACTTCCGTGAGCCTCCCGTTGAACTTCAGGACAAGTGAGTTGGGTAGAGGACGTAGGAGTGGGTGTGACCTCTGCGTTCTCAAGGGCCTTCCTGGGGTGTTTGGATTTCTTCTTCACTTTCCTGCCCCGTGGAGGCTCCTCCCTGTGCCTACCATACTATCTCTGCATGGAAACTCGTGTTTCCCCATCCCAACCATGACATGCTGGAGGATGGGAGCTGTCACTAGCTCCATCTGTAAAACGATGTCTTTGACAGTGATCCCCTTACTGAGAGTCTGGAGCATCAGCTCATCATTCCACAGATAAAGCATGAGACACAGGAGTAGAATTGGGCCATTTGACCCACGAGTCTGCTCCACCATTTAATCCTTTCTTTCCCCCTCCTCAGCCCCACTTCTCCCCATAACCTTTGATGCCATGTCCAATCAAGAACCTATCAATCTCTGCCTTAAATATATCCAACGACTTGGCCTCCACAGCTGCCTGTGGCAATAAATTCCATAAATTTACCGCAATCTGGCTAAAGAAATTTCTCTGCATCTCTGTTTTAAATGGGCACCCTTCTATCCTGAAGCTGTGCCCTCTTGTCCTGGACTCTCCCACCTTTCCACATCTACTCTACCAGGCCTTTCAACATTCAAAAGATTATTATGAGATCCCCCCCCCCCCCCCCATCCTTCTAAATTCCAGTGAGTACAGATCCAGAGTTATCAAATGTTCCTCGTATAATAACCTCTTTATTCCTGGAATCATCCTTGTCAAGCGTCTCTGAACACTCTTCAATGCCAGCACATCTTTTCTCAGGTGGGGACCCCAGAGCTGTTCACAATACTCAAGGTGAGGCCTCACCAGTGCCTTATAAAGCTCTGCTCTTATCCCATCCCTGCTTTTGTATTCTAGACCTGAAATGAATGCTAACATTGCATTTGCCTTCCTCACCCCCAACTCTACCTGCAAGTTAACCTTTAGGGTGTTCTGTACAAGGACTCCCAAGTCCCTTAGCATCTCAGATGTTTGGATTTTCTCCCCATTTAGAAAACAGTCTTCACATTTATTTCTTCTGCCAGAGTGCATGACCATGCATTTTCCAACATTGTGTTTCATTTGCCACTTTTTTATCCATTCTCCTAATCTATTGAAATCCTTCTGCAGCCTACCTCTTTCCTCAACACTACCTATCCCTCCACCAATTTTTGTATCGTCTGCAAACTTTGCAATAAGGCCATCTATTTCATTATCTAAATCATTGATGTACAACATAAAGAGAAGTGGTCCAAAAACTGACCCTTGCGGAACACCACTAGTTACTGGCAACCAACCAAGAACATAGAAACATAGAAATACAGGCCCTTCGGCCCACAAAGTTGTGCCAAACATGTCCCTACCCTAGAAATTTCTAGGCTTACCTATAGCCCTCTATTTTTCTAAGCTCCATGTACCTATCCAAAAGTCTCTTAAAAGACCCTATCGTATCCGCCTCCACCACCTTTGCCGGCAGCCCATTCCACGCACACACCACTCTCTGAGTAAAAAAAACTTACCCCTGACATCTCCTCTGTACCTATTCCCCAGCACCTTAAACCTGTGTCGTCTTGTGGCAAACATTTCAGCCCTGGGAAAAAGCCTATGACTATCCACAGAATCAATGCCTCTCATCATCATCTACTCCTCTATCAGATCATCTCTCATCCTCCTTCACTCCAAGGAGAAAAGGCCGAGTTCACTCAACCTATTCTTATAAGGCATGCTCCCCAATCCAGGCAACATCCTTGTAAATCTCCTCTGCACCCTTTCTATGGCTTCCACATCCTTCCTGTAGTGAGGCGACCAGAACTGAGCACAGTACTCCAAGTGGGGTCTGACCAGGGTCCTATATAGAACATAGAACAGTACAGCACATTACAGGCCCTTTGGCCCACAATGTTGCACAGACCCTCAATCCTTGCCTCCCATATAACCCCCCCACCTTAAATTCCTCCATATACCTGTCTAGTAGTCTCTTAAACTTCACTAGTGTATCTGCCTCCACCACTGACTCAGGCAGTGCATTCCACGCACCAACCACTCTCTGAGTGAAAAACCTTCCTCTAATATCCCCCTTGAACTTCCCTCCCCTTACCTTAAAGCCATGTCCTCTTGTACTGAGCAGTGGTGCCCTGGGGAAGAGGTGCTGGCTGTCCACTCTGTCTATTCCTCTTAATATCTTGTATACCTCTATCATGTCTCCTCTCATCCTCCTCCTCTCCAAAGAATAAAGCCCTAGCTCCCTGAATCTCTGATCATAATCCATACTCTCTAAACCGGGCAGCATCCTGGTAAATCTCCTTTGTACCCTTTTCAATGCTTACACAACCTTTCTATAGTGAGGCGACCAGAACTGGACACAGTACTCCAAGTATGGCCTAAGTAGAGTTTTATAGAGCTGCATCATTACATCGCGTCTCTTAAACTCTATCCCTTGACGTATGAAAGCTAACACCCCATAAGCTTTCTTAAGTACCCTATCTACCTGTGAGGCAACTTTCAGGGATCTGTGAACATGTACCCCCAGATCCCTCTGCTCCTCCACACTATCAAGTATCCTGCCATTTACTTTGTACTCTGCCTTGGAATTTGTCCTTCCAAAGTGTATCACCTTGCACTTCTCCAGGTTGAACTTCATCTGCCACTTCTCATCCCACTTCTGCATCCTATCAATGTCTCTCTGCAGTCTTCGACAATCCTCTACACTATCTACAACACCACCAACCTTTGTGCCATCTGCAAACTTGCCAACCCACCCTTCTATCCCCACATCCAGGTCGTTAATAAAAATCACGAAAAGTAGAGGTCCCAGAACAGATCCTTGTGGGACACCACTAGTCACAACCCTCCAATCTGAATGTACTCCCTCCACCACGACCCTCTGCCTTCTGCAGGCAAGCCAATTCTGAATCCACCTTGCCAAACTTCCCTGGATCCCATGCCTTCTGACTTTCTGAATATAGCTGCAACGTTACCTCTCGGCTCCTAAATTTAATTCCACGATTGATGAAGGCCAATACACCATATGCTTTCTTAACCACAGAGTCAACCTGCGCAGCTGCTTTGAGTGTCCTATGGACTTGGACCCCAAGATCCCTCTGATCCTCCACACTGCCAAGAGTCTTACCATTAATACTATATTCTGCCATCATAATTGACCTACCAAAATGAACCACTTCACACTTATCTGGGTTGAACTCCATCTGACACTTCTCAGCCCAGTTTTGCATCCTATCAATGTCCGGCTGTAACCTCTGACACCTCTCCACACCATCCAAAACCTCCAACCTTAGTGTCATCAGCAAACTTACTAGCCCACCCCTCCACTTCCTGATCCAGGTCATTTATAAAAATCACGAAGAGTAAGGGTCCCAGAACAGATCCTTGAGGCACACCACTGGTGACCAACCTCCATTTTCATTTTAAAATCTTTTTTATTGATTATTATTGAAGGTCAACAAAAAAGATACATTAAATCAATATGCCATTATGTACAGTAAAGAGTTAACAAATAACTGATTAACAAAGCTAAGCAATATATCAATAATAATATGAAAAAATAAAGTGTTAAGAATATTTTTAACACTGGTGACCGACCTCCATGCAGAATATGACCTGTCTACAACCACTCTTTGCCATCTGTGGGCAAGCCAGTTCTGGATCCACAAAGCAATGTCCCCTTGGATCCCATGCCTCCTTACTTTCTCAATAAGCCTTACACAGGGTACCTTATCAAATGCCTTGCTGAAATCCTATTACACTGCTCTTCCTTCATCAATATGTTTAGTCACATGCTCAAAAAATTCAATCAGGCTCGTAAGGCATGTCCTGCCCTTGACAAAGCCGTGCTGACTATTCCTAATCATGTTATACCTCTCCAAATGTTCATAAATCCTGCCTCTCAGGATATTCTCCATCAACTTACCAACCACTGAGGTAAGACTCACTGGTCTATAATTTCCTGGTCTATCTCTACTCCCTTTCTTGAATAAAGGAACATTATTCGCAACCCTCCAGTCCTCTGGAACCTCTCCCGTCCCTATTGATGATGCAAAGTTCATCGCCAGAGGCTCAGCAATCTCCTCCCTCGCGGCCCACAGTAACCTGGGATACATCTCATCCGGGCCCAGAGACTTATCCAACTTGATGCTTTCCAAAAGCTCCAGCACATCCTCTTTCTTAATATCTACATACTCAAGCTTTTCAATCTGCTGCAAATCGTCACTATTATCACCAAGAGCCTTTTCCATAGAAAAGTATTCTTTTATTTCCACTGCCTTCCTGAACTCTTTCTCGGAGGCCACAATGCAACCTTCCCCAACCAAGTCCTCCATGGCCTCCGAGTACTATTCCAGAGTTATTCCAGGGTGCAAAATACATTGCATCCTGTGTTCATCCTCCACCAACTGAAACAATGTTGTCCGAGGGTGGAGAGGCAGCTACCTTTGCATGACTCCCTGGAGACTGGACCAACATGTCTAAAGTGCTTAACTGGGGAAGGGCTAGCTTTGAAGGGATGAGGCAGGAACTAGCCAGAGTAAATTGGAAACAGATGTTCAAAGGGGAAAGCACAGAAGTAATGTGGGAGAAGTTTAGGGACCACTTGCTGTCCTGCTTCTCAACTTCCTCCCTAACTCCCTGTAGTCTTTTTTTCAGGACCTCTTCCTACCTATGTCATTGGTACCAATATGTACCATGACCTCTGGCTGTTCTCCCTCCCACTTCAGGATATCTTGGATGTGATCAGAAACATCCCGGACCCTGGCACCTCGGAGGGAAACCACCATCCGTGAGTGTCAGGGAGCAGGAGTGAGTGCCATTGCTATTACAAAGGAAAAAGTGCTAGGCAAACTCAAATTCCATGCAGAATGAATTTTATGTTAAGAGCCGTGAATTTTTCAGTTCTCAGTCTAAAAATTTCCTGCTCAGTGTTTGTCTGAGCCAATGCATCCAAATTTTGTTTTGTAATTTCCACGTTGCTGTATCTCTGTCCTGAGCCATTTATATTTGGAATGAATCTGAGTTCTGTTGACATGTATGTAGGAATACAGTTAATGCCAATCCTGTAATCATTAGAAACCTGACAAATTTCTTGTGTTTGTCCTGTTGCAGCCACATGCTGTTGTTCACTGTGCGGCGGAGCGTAGACCTGATGTGGTGCAAAATCGACCTGATTATGCCCAGCAGTTGAATGTGAACAGTTCTGCATGCATAGCCAAGGAGTCAGGTATCAGATCTTTTTGTGGCCTTAATCCTTGTTCTTACTGCCAGAAATCCACAGGGCAACTGTTTAACTTGTCTCAACCATCTGTCATCAGTGAGCCTGCTGTTTGAGCCAAGGGTAACAGGTATCCTGTTAACTGGCAAACTGCAGGAAGCAGTGATCATGTGGGACTGGAGGCTCACGTTTGGCCCAGACAGTAGAAACAGGGCATTAGGAATGATGCCAGAGACACAGGCTGCTGGACCCAGCGCAACACTTGGAGGAACTCAGCGGGTTGAGTAGCATCTGAGAGGGACAAAGGAATTGTTTCAAGATGAAACCCTGTATCAGGACTGAGAGTGGAGAAGAAGCATTGAACGGTACAGGCCCTTCAACCCACAGTTTTGTATCAGCCTTTTAACCTACTCCGAAATCAATCTAACCTTTTCTTTCTACATAACCTTCCATTTTTCTGTCATCCATGTGCCTTTTTGAGATTCTTCTGAATACCGCTAAGTATATGCCTCTACCAACACCGCAGGTACACCCACAACCCACTTCCCACACACCCACTACTCTCTGTAAAGCACCTGTCTCATTTTGAGTAATGTGGAAATGGCAGAGGCTTTGAATGACTATTTTGTGTCAGTCTTCATGGCGGAGGACACATATAACATGCCAAAGAGAGATGTTATAGATGTGATGGAAGGTGAGGACCTCGATACAATAGCTATCACTAAAGAGGTGGTGCTGAGTAAACTTGTGGGCCTGAAGATAGACAAGTCCCCTGGTCCTGATGGAATGCCTCCTGGGGTACTGAAAGAAATGGCAGAAGTTATAGTAGAGGCTTTGGTGATAATTCACCAAAATTCTCTGGACTCTGGATAGGTCCCAGCAGATTGGAAGAAGGCAAATGTCACGCCACTGGTCAAAAAAGGATGCAGGCAAAAGGCAGGTAACTATAGGCCAGTTAGTTTAACATCTGTAGTTGGGAAAATGCTTTAAACTAACATTGAACAAGAAATAGCAAGACATCTGGAAAGAAATGGATCCATCAGGTGGGTGCAGCATAGATTCAGCAAAGGCAGGTCCTGTTTGACAAACTTAGTGGAGTCCTTTGAGGATATAATGAGCACAGTGGATAGAGGGGAACAGATAGATGTTATTTACTTGGATTTCCAGAAAGTGTTGGGTAAGGTGCTGCATAAAAAACTTATCCATAAGATAAGAATTTGTAGATTTGGGGGTGATGTATAAGCATAGATAGAAAGCAGAGAGTTGGGATACATGGGTGTTACTCTGGCTGGCAATCAGTGGTGCGTGGGGTGCCACAGGGGTCGGTGCTGGGCCTGAAACTATTCACAATATACATTAATGATCTGGAAGAGGGGACTGAGTGTAGTGTATCTAAGTTTGCTGATGATACTAAAGTATGCAGAAGATACGGAGAGTCTGCAGAGAGATATTGATAGGTTAAGTGGGTGGGCAGGAGTCTTGCAAACAGAGTGCAATTTTGGTAAATGCGAGGTCGTCGACTTCAGAAGGAAAAATTAAATACCAGATTATTATTTAAATGGTTAAAAAATTGCAGCAATCTGCTGTGCAGAAGGACTTGGGAGTGCTTGTGCACAAATTGCAAAAGGTTGGTTTGCAGGTGCAGCGTGCTATCAAGAAGGTAAATGGCATGTTGGCATTCATTGTTAGAGGGATTGAATTTAAGAGTAGGGAGGTTATGCTGCAACTGTACAGGGTACTGGTGAGGCTGCAACTGGAATACTGCGTGCAGTTCTGGTCTCCTTACTTGAAGGAAGGATATACTGGCTTTGTTTGTGGTGCAGAGGAGTTTAACTAAGTTGATTCCAAGGATAAGGGGACTGCACTATGAGGAGAGATTGAGTCGCCTGGGACTGTACTCGCTGGAATTCAGAAGAATGAGAGGAGATCTTCTGAAAACATATAAAGTCATGTAAGGAATAGTTAAGATAGAGGCAGGGAAGTTGTTTCCACTGCCAGGTGAGACTAAAGCTAGGAGATATAACCTCAAGATTTGAAGGAATAGATTTAGGACAGAGATGAGGAGGAGCCGCTTTTCCCAAAGAGTGGTGAATCTGTGGAATTTTCTGCCCAATGAAGCAGTGGAGGCTACATCAATAAATATATTTGTCGAGATTGGATAGATTTTTGCATAGTAGGGGAATTAGAGGTTATGGGGAAAGGGCAGGTAGGTGGAGATGTGCCATCTTACTGAATGGCGGTGTAGGCTTGACGGGCCAGACGGCCTACTTTTGCTCCTCTATGTTCTTATACCTCTGATATCCCCTCTATACTTTCCTCCAATCATCTTAAAATTATGTCCCTTCAGTATTAGCCATTTCCATTCGAGGAAAAAATGCCTGGCTGCTCTGTCTATCTATGCTTCATAAGATCTTGTACACCTCTATCGAGATAGTCACCTCTCATCTTCCACTCCTAAAAGAAAAGCTCTAGGTCGCTCAATCTATCTTCATAAGATGTGTTATTTTATCCAGGCAGCATCCTGGTAAATCTCTGCATCCTTCCTATAATGAGGTGATCAGAACTGAACTCAATATTCCAAGTGTGGTCTAACCAGAGTTTTATAGAGCTGCAACATTACTTGAGACAACCAGCAGGTAGCAAGATGGCTGGTAAAGCGATGGGGGGTGGGGGGGGGTGCATTGATGTGAGGTGGAGACAGGAGAGCGATGGACAGGAACACAAGCTCTCCCATGCTGGAGTGGGATGAGTATGAAGGTTGATAATGGGAGCTATTAGAGTGGAAGTGATGGCCAGGTGGAACCAGGTACAAATAGGGGGTTGGTGATCTGGTCAGTGGGATGGGAGCTGATGACAGCTAGGTGGAACCAGGTACAAATAGGGGGGTGGTGATCTGGTTGGTGGGAGGGGTGATCCGGTCAGTGGGGTGGGAGCTGATGACAGCTAGGTGGAACCAGGTACAAATAGGGGAATAGTATTCCGGTCAGTGGGATGGGAACAAAATAATTGTTACTCCAGATCTGATGCAGTTCAAAAATAACACAATAAGATAAAGATGCAGGAGGCAGGAATCCATTCTAGCCAAGTGATCTGTGACTGTATCAAGCTGGCCTGGCTAAAGCCTTCCAAAATAATGGTGAAGGCATCAGGACGTGCTGTTTCATCTATGTTGATTACATTGTTTAGTTCATTGCGTCTTTGACATTGGCCTGAGGTGGAATGTATACCGCTATCAAAATGACCACAGAGTTCTCCTGTGGCAGGTAAAATGGATGGCACTATATTCCAGGTCTGATGAGCAGAATTGGGACAACACTGATACATCTCTGCACCAAGAGGAACTGATCTTGAGGCATACACCACCACCTCTGCTCTTGTCAGACTGATCCTGATGGTGCATAGTGAACCTGTTACTCTGAATCACTGTGTCCCATTCAGAAGGGGCTAACTAGGATCTCACCCTAGCTCTGAGATCTTAGCTTTTATTTTCTAGAGACTATATGTATACCGTGATAGATTGTTCACTTGCAATAAAACATCTTTATTGACTGTACAGACCTTGGAAGCAGTTGTGATTCTCAGCTGTATCAGGCTGAAAGGGGAATATTTAATTGTCTCCATTGAATTGCACTGCAATGAGATCGGCTCAAGGAGCCCTGAAAATAGACAGGAAGTGTCACGGCTTTGAGGATGGTAGTGAGGTTTAGGAAGAGAAAGTGTAAGGACAGGTGTTGCACTTCCTGGGGTTGTAGAGGAAAGTGCCAAGGAGTCAGTGGTAGGGGGTTGGGGTCAATGACCAGGAGGTGATGGATGGAATGTTCCCCTGAATATATTCTGTTTCACCCCTGTGTGGTATTTGATCAAATTTCTTTTTCAGTTGTTTCAAAGTAGAGTCAAGTTCTCAAACAGCCTGTGTTAGAATATGAATACTGTTCCTTATATATCAGCCCTTGCTTTTCCCGCCTTTCACCTCCCAGTTTCTTTCTTCTTCCTCACCCACCTAGCTTCACCTGTCATCTTCTAGCATGTCCTCCATCCCCTCTTTTCACCACCTTATTCTGGTTTCTACCCCCTGTCCTTTCCAGTCCTGATGAAGGGTCTTGGCCCAAAACGTCGACTGTTTATTCTTCCCCATAGATGCTGCCTGGCCTACTGAGTTCCTCCAGCATTTTGTGAGTGTTGCTCTGAATTTCCAGCATCTGCAGAATCTCTTGTGTTCCACATATCTCATCTGGTTTATGTGTCCCCAGGAGTACCTCCCTCTGTGCTTGTGCTCCACTCTCTGGTTATTCAGGGTGGTGTACTGATTATCAGCCTTGTTGGCAATTCCTGCATCCTGCCTCAAGATGAGATGGGTTTGGATATACAAGTTTCACGTTACTGGGACAGAGGCTGGAGATCCCTGTTCACAACATTCTGGGAAACCAAGCCAAACGTGGCTTGAGTGAACTAAGCAGAACTTTCAGTCGCCACACTAGTGTAGCAGCTAGCATATTGCTATTACAGTTTGGTGCATTGGAGTTTGGAGTTTAGTTCCAGTGTCCTCTGTAAGCAAGTTTGTATGTTCCTTCCCATGAGCGTGTGAGTTTCCTCTAGGTGTTCTACTGTGCTTCCAGTCCAAAGACATTAATTGGTCATTGTAAATAGTCCTGTGGTTTGGCTAGAGTTCAATAAGTGTCTTGCTGTGTGGCACTGCTCGTTGGGCCAAAAGGCTTGTTGCGTGCTGTATCCATAAATAAATTACTTCAACTAATTACAGCCATTTTCTGCTCCTTACAGCTGAGGTTGGCGCCTTCATGATATACCTGAGCACAGATTACATTTTTGATGGAACACACCCTCCTTACCGAGAAAGCGACACTCCTAATCCCCTCAACCTGTACGGGAAAAGCAAGCTGGCAGGGGAGAGGCAGGTTTTGCAGAACCACCCTGGTGAGGCAGGAATTGAACTGCCTTGGGCAGTGATTGTGGTTGGCAGTGGGGTGGGGGGGGGGGCTGGCAAGTGGTGGGCACTGGGGTAATGTACCAGGAAGTAAGCTGCCTTAGGCACTGTTTGGGGTTGGCAGTGGAGGAGGGGTGGGCTGGCAAGGGAAGAGCATTGGAGTCACATATCAGGAAGTGAGCTGCAGGGCATTGATTGTGGTTGGCAGTGGAGGAAGGGTAGGCACTAGGGTTATGTAACAGCATTGGCAGCCGAGGCAATGAGGCATAGATTCTTGTAAAGCTTCTCCAGAAACCTCTAAATCACACAAAAAGGATGTGTGGTAGGAGGAATTGTCCTTGGAAGGGGTGGGTGGATTTAAGACCATAAGAGCTTGAAGCAGAATTAGGCCATTTGGTCTATTAAACCTGCTCCACTGTTCTATCATGGCTGATTTATTATTCCTTGAAACACTGTTCTCCTCCCTTTTCCCTGTAACCTTTCACACCGTTACTAATCAAGAATATGTCCAGCTCTGCTTTTAATATACCCAATTAATTAGCCTCCACAGTCATCTGTGGCAATGAAATTCTCTGGCTAAAGAAATTCCTCCTCATCTCTGTTCTAAATGGTCGACCCTGTCTTCTGAGGCTGTACCCTCTGGTCCTAGACTCACCCACTATAGGAAATATCCTCTCCACATCCACTCTATCTGTGTCCTCTGGTCCTAGACTCCCCCACTATAGGAAACATCCTCTCCACACCCACTCTATCCAGGCCTTTCAATATTTGATAGGTTTCAATGAGATCTCCCCTTATTCTTCTAAACTCCAGTGAGTTCAGGCTCAGAGTAATTAAATGCTCCTCGTACATTAATCCTTTCATTCCTGGAATCATTCTTGTGAACCATCTCTAGACCCTCCCCAGTGCCCGTAGATCTTTTCTTAGATAAGGGATCAAAGCTGCTTGCAATACTCCAAGTGTGGTCTGAGAAGTGCCTTATAAAGCCTCAGCATTATATCGTTGCTCTATGTTCACTGAGTGAGGGTGTGGACAGGGGATTGTCAGCAGGAGGATATGGTGGAGATGGGGAGATTGTTGTGGAGAAGGAGTTTACAGTGTTGGGAGTGTGCGTGTGGGGGATTATCTGCGGGGAGAGGTTGTAAACAGCGGGTGTTGTTTGAGTGGTGGTGATTTCCAGGATTTGTTAGTGTGGAGAGCTTGCTCACTGTGGCGGTATTATGAGTGGAATGATTGTCAATATGTGGATGCTATTTACAGAGTGAGGATGAAGGGGAGAGTGTGGACAGATTGTTGGTGGGATATTTTCAGTGAGGGGAGATTATTCACTCTATGGGGGTATTTACCCTGTCTGTTCACTGGGTCCCAGGTGCTGCAGTGCTCCGCGTTCCTGTCCTTTACGGTCCAATAGAGGAGCTGGAGGAAAGTGCAGTCTGTGCCATCTTCAGCAGTGTCCAGTCCCCCGAAAGATTAGCCAGTGTTGACCACTGGCAGCAGCGGTTCCCCACGCATGTGGCTGACGTGGCCAGAGTGTGCAGGGAGCTGTCTCAGCGCAGGATGCAGGTGAGTGTATGTGTATGCGTGCACACGTATAGCAGATCCTGTGTCTCCTCTCACCCTGTTTAACCATTTACCCCTTTCCCCATCCGTCACCCATCTGTGTTCACCTTGTGTGACTCCATAACCCCTCAAATCGTAATACAAGCCTTTGTGTTACAGATATGATTAGTAGATTGATCTTAGAGTAGATTAAAAGGTCAGCACAACATTGTGGACCGAAGGGACTGTACTGTGCTCAACTGTTGTGTGTTGAGGAATTCCAGCCCTCATTTAGCTGTGTTGCATGTGCTCTGTTCTGGATTTGTGGAACTGTTAACTGCAGATTTTTTTCCAGATTTACATCTGTTTCCTTATTGGAAATTATTTCCCCTGAGCAGGACTCTTCAGTTAGTGGAATCTTCCACTGGTCTGGGAACGAACGAATGACCAAATATGAGATGGCTTGCACTATGGCAGATGTCTTCAGGCTTCCCAGAAATCACCTGCAACCGGTGAGTGAGTGTGAGTGTGCGTCTGTTCATGTTCTTTCGGGGGGTTATGTCACACAGGATCCCTTGCTATGTTGTCTGTCAAGTTGACCTGTGTATGTGTGTGTCGGGTTTGCGTCACGCACAATACTTTGCTGAGAGCGTGCTGTATTGCACAGAGTCTCCTGTTGGAGGTGGACCTGACAACCTGCTCCTCCCCAAAATTCAGAACTATAACCTGATATTTCTCAATTGTTTATTTGAGTAAAGAGAGACACAGTTCATAGCAGCCTCCCATGGCATTAACATATTACTGTCGTCTGTATCACATTCAGGCTTTCCACTGCTCCAGATTGGGACTGTCGCCAGACCGGTAAAACAATGGACTTGGTTTTGAAATGTATTTACCATCAAGTCACACACTCACACATGCTCACGCTCTCTCTCTCATGCTCACACTCACACTTTCAGTTAGTCCTGACAAAGGGTCTCGGCCCGAAACGTCGACAGTGCTTTTTCTTTTGATGCTGCCTGGTCTGCTGCATTCCACCAGCATTTTGTGTGTGTTGTTTGAATTTCCAGCATCTGCAGATTTCCTCGTCAATGCTGGAGGAACTCAGCATGTTTAGTAACCCAGTCACAGTTTACGTGACAAATCCCAGACGAGCCCCCAATTTGTCACGTACCCTGTGACTGGGTTACTAAACCAGCAGAAATGGAATGATACGTTGGAGTCCAGTGGTACTGTAACTAAAAGTGTTTATTAGTAAACTAAGTAATACAGTATCAAAAATGCAAATATACATATAAAACAGGTTAGCAATGATATATACAGAAGTGTGGAAATATAAATCAAAACCAAGCTCTATCAAAGTCTAGGGGTAAATGAATAGTCTTAAGATAATGCAGAGTTTAGTTCAGTTTGGGTTGACGTAGTTGCTGTTGTGACGTTGGAGAGAGAGAGAGCGAGAGAGAGAGAGAGCGAGATGTGAGCAGCTGCAGCAGGCAAACCTTCCGTTGTCTTCTTGTTCCGTTGTACCGTTGTGGTCACCGATTATGACCACTCCATTCCAAGCCAGACCATTCTTCAGTGGTGGGCGCGTCACCCAGACGTGGGTGGACACACACACACACACCCCCCACCGGCCTGCCTTCACACACTGTGAACCTCTGACCGATTCCCCCGAATCGATCCTCCAAGCCCCCACCTTCCTGTGGGTGCACAACACTCTTTTAGTGTCTGCCGGTGTCTCAGCAGACTCGTCTTTTATCTCCCCTGCCGGGGTACCAGCCATCCATCAATTGTCCATGTCC
The DNA here is from genome assembly GCF_048418815.1 of Hemitrygon akajei. Lineage (NCBI taxonomy): Eukaryota > Metazoa > Chordata > Chondrichthyes > Myliobatiformes > Dasyatidae > Hemitrygon > Hemitrygon akajei. The sequence goes on along the minus strand of NC_133138.1, from coordinate 2,421,868 downwards.
ATCACCTGGCTCTTCCTTGCTGTGTCATCAGGGATCCACACAAACAGGCCAAACGTCCTTAGCGCTCAAGTCAACAATCAGCAAAGAAGCCATAATACTAAATCATCCATGGAGCCATAACTCTAATCCTTGTCTCTCTCTCTCTCATTATCAGCATGTGCAGCATGGTGCCTCTCCCTTTTTATCTCTCTCTCTCGTTAGCAGCATAGTTCACAGGGGGGGGTCAACTCGACCCCATGGTTTGCTCATCACACATAACAGGAACAATGGGGGAAACTTCACTCAGAGTCGTGAGTGAATGAGCTGCCAGCGCAAATGGTGCGTGTAAGCGCAATTTCAACATTTAAGAAAAGTTTGGATAGGTACATGGGTGGTAGGGGTATGGAGGGCTATGGTCCTGGTGCAGGGTGATAGGAGTGGGTGGTTTAAGTGGTTTGGCACAGACTAGATGGGCCGAAGGGCCTGTTTCTGTATCGTACTTTTCTATTGCTGTGGGTGATGGCCAGGTGCGAAGAGATGGGAGCCAGACTGGGAATGGGAAAAGAGGGGACAGGGGAGAAATTACCCAGAAGTTAAGGAGATTAATGTTTATGCCGTCAGGAACAGTGGGATAGAGGCTGTCTTTGATCCTGGTGGTTCGTGCTTTCAGATTTGTCTATCTTTTGCCCAAAGGGAGAGGAAGAATCAGGTTTAATATCCTGACCTAAAATATGTCATGAAATCTGTTGATTTACAGCAGCATTACATTGCAATATATAAAAAACTTTGAAGTACATTAAGTATATATAAAAAGAAAATTACATTAAATAAGTAGTGCAAAAAGAGGGGATGCATTGTCCTTCAGAAATCCGATGGAGGGGAAGAAGCTGTTCCTGAGTCATTGAGTATGTATCTTCAGGCTCCTGTACCACCTCCTCGATGGTAGTTAGGAGAAGAGGGCATGGGTGGTGGGGGTCCTTACGGATGGATGTCACTTTTGAAGATATCCTTGATGCTGGGGTGGTTAGTTTACAGTTTTCTAATGCTTTTTCTGATCTGTGCATTGGAGCCTCCATACCAGATGGTGTTGCAACCAGTTAGAATGTTCTCCACCATATATCTGTAGAATGTCTACCAAGTCTCCTCAAACTCCCAAGGAAATATTGCTGCTGTCGTGCCTTCTTTGTAATTGCATCAATATGTTGGGCCCAGGATAGATCTTCTGAGATGTTGACACCCAGGAACTTGAAATTGCTCACGCAGATCCCTTGATGAGGACTGGTGTGTAGTCTTTCAGCTTACACTTCCAGAATGTCCGGGGTTGGTAAGCAGCTTTAGTCAAGTCAGTGAAGAATATAGACAAAGTCCATGGAGGGGAGATAAGTTTACTAGACGTGCTGAGCTGTTTGCACAACCCTCTGCAGTTTCTTGTAGTCACAGGCAGAGCAGTTGCCAGACCAGGCCAAGATGCATTCAGACATGATGTTTCTGTGAAGGTTTTGGAGAGGGTGCAGCCTGGATTAGAGAGAAAGAAGTTGGATGAATCTGAACTGTTAGAAGATGAGGGGAGATTTGATAGAAGTCTATAAATTATAAAAGGCGTAGATAGGGTAGGCGGAATTTTTCACTCAGAGCGGAGATGTCAAATACTAGATGGCACAGGTTTTAGACCATAACATATAGGAGCAGTATTGGGCCACTTGGCCCATCGAGTCAGCTCTGACATTACATCATGGCTGATCCATTTTTTCCCAGCCCCAATCTCCTTTCTTCCCCTCAAACCCTTCATACCCTGACTAATGAAGAATCTATCAACCTTTGCCTTAAATAAATGTATATAGGCTTGGCCTCCATATCTGCCTGTGGCAATGAATGCCACAAATTCACCACTCTGTGGCTAAAGAATTCCCTCCGCATCTGTTCTAAAAGGACATATCTCTATTCTGAGGCTGTCTCCTCTGGTCTTAGACTCCCCCACTAAAGGAAACGCCCTATCCACATCCACTCTATCTAGGCCTTTCACTATTTGTTAGGTTTCAATGGGTCACCCCTCATTCTTCTGAATTCCAGTAAATACAGAATAAATTCTAGAGTGGCAAGTGTAAAGTAAATTTGAGGTAAGTTTCTTTACACACAGAGAGGTGGGTGCCTAGACCATGGTGACGTTCCCACAGTGCTATTAGGATGGAATTTCCAGGGCTTAGATCCTGTCACAATATACCTCCCAAGTCCTGATGGTGCATGATGTGGAACGGTGCGGGGACATTGTTGAAGGAAGTTCAGTAGTACCTCTTTTGTTGGATGTCCCAATTGTTAATTCTGGGGAGCTGAGGATCTCAGTCAAACCTATCAAATAGTGAAAGGCCTAGATAGAGTGGATGCGGAGAGGATACTTCCTTGGTGGGGCAGTCTGGGACCAAAGGGGAGAGAGTCTGTGGAGGACAAGTCTTTGGGTATATTTAAAGTGGAGGTTAATAGGTTCTTGATTAGTCAGGGTGTCAAAGGTTATAGGAAGAAGGCAGGATAATTGGGTTGAGAGGGATAATAAATCAGCCATGTTGGAATGGCAGACCAGATTCATTGAAACATAGAAAACCTACAGCACAATACAGGCCCTTTGGCCCACAAAGTTGTGCCGAACATGTCCTTACCTTAGAAATTCCGAGGCTTACCCATAATCTATTTTTCTAAGCTCTATGTACCTATCCAAAAGTCTCTTAAAAGACATTATTGTATCTTCCTCCAGCAATTCCACGCACTCGCCGCTCTCTGCGTAAAAAAACTTACTCCTGATATCTCCTCTGTACCTACTTCCAAGCACCTTAAACCTGTGTCCTCTTGTGGCAACCATTTCAGCCCTGGGAAAAGCCTCTGACTATCCACACGATCAATGCCTCTCATCATCTTGTACACCTCTATCAGGTCACCTGTCATCCTCCGTCGCTCCAAGGAGAAAAGGCCGAATTCACTCAGCCTGTTTTCATAAGGCATGCTCCCCAATCCAGGTAACATCCTTGTAAATCTCCTCTGCACCCTTTTTATGGCTTCCACATCCTTCCTGTAGTGAGGTAACCAGAACTAAGCACAGTACTGCAAGTGGGGTCTGACCAGGGTCAATAGACAATAGGTGCAGAAGTAGACCATTCGGCCCTTTGAGCCTGCACCGCCATTTTGAGATCATGTCTGATCAATTCCTTATCAATACCCGGTTCCTGCCTTGTACCCATATCCCTTGATTCCCCTATCCATAAGATACCTATCTAGCTCCTTCTTGAAAGCATCCAGAGAATTGGCCTCCACTACCTTCCAAGGCAGTGCATTCCAGACCCCCACAACTCTCTGGGAGAAGAAGTTTTTCCTTAACTCTGTCCTAAATGACCTACCCCTTATTCTCAAACCATGCCCTCTGGTACTGGACTCTCCCAGCATCTGGAACATATTTCCTGCCTCTATCTTGTCCAATCCCTTAATAATCTTATATGTTTCAATCAGATCCCCTCTCAATCTCCTTAATTCCAGCGTGTACAAGCCCAGTCTCTCTAACCTCTCTGCGTAAGACAGTCCAGACATCCCAGGAATTAACCTCGTGAATCTACGCTGCACTTCCTCTACAGCCAGGATGTCCTTCCTTAACCTTGGAGACCAAAACTGTACACAATACTCCAGGTGTGGTCTCACCAGGGCTCTGTACAAATGCAAGAGGATTTCCTTGCTCTTGTACTCAATTCCCTTTGTAATAAAGGCCAACATTCCATTAGCCTTCTTCACTGCCTGCTGCACTTGCTCATTCACCTTCAGTGACTGATGAACAAGGACTCCGAGATCTCTTTGTATTACTCCCTTACCCAACTCTATACCGTTCAGATAATAATCTGCCTTCCTGTTCTTACTCCCAAAGTGGATAACCTCACACTTATTCACATTAAACGCCATCTGCCAAGTATCTGCCCACTCACCCAGCCTATCCAAGTCACATTGATGAATTCTCCTAACATCCTCATCACATGTCACACTGCCACCCAGCTTAGTATCATCAGCAAATTTGCTGATGTTATTTTCTATGCCTTCATCCAAATCATTAACGTAAATGGTAAACAGCTGTGGTCCCAGTACCGAGCCCTGTGGCACCCCACTAGTCACCACCTGCCATTCCGAGAAACACCCATTCACCGCTACCCTTTGCTTTCTATCTGCCAACCAGTTTTCTATCCATGTCAATGCCTTCCCCCCGATGCCCTGAGCTTTGATTTTACCCACCAATCTTCTATGTGGGACCTTATCAAATGCCTTCTGGAAATCAAGGTACACTACATCCACTGGATCTCCCCCATCTAACTTCCTGGTTACATCCTCGAAAAACTCCAACAGATTAGTCAAGCATGATTTACCCTTGGTAAATCCATGCTGGCTCGGCCCAATCCTATCACTGCTATCTAGATATGCCATTATTTCATCCTTAATAATGGACTCTAGCATCTTTCCCACCACCGATGTCAGGCAGACAGGTCGATAGTTCTCTGTTTTCTCCCTCCCTCCTTTCTTAAAAAGTGGGATAACATTAGCCATTCTCCAATCCTCAGGAACTGATCCTGAATCTAAGGAACATTGGAAAATGATTACCAATGCATCCGCAATTTCCAGAGCCACCTCCTTTAGTACCCTAGGGTGCAGACCATCTGGACCTGGGGATTTGTCAGCCTTCAGTCCCATCAGTCTTCTCATCACCGTTTCCTTCTGAATGTCAATCTGTTTCATTTCCTCTGTTACCCTATGTCCTTGGCCCATCCATACATCTGGGAGATTGCTTGTGTCTTCCTTAGTGAAAACAGATCTAAAATACTCATTAAATTCTTCTGCCATTTCTGTTTCCCATAACAATTTCACCCAATTCATTCTTCAAGGGCCCAACATTGTTCTTAACTATCTTCTTTCTCTTCACATACCTAAAAAAGCTTTTGCTATCTTCCTTTATATTCCTGGCTAGCTTGCGTTCGTACCTCATTTTTTCTCCCCGTATTGTCTTTTTAGTTAAGTTCTGTTGTTCCTCAAAAACTTCCCAATCATTTGTCCTCCCACTCACCTTAGCTCTGTCATATTTCCTTTTTTGTAATGCTATGCAGTCTCTGACTTCCTTTGTCAACCACTGAAGCCCCTTTCCCCCCTTTGAATCCTTCCTTCTCTGGGGGATGAACTGATTTTGCACCTTGTGCATTATTCCCAAGAATACCTGCCATTGCTGTTCCACTGTCTTTTCTGCTAGGCTATCCATCCAGTCAACTTTGGCCAGCTGCTCCCTCATGGCTCCGTAGTTTCCCCTGTTCATCTGCAGCACTGACACCTCTGAGCTGCCCTTACCCTTCTCAAATTGCAGATAAAAGCTTATCATATTGTGATCACTACCTCCTAATGGCTCCTTTACTGCGAGATCGCTTATCAAATCCTGTTCATTGCATAACACTAAATCCAGAATAGTCTTGTCCCTGGTCGGCTCTCGTACAAGCTGTTCCAAGAATGCATCCCGTAGGCACTCTACAAACTCCCTATCCTGTGGTCCAGCACCAACCTGATTCTCCCAGTTCACCTGCATGTTGAAATCCCCCATAACTACTGCGACATTACCTTTGCCACATGCCAATGTTAACTCCCTATTCAACTTGCACCCAATATCCATGCTACTGTTTGGTGGCCTGTAGACAACACCCATTTGGGTCCTTTTGCCCTTACTGTTCCTCAGTTCTATCCACACAGACTCTACTTCTCCTGACCCTATGTCCCCCCTTGCAAAGGACTGAATCTCATTCCTCACCAACAGGGCCACCCCACCCCCTCTGCCCACATTTCTGTCCCTACGATAGCACGTATACCCTTGTACATTCATTTCCCAGGTCTGATCTCGCTGCAGCCATGTCTCCGTTATCCCAACAACATCATAGTTACCCATTCGCACCTGGGCTTCAAGCTCATCCGCCTTATTCCTGACACTTCGTGCATTCAGATATAGAATTTTTAACCCATTTCTCCTCTCTCTGTTTGAATCGCTACCTATTGTGCTTAACCCAGCTCCCCGAACTCCCATTGGGCTATACGCCCCTAGAATTTTGTTGTCCTTCCTACATTTACTTATTCTTGCAACACATTTAACTCCATGTTCCGTCAGACCATCCCTCTGTACACGAGTCCTTCTTATCACTTGTTCCGCCCCACCTTCCTCTACTACACACTTAATATTCCGGAACCGTGTAGTCCCCACCTGTCCTTTATTCATCCTCTCGCTATCCTCTCTCACATTCTGGATCCCCACCCCCTGCAAATTTAGTTTAAACCCCCCCCCCAAGAAGCTCTAGCAAACTTCCCTGCAAGAATGTTAGTACCGCTCCAGTTCAGGTGTAAACCGTCCCTTCGGAACAGATCCCACCTTCCCTGGAACAAGGCCCAATTATCTACAAACCTGAAGCCCTCCCTCCTGCAGCATCCTCTCAGCCACGTATTAATCTTTATAATCCTCCTGTTCCTTGCCTCACTCGCACGTGGCACAGTAGCAATCCTGAGATTGTTACCCTGGAGGTCCTGCTCTTCAGCTTCGCACCTAACTCCCTACGCAGGACCCCCTGACTCATCCTACCCACGTCATTGGTCCCTACATGGACCACAACATCTGGATTCTTGCCCTCCCTCTCGAGAATAACCTGCATCCGATCTGAGATGTCTCGGACCCCGGCACCAGGGAAGCAACATACCATCCGAGACTCCCGATCTTCCCCACAAAATCTCCTATCCGCCCCCCTGACTATAGAATCCCCTATCACTACCGCTCTCTTCTCTTCCCTCCTCCCCTTCCTAGTTGCGGGTCCAACCTCAGTGCCAGAGACAGGACCACTGCAGCTTGTTCCTGGTAGGTCATCCCCACCAACAGTATCCAAAACGGTGTGACAATATCTTTTTGGTGTGACTGCCTCCCAATAACTCTTATCTATCTCTGCCTCTGCCTCCCGAATGATCCGTAGTTCATCCAGCTCCTGCTCCAATTCCCTAACTCGGTCTGATAGGAGCTGCAGCTGGATGCACCTATTGCAGGTGTAGTCATCAGGGACAACTGTGTTGACCCTGACCTCCCACATACTGCATACGGAGCACACCACTGCTCTAACTGTCTCCCCCCATTACCTGATCCTAGATTAGTCAGATCTGTGATTAGTCAGGTCCTATATAGCTACAACATTATCTCTCGGCTCCTAAATTCAATTCCACAATTAATGAAGGCCAATACACCGTATGCCTTCTTAACCACAGAGTCAACCTGCACAGCTGCTTTGAGCGTCCTATGGACTCGGACCCCAAGATCCCTCTGATCCTCCACACTGCCAAGAGTCTTACTATTAATACTATATTCTGCCATCATACTTGACCTACTAAAATGAACCACTTCACACTTATCTGGGTTGAACTCCATCTGCCACTTCTCAGCCCAGTTTTGCATCCTATCAATGTCCCTCTGTAACCTCTGACAGCCCTCCACACTATCCACAACACCTCCAACCTTTGTGTCATCAGCAAACTTACTAACACATCCCTCCACTTCCTCATCCTGGTCATTTATAAAAATCATGAAGAGTAAGGGTCCCAGAACAGATCCCTGAGGCATTCCACTGTGACTGACCTCCATGCAGAATATGACCCGTCTACAACCACTCTTTGCCTTCTGTGGGCAAGCCAGTTCTGGATCCACAAAGCAATGTCCCCTTGGATCCCATGCCACCTTACTATATCAGTAAGCCTTGCATGGGGTACCTTATCAAATGCCTTGCTGAAATCCATATACACTACATCTACTGCTCTTCCTTCATCAATGTGTTTAGTCACATCTTCAAAAAGTTCAATCAGGCTCATAAGGCACAACTTGCCCTTGACAAAGCCATGCTGACTATTTCTAATCATATTATACCTCTCCAAATGTTCATAAATCCTGCCTCTCAGGATCTTCTCCATCAACTTACCAACCACTGAGGTAAGACTCACTGGTCTATAATTTCCTGGGCTGTCTTTCTTGAATAAAGGAACAACATCCGCAACCCACCAATCCTCCGAAACCTCAACCTCTTTGAATTAATGATTCAAAGATCACTGCCAGAGGCTCAGCAATCTCCTCCCTTGCCTTCCACAGTAACCTGGGATACATCTCATCCGGGCCCAGAGACTTATCCAACTTGATTCTTTCCAAAAGCTCCAGTACATCCGCTTTCTTAATATCTACGTGCTCATCCTCCGTTTCCATACACACTTTCCCACTGTCACACTTGATTGGTCCTATTTTTTCATGTCTTATCCTCTTGCTCTTCACATATTTGTAGAATGCCTTGGGGTTTTCCTTAATCCAGCCCGCCAAGGCCTTCTCATGGCCCCTTCTGGCTCTCCTTGCTTAGATTTCCTTCTTATTTTCCTTCTTAAGCTCCTTCTCGTTAGCCTGATAATATTCTTAATCTCTAACATTACCTAGCTCTCTGAACCTTTTATAAGTTTTTCTTCTTCACTAGATTTGTTACAGCCTTTGTACACCTTGGTTCCTGTACCCTACCATAACTTCTCATTGGAATGTACCTATGCAGAATTTCACACAAATATCCCTTGAACATTTGCCACATATCTTCCGTACTTTTCCTGAGAATGTTTGTTCGCAACTTAAGGTTCCAACTTCCTGCCCGATAGCCTCATAATTCCCCTTACTCCAATTATACGCTTTTCTAACTTGTCTGTTCCTATCCCTCTCCAATGCTATGGTAAAGGAGATAGAATTGTAATCACTATCTCCAAAATGCTCTCCCACTGAGAGACCTGACACCTGACCAGATTCATTTCCCAATACCAGATCAAGTACAGTCTCTCCTCTTGTAGGCTTATCTACATATTGTGTCAAGAAACCTTCCTGAACACAAATAACAAACTCCACCCCATCAAAACCCCTTGCTCTAGGGAGATGCCAATCGATATTTGGGAAATAAAATCTCCCATCACAACAACTCTTATTATTACACCTTTCCAGGATCTGTTTCCCTATCTGCTCCTCGATATCCCTGTTACTATTGAGCAGCCTATAAAAAACAACCAGTAAAGTTATTGACCCCTTCCTGTTCCTACCCTCCACCCAGAGAGACTCCGTAGACAATTCCTCCATGACGTCCATCTTTTCTGCAGCCGTGACACTACCTGCGATCAACAGTGCCAAGCCCCCACCTCTTTTGCCTCCCTCCCTGTCCTTTCTGAAACATCTAAAACCCGGCACTTGAAGTAACCATTCCTGTCCCTGAGCCATCCAAGTCTCTGAAATGGCCACCACATCATATCTCCAAGTACTGATCCATGCTCTGAGCTCATCCGCTTTGTTCACAATACTCCTTGCGTTAAAATAGACACATCTCAAACCGTCCGTCTGAGTGCATCCCTTCTCTATCACCTGCCTATCCTGCCTTACACACTGTCTTCAAGTTTTCTCTATTTGTGAGCCAACCTCCTCTTCCCCAGTCTCTTCAGTTCGGCTCCCACCCCCAACAATTCTAGTTTAAACTCTCCCCAGTAGCCTTATCAAACCTCCCAGCCAGTATGTTGGTCCACTGGGATTCCCATCCTTTTTGTACAGGTCACACCTGCCCCAAAAGTGGTGCCAATGATCCAGAAATCTGAATCCCTGCCCCCTGCTCCAATCTCTCAGCCATGCATTTATCTTCCACCTCATTCTATTCCTATTCGCACTGTCGCATGGCATAGGCAGTAATCCCGAGATTACTACCTTTGCTGTCCTGCTTCTCAACTTCCTTCCTAACTCCCTGTAGTCTTTTTTCAGGACATCTTCCCTTTTTCTACTTATGTCATTGGTACCAATATGTACCAGAACTTCTGGCTGTTCTCCGTCCCACTGAAGGATATCTTGGATGCGATCCGAAACATCCCGGACGGACCCTGGCACCTGGGACGCAAACTACCATCCGAGTTTCTTTCCTGCATCCACAGAATCGCCTGTCTGACCTCCTAACTATAGAGTCCCCTATCACTGCTGCCTTCCTCTTCCCTTCCCTACCCTTCTGAGCCACAGGGCCGGACTCTGTGCCAGAGGCATGGCCACTGTTGCTTCTCCCAGGTAGGTGTTCTCTTCCCCCCCCACAGTACTGAAACAGGAGTACTTATTGTCAAGGGGTACAGCCACAGGGGTACTCTCTAGTACCTGACTCTTCCCCTTCCCCCTCCTGACTGTGACCCACTTGTCTGTCTCCCGTGGCCCTGGTGTGACCACCTGCCTGTAATTCCTCTCTATCACCTCCTCACTCTCCCTGACCAGACGAAGGTCATTGAGCTGCATTAACACGGTTCCTTTGGAGCTGTAGCTCGACACACCGGGTGCAGATATGGCCGTCCTGGAGGCTGGGAGACTCCAGGACCCCCTACATCTGACACCAAGCACAGAAAACTGGCCTCACTCACATACTTCCTTTCTGCAATTAACACAGGTAAACCTCACCTCGTCTCGTTACCGCCCAAGCCCATGAGCCAAAGCCCTATTACTCTGTTGCCTATCACTCCACTGCCCGCTCCAAGCGGTACCCGCTGGATGTGACGGTCTTTTTAAACTTTTCCCACTCTGGCTGATGTCACATGCCTGCGCAGTCTTGTCTGTCTTTTACCCCGAGTAGTAAAATGCCTTAGCTCCAGAAATCCTTCCACTTGCAGCCTTCTTGCTCCGAATCTCAATGGGCTAAATGGCCTAATTTTGCTCCTATGCCTGTGCTGTTAAGGGTTGTGGAGAGCAGGTGTGTGCATGCGTGAGTGCACATGTGTGTGTGCATGCAGGCCTCCGTTAGTCTCCATAGACCATGGATTTGCACCTTGGAAAGTTTCCAGAGCACAAGCCTGGACAAGGTTTTCTTTATGGGAGACCGGCAGTTGGCCAAGCTGCAAGTCTCCCCTCTCCACACCACCAATGTTGTCCAAGGGAAGGGCATTAGGACGCATACAGCTTGGCACCGGTGTCGCCGCAGAGCAATGTATGGTTAAGTGCCTTGCTCAAGGACACACACGCAGCCTCAGCCAAGGCTCGAACTAGTGACCTTCAGATCATTAGACAAACTCCTTAACCACTTGGCCGCATGCCAACACTGGAGAGCAGGTATGTGGTTATTGGAAGGATGAGTGGTATATACCCCATTCTGGCCCCTCTGCCTTGCCCTCGCAAGCGTTTACTGGTGCTGAGTTCCGCACAATGCTTCAGGTATTTTGGTAATGACACTGATTTGTCTCCATCTCTTCCAGGTCACGGATCCCCCTCCCACCGGTACATTGCGACCTCACGATGCCCGCCTGGACTGCTCACGCCTGGAGAGGATGGGAATTGGACAGAGGACCCCATTCCGGCTGGGCCTGAAACGCTGTCTTTGGCCTTTTCTCCGTGACAAGCAATGGCAGCAGACGGTCTTTCACTGAGATGGCGAATTGAGTCAGTGCTGGGGGTGGTGGTAGGAGGGGAGATTCCATGCAAAAGCAGTGCTTGGAAGGTTTCGGCGACACTGCCCCCGACCGGAAGCTGATCCTGGGCACTGTGTGCCGTTATTTGTCTATACATTCGGGTTTACCTGCCCAGGTAAATTCTACAGCAAATGTGTGCGCTCTACGAATAGTTCCTGTCCAGCCCTGCTCTGTAATCGTGTCCGTTTTGCGTGAAAGCTTCCTTTTTGCACAAAATCTGTCTGAGGTACCCAGCCAGCATTACCGTTGGAATCAAACAACCAGCTCTGTGAGGTGGGAAGTGGTTCAGGGTGTTCTGTACGTGGCTGGCTGGCTGGCTTTCTTCTGTCTCTCTCTGTGGGACCACACCCAGCTCACCCTCAGTCCCGGCTGTATCCTCACCACTGCAGGTACAAACTGTTGCAACTGATGGGAGGAGTGTCCGAGTGCATTTGGCTTTCTCTCACTTTCCAAACACAACCCATCAGAAATCATCGGTTTCCTTTTCAGCCGAAAATGCTGATTGCTGCCAGCCTGCTCGACATCGAGACTGTTCAGCTGACGCCTGCTGTCCAAGAGACAGACGAGGAGCAGGTTCAGACCCCTGAATCCCTGCTAAGTGCATCACCATCAGAAACGTGGCCGATGTGTACCTCATCCTCTCTCCTGTCTATTCTTGAATGTACTCAGTCACTAAATAGTCTCTGGGATGGCCGGTTTAAAGACTCTGAATTCTCCCATTCTCAGCCCAGAGCAACAGTGTATATTTCTGGCAGCGTCCTGTCAAATCCCACACTCCAGTAAACTGTAGATCATCCTCCTACCCTCCTCGAAACAGCCCCCTTGTCCCTTGTCCCAGACATCATGGCCCAGAGTATACTCTGTCATCCCCTTCACGGACACAGGAATTTCATTTCCTGGAACATCCCCCTTGTCCTGGACATTGTGGAACAATTCCGTCATTTCAGACATCAGTCCCAAAGTCCCATGCCCTGCCCTGTTTTCTCGGAAATGCACTCTTTCCTCTCCCTTTGCAGACAAAGGAATTCCATCAGCCCCAGAGCATTCTTTGCCTTCCCTGATTTCTCGGAGTTGCACTCGTTCCTCTCCCCTCGCAGACACAGGAATTCCTTCAGTCCCGGAGTATTCTCTGCCCTGTCCTGGTTTCTTGGAGTTGCACTCTGTGCTGGTCCAGTGAAGTCACGTATCCCTGCCCTACTCCCTGTCTCCAGCCAATTTGATGCACCCTTTCTGACAGTTTGAAACATATCTTCTTGTGTTGCTCGTAGTAAACTGCAGAATTGTGTTTTCCCACCTGTCAGCATCCATTCCCAAATCTTACTGCAGAGCTCTCTTTCCTGCTACTGAACATGGGAAGCTCAGATTTGGTTCACTTCAGAGACGTGACCCCTGATACTGCTCTTCTCCACACTTCCTACAGGCAGTGAATTAAATAAAAACAGTTGTGTTATTATACCCGAGGTTCTCTCTTACTTACATTGCATACAGCTCATCCACACTCTACTTCGTAAACTGATGAATTGCGTTGATTTTCGCCTTTCTGTGGTCTCCTTGTTGATCTGTCTTCCCAACCTTAGAACTCACTGCCGTGAGAGAAGGAGCTTCACTGTCTCTGACCTCAGGAGTGTGTGATGGGATGGTGTAGGGGGAGCTTTGCTCTGTGTCTGAACCCAGGAGTCTTTGATGGGACAGTGTGGAGGGAGATTCACTCTTTGTCTGACCCCGGTAGTGTGATGGGGCGGTGTGGAGGGAGCTTCACTCTGTGTCTGACCCCGGGAGTATGAGATAGGAAGTGTGGAGGGAGATTCACTCAGTGTCTGACCCCGGGAGTGTGTGATGGGACAGTGTGGAGGGAGATTCACTCTTTGTCTGACCCCAGTAGTGTGATGGGGCGGTGTGGAGGGAGTTTCACTCTGTGTCTGACCCTGGGAGTATGAGATAGGAAGTGTGGAGGGAGATTCACTCTGTGTCTGACCCCGGGAGTATGAGATGGGACGGTGTGGAGGGAGCATCACTGTACGTCTGAACCCAGGGAGGGTATAATGGGACAGTGGAAGTGGCAGAAGGGGGTGTTATAAAAGGTGATATGTTCACAGATGTAATGGTGACGTATCCCAGTGAAACCCTTGGCCCTGTGATGGGACAACCAGAAGTTCTGGCCACAGACACACATGGGCAGCCCACTCCTTCAGTTTCCATTTGTCCCTTTGGCCACCTTCACACCCCTCTCCACAGGTGGGGAGCATCCTGTCCAGAGGGCACCAAGTCTTAGATTATGTACAGGTCTTGGTAAAACACAGGCTACTCCCCCAGAGCAGATGGGTGGACACTCACCACGCCCTTTGCCTGGGTGTAAAATCATCAGCATCAGCTGCCACCTGTTGTATGAGGGGTCCAGAGAGACAGGAGGTGTGAAGTCACTACCTGGGGAGGGACACACCAGTGACTGGCCACTCTCCTCGATCAGGTACTCAGACCACATTAGAGACCTGGTGTTTCCTGGGGCACGAGACTGCAGATGCTGAAATTTGTAGCAACACACGCCAAAAGCTGGAGTAACCCAGCAGGTAAGGCAGCAGCTATGGAAATGAATAAACATCGACGTTATGGGTTGAGACCTTTTATCTAGGAGAGGTAGTATAAAGGGGTGCGAGCTGGTAGGTCATAGTGCCACACACCCCAGAGCTGTACCTGCTCCTATGAAGTGAGGTGGTGTAATTTTTGGAGGCCAAAAGATATGAGGGCAGAATTAGGCCGTCTGGCCCATTGTGTGTGTCTGTCTCATCATAACTGATCCAGTAACTCATCGCCTTCTACCGTAGGCCACGAACTTATCAATCACCCCGATGAGTTATAAGCTTCAAACTTTCTACATAATCACTCAGAGTTGAACTGCATGTGTATGTAACAAGAGCTGTATAACTCATCTTCTACCTTAGGCCACGAACTTATCAGTCACCCCTGCTGTGGACACTTTCTGGAGGTCCAAGATCCGTATGCTCCACGACCGCTGGACTAAGTGTGTTAAATGTAAGAGGGGACTATGTTGAAACAATAAATGTGCTAGGTTTTTAAAATGGACTGCTTCTACCTTAGGCCTCAAATTGCCCCTCATATTTGTGCGTGGAAGATCATGTTTTACAAATCTTAGTGAATTTTTTAAGAGGTTACGAGGAAAGTTGACGAGGGTAAAGCAGTGGATGTTGTCTATATGGACTTCAGTAAGGCCTTTGACAAGATTCCACATGGAAGGTTAGTTAGGAAGGTTCAATCGTTAGGTATTAATATTGAAGTAGTAAAATGGATTCAACAGTCTTCATCAATGATGGGAGATGCCAGAGAGTAGTGGTGGATAACTGTTAGTCAGGTTGGAGGCCGGTGACTAGTGGTGTGCCTCAGGGATCTGTACTGGGTCCAATGTTTGTCATATACATTAATGACTTGGATGATGGGGTGGTAAATTGGATTAGTAAGTATGCAGATGATACTAAGGTATGTGGCATTGTGGATAATGAAGTAGGTTTTCAAAGCTTGCAGAGAGATTTAGGCCAGTTAGAAGAGTGGGCTGAACGATGGCAGATGGAGTTTAATGCTGATAAATGTGAGGTGCTACATTTTGGTAGGAATAATCCAAATAGGACATACATGGTAAATGGTAGGGCATTGAGGAATGCAGTAGAACAGAGTGATCTAGGAATAATGGTGCATAGTTCTCTGAAGGTGGAATCTCATGTGGATAGGGTGGTGAAGAAAGTTTTTGGTATGTTGGCCTTTATAAATCAGAACATTGAGTATAGGAGTTGGGATGTAATGTTAAAATTGTACAAGGGATTGGTGAGGCCAAATTTGGAGTATTGTGTACAGTTCTGGTCACCAAATTATAGGAAAGATGTCAACAAAATAGAGAGAGTACAGAGGAGATTTACTAGACTGTTACTGGGTTTCAGCACCTAAGTTACAGAGAAAGGTTGAACAAGTTAGATCTTTATTCTTTGGAGTGTAGAAGGTTGAGGGGGGACTTGATAGAGGTATTTAACATTATGAGGGGGATAGATAGAGTTGATGTGGATAGGCTTTTTCCATTGAGAGTAGAGGAGATTCAAACAAGAGGACATGAGTTGAGAGTTAAGGGGCAAAAGTTTAGGGGTAACATGAGGGGGAACTTTACTCAGAGAGTGGTAGCTGTGTGGAATGAGCTTCCAGTAGAAGTGGTAGAGGCAGTTTCGATATTGTCATTTAAAAAAAAAATGGATAGGTATATGGACTAGAAAGGAATGGAGGGTTATGGGCTGAGTGCAGGTTGGTGGGACTAGGAGAGAGTAAGCGTTTGGCATGGACTAGAAGGGCCGAGATGGCCTGTTTCTGTGCTGTAATTGTTATATGGTTATAATGAGTACAGTACTTTGCATCAGCCTTTAATATGGAAGACTCTAGCAATGTGCCAGAGGCCCGTGAGTGTCAGGGAGCAGGAGTGAGTGCCATTACTATTACAAAGGAAAAAGTGCTAGGCAAACTCAAAGGTCTTAAGGTGGATAAGTCACCTGGACTAGATGGACTACATCCCAGAGTCCTGAGAGAGGTTGCTGAAGAGATAACGGATGCATTGGTCAACACACACAAAATGCTGGTGGAACGCAGCAGGCCAGGCAGCATCTATAGGGAGAAGTACAGTCAACATTTCGGGCCGAGGCCCTTTGCTTTGGTCATGTTCTTTCAAGAACACTTGATTCTGGCATGGTACCAGAGGACTGGAAGAGTGCAAATGTCACTCCACTCTTTAAGAAGGGAGGAAGGCAAAAGAAAGGAAATTATAGACCAGTTCGCCTAACCTCAGTGGTTGGAAGGTGTTGGGAGTCTAATATTAAGAATGTGGTTTCGACGTACATGGAGACTAATGATAAAATAAGTCAGCAAGATTTCTGTGAGGAGAAATCTTGTCTGACAAATCTGTTAGAGTTCTTCAAGGAAGTAACAAGCAGGGTGGACAAAGGAGAGGCAGTGGATGGCATTTACTTGGATTTTCAGAAGGCATTTGATAAGATGCCACACATGAGGCTGTTTAACAAGATAAAATACTATGGCGTTACAAGAAAGATACTGGCATGGATAGAGGAATGGCTGACAGGCAGCAGGCAGCAAGTGGGAATAAAAGGGGTCCTTTCTGGTTGGCTGCCAGTGGCTAGTGGTGGTGGTCAGGGCTTAGTATTGGGACCGCTACTTTTCACATTGTTTGTCAGTGATTTAGATAATGGAATTGATGGCTTTGTGGCAAAGTTTGCGATCATACAAGAATAGGTGGAAGGGTAAGTAGTGCTGAGGAAGCAATGTGATTACAGCAGGACTCGGACAAATTGGAAGAATGGGCAAAAAGTGGCAGATGGAACAGTGTTGGGAAATGTATGATACTGTATTTTGGTAAAAGGAACAATAATGCAGGCTATTATTTTAATGGGAGAAGGTTCAAAGATCAGAGGTGCAGAGGGACTTGCGAGTCTTCTTGCAAGACCCCAAGAAGGTTAATTTACAGGTTGTGTCTGTGGTAAAGAAGGCAAATGCAATGGCATTTATTTAAAGGGGAATAGAATATAAAACGAAGACTTAATACTGAGTATTTATACGATACTAGTCAGGCCACACTTGGAGTATTGTCAACAGTTTTGGGCCCCAAATCTCAGAAAGGATAGAAGCAGAAAATGTACAGCACAATACAGGTCCTTTGGCCCACAAGGTTGTGCCGAACATGTCCTTGCCCAAGAAATTACTAGGCTTACCTATTTTCCTCTATTTTACTAAGCTCCATATACCTATCCAAAAGTCTCTTAAAAGACCCTATTGTATCAGCATAGCTATGGAAAGGGATAAAATCAGACAAAATGATTTTTATAAATGACCTGGATGTAGAGGTGTAAGGATGGGTGAGTAAGTTTGCAGATGACACGAAGATTGGAGAAGTTGTGGATGGAGCTGTAGGTGGTCGAAGGTTGTAAGAGGACATAGACAGGCTGCAGAGTTGGGCAGAAAAATGGCAGATGGAGTTCAATCCAGACAAGTGTGAGGTGATGCATTTTGGAAGGACAAACCGGAAGACTGAGTACAGGATTAATGGTCAGTTACTTCAGAGTGTGAATGAACAAAGGGACCTTTGGGTTCAAATCCATACATCCCTCAAGGTCGCTGCATAGATTGATAGGGTAGTTAAGAAGGCCTATGTGTTGCTAGGCTTCATTAACAGGGGGATTGAGTTCAAGAGTAGAGAGGTCATGTTGCAACTACAAATCTCTGGTGAGACCGCACTTAGAGTATTGTGTTCAATTCTGGTCACCTTATTATAGGAAGGATGTGGAAGCTATGGAGAGGGTGCAGAGGAGATTTACCAGGATGTTGCCTGGTTTGGAGAACAAGTAGATAGATAGATAGATACTTTATTCATCCCCATGGGGAAATTCAACATTTTTTCCAATGTCCCATACACTTCTTGTAGCAAAACTAATTACATACAATACTTAACTCAGTAAAAAAAACAATATGATATGCATCTAAATCACTCTCTCAAAAAGCATTAATAATAGCTTTTAAAAAGTTCTTAAGTAGTTTACTTAAATACATTAAATACAATCAACCCCGGCACTTTAACATATCTTACTCCTGGTGGTTGAATTGTAAAGCCTAATGGCATTGGGGAGTATTGACCTCTTCATCCTGTCTGAGGAGCATTGCATCGATAGCAACCTGTCGCTGAAACTGCTTCTCTGTCTCTGGATGGTGCTATGTAGAGGATGTTCAGGGTTTTCCATAATTGACCGTAGCCTACTCAGCGCCCTTCGCTCAGCTACCGATGTTATACTCTCCAGTACTTTGCCCACGACAGAGCCCGCCTTCCTTACCAGCTTATTAAGACGTGAGGCGTCCCTCTTCTTAATGCTGCCTCCCCAACACGCCACCACAAAGAAGAGGGCGCTCTCCACAACTGACCTATAGAACATCTTCAGCATCTCACTGCAGACATTGAATGACGCCAACCTTCTAAGGAAGTACAGTCGACTCTGTGCCTTCCTGCACAAGGCATCTGTGTTGGCAGTCCAGTCTAGCTTCTCGTCATATGAAGCAAGGTTAACAGAGCTGGGACTTTTCTCTTTGGAGCATAGAAGAATGAGAGGGAACTTGATAGAGATCTACAAGATTATGAGAGGCATAGATAGGGTGGACAGTCAGTACCTGTTTCCCAGGGCACCGATAGCAAACACCAAAGGGCATAGGTACAAAATTAAGGGAGGGAAGTTTAGGAGAGACATCAGGGGTAAGTTTTTTACATGGAGGGTTGTGAGTGCCTGGAATGACTCGCCAGGGATGATGGTAGAGGTTAAAACATTAGGGGTATTTAAGAGCCTCTTGGACAGGCACATGGATGAAAGAAAAATGGAGGGTTATGGGGTAGTGTGGGTTTGGTACTTTTTTTAAGGATTATATGGGTTGGCACAACATGGAGGGCTGAAGGGCCTGTACTGTGCCGTAGTGTTCTATGGTCAGCAGCACTGGGGCTCCACAGGGGACTGTCCTGTCTCCCTTTCTCTTCACCATCTACACCTCGGACTTCAACTACAACACAGAGTCTTGCCATCTTCAGAAGTTTTCTGATGACTCTGCCATAGTTGGATGCATCAGCAAGGGAGATGAGATGGAGTACAGGGCTACGGTGGGAAACTTTGTCACATGGTGTGAGCAGAATCATCTGCAGCTTAATGTGAAAAAGACTAAGGAGCTGGTGGTGGACCTGAGGAGGGCTAAGGCATCGGTGACCCCTGTTTCCATCCAAGGGGTCAGTGTGGACATGGTGGAGGATTACAAATACCTGGGGATATGAATTGACAATAAACTGGACTGGTCAAAGAACACTGAGGCTGTCTACAAGAAGGGTCAGAGCTGTCTCTACTTCCTGAGGAGACTGAGGTCCTTTAACATCTGCTGGATGATGCTGAGGATGTTCTACGAGTCTGCAGAGGCCTGTGCTATCATGTTTGCCGTTGTGTGCTGGGGCAGCAGGCTGAAGGTAGCAGACACCAACAGAATCAACAAACTCTTTTGTAAGGCCAGTGATGTTGTGGGGGTGGAACTGGACTCTCTGACGGTGGTGTCTGAAAAGAGGATGCTGTCCAAGTTGCATGCCATCTTGGACAATGTCTCCCATCTACTCCATAATGTACTGGTTAGGCACAGGAGTACGTTCAGCCAGAGACTCATTCCACTGAGATGCAACACTGAGCGTCATAGGAAGTCATTCCTACCTGTGGCCATCAAACTTTACAACTCCTCCCTCGGAGTGTCAGACAATAGGTTGGTCCTGGACTTATTTCCACTTGGAATAATTTACTTATTATTACTTAATTATTTATGGTTTTATATTGCTATATTTCTACACTATTCTCGGTTGGTGCAACTGTAACGAAACCCAATTTCCCTTGGGATCAATAAAGTATGTCTATCTGGTTCTATGGTATCCATGTCCACTATCATTGTTGGCAGCCCATTCCACGCACTCACCTCTCTGAGTAAAAAAACTTACCCCTAACATCTCCTTTGTACCTACTCCCCAGCACCTTAAACCTGTGTCCTTATGTGGCAGCCATTTCAGCCCTGGGAAAAAGCTTCTGACTATCCACATGATCAATGCCTCTCATTATCTTGGACTCCTCTATCAGGTCTATGGGCATTTAGAGAATCATGGTCTGATCAGGGACAGTCAGCATGGCTTTGTGAAGGGCAGATCGTGCCTGACAAGCCTGATAGAGTTCTTTGAGGAGGTGACCAGGCATATAGTTGAGGGTCGTGCAGTGGATGTGATCTACATGGATTTAGTAAGGCATTTGACAAGGTACCACACGGTAGACTTATTCAGAGAGTCAGAAGGCATGGGATCCAGGGAAGTTTGGCCAGGTGGATTCAGAATTGGCTTGCCTGCAGAAAGCAGAGGGTCATGGTGAAGGGAGTACATTCAAATTGGAGGGTTGTGACTAGTGGTGTCCCACAAGGATTGGTTCTGGGACCTCTACTTTTCATGATTTTTATTAACGACCTGGATGTGGGGGTAGAAGGGTGGTTGGCAAGTTTGCAAACAACACAAAGGTTGGTGGTGTTGTAGATAGTGTAGAGGATTCTCAAAGGTTGCAGAGAGACATTGATAGGATGCAGAAGTGGGCTGAGAAGTGGTAGATGGAGTTCAGCCCAGAGAAGTGTGAGGTGGTACACTTTGGAAGGACAAACTCCAAGGCAGAGTAGAAAGTAAATGGCAGGATACTTGGTAATGTGGAGAAGCAGAGGGTTATGGGGGTACATGTCCACAGATCCCTGAAAGTTGCTCACAGGTAGATAGGGTAGTTAAGGTAGTTATGGGGTGTTAGCTTTCATAAGTCGAGGAATAGAGTTTAAGAGTCACGAGGTAATGATGCAGCGCTATAAAATTCTGGTTAGGCCACACTTGGAGTACTGTGTCCAGTTCTGGTCGCCTCACTATAGGAAGGATGTGGAAGCATTGGAAAGGGTACAGAGGAGATTTACCAGGATGCTGCCTGGTTTGGAGAGTATGCATTATAATCTGAGATTAAGGGAGCTAGGGCTTTACTCTTTGGAGAAAAGGAGGATGAGAGGAGACATGATAGAGGTGTACAAGATATTAAGAGGAATAGATAGAGTGGACAGCCAGCCCCTCTTCCCCAGGGCACCACTGCTCAATACAAGAGGATATGGCTTTAAGGTAAGGGGTGGGAAGTTCAAAGAGGATATTAAAGGAAGGTTTTTTACTTAGAGAGTGGTTGGTGCGTGGAATGCACTGCCTGAGTCAGTGGTGGAGACAGATACAGTAGTGAAGTTTAAGAGACTCCTGGACAGGCATATGGAGGAATTTAAGGTGGGGGGGGGGGGTATATGGGAGGTGGGATTTAAGGGTCGGCACAACATTGTGGGCCAAAGGGCCTTACTGTGCTGTACTATTCTATGTTCTATTAAAAAGCCTCTGACTATCCACAGGATGAACACCTCTCAATATCTTATACACCTCTATCAGGTCACCTCTCATCCTCAATCATGTATTGTCATTGGAGAGATAACAGAGGAGATTTACGAGGATGATTCCAGGAATGAAGGGGTTAACATATGAGGAGTGTTTGGCAGCTTTGGGCCTGTACTTACTGGAATTTAGAGGAATATGTGACGATCTCATTGAAACCAAGGGAATGTTGAAAGGATGGATGTGGAGAGGATGTTTCCTTTGATGGCAGTATCCAGAACTAGAGGGCACAGCCCGAAATTTGAGGGGCGACCCTTTAGAACAGAGGCAAGGAGGCATTTTTTTTTAGCCAGAGAGTTGTGAATCTCTGGAATGGCCTGCCACAGACTGCAGAGGAGGCCATTTCCGTGGGTATATTGAAGCCGAAAGTTGTTTTTTTACTGATAGGTCAGGGCATCAAAGGATATCCCGAGAAGATAGGTGTATGGGATTGAGTAGGATCCGGGATCAGCCATGATGGAATGGCAGAGCAGATTCGATGGGCTGAATGGCCTAATTATGCTCCTGTGTGTTCTGTTCGGTCGTTGGCGTTCATGTGCAATACAGCCTTTCTCCACCAGGTGTCTCTCTCTCCCACCTCCAGCATCAACAGCCTGTCCTAATGGATCGGGCTGCTACTGTACGGCGCTGCCCAATTAACCCTCCAACCCATACCTCTGAAATGTCGGAGGAAACCTATGCGGTCTTGGGGAGAATGTACAGTCTCCTTGCAGCCAGTGGCGGGAATTGAACCCATTCACCGTTGGCAGCAGCGTTGTGCCACCGTGGTTCTTCAGTGTTTTGGGCGTTTCTGCCTCCAACACTCAGGCAGTGTGTGCCATGTTCCAGTGCTCTGAGCCTGAAAGAGTTAATTCTCAAGTTCAAGTTTATTGTAATCTGTCTGCACATATTTACAACAAAACAAAACAGCATTCTCTTGGACGACAGTTCACCCACAAAACATATCACACACAGCACGTAAACCAAAATATTACCATAAATAATAAAATGTAATTCAAAGTGCATGAAGTGTGCAGCACAAGTAAACAATGGACTCCACACCTCTACTCTTAAACGCAGGTAGTCTGGTATTTGACATTTCTACCCTGGGTTACAGATTCTGTCTATGCATCGTATGACTAGAAATCTCTATCAGGTCTATCCTCAGCCTTCTGCACTCTGAAGTGAACCTCTCCTCAGGCTCTAATCCAGGCAGTCTAGATAACTCAAAAACAAGAGAAAATCTGCAGATGCTGGAAATCCAAGCAGCAATGATGGAGGAACTCAACATCTATGGAAAAGAGTACAGTTGATGTTTGGGGCCAAGACCCTTCGGTGTGACTGGAGAAATCAAAGTCTGGGCACCTCCACTGGCAGTGAGTTTCAGATATCACTCACCCTTCAGATAGCCTTTCAACCTCCTTCCGCCCATCTTAAACCCACATTTTCTTAGTTTTTATTCAATCTGCCCCAACACCTCTATCTGGTCATCTCTTCAGGGTTAACAGTCCCAGCCGGTTCCATCTCTCATTGGAGACAAGGAGGATGCGAGGTGCCTATAGAGGTGATGAGGCATAGATCGAGTAGACAGGGAGATTCCTTTCCCGTGGGTGGAAATGGCTAATACAACAGGGCATAATTTTAAAGTGGCTGGAGGTAAGTATAGGGGCATGTCAGAGATAGATATTTATACAGAGAGTGGTGGGTGCATGGGACCTTCTTCCAGGGGTGGTGGTAGAGGCAGATACATTAGGGACATTTAAGAAACTTGCATGGATGATAGAAAAATGGATGGTGATGTGGTTTGATCTTGGAGCAAGTTAAAAGGTTGGTAGAACACTATGGGCCGAAGGGCCTGTGCTGAACTGCTCCACATTCGTATTCAAGTTATTGATTTTTGACATGAGCAGCAGAAGCATATCTCACATTGTCTGAGCTCTGCTACTGAGAGGAGTAGCAAGCCTCCAGCACTCCCTCTCCCTCGCTGGGCTAGAAATAGGAGCAGGAGTCGGCCATCTGGCCTGTTGAACCTGCTCCACCATTCAGTAAGATCATGGCTGATCTGGCCACGGACTCATCTCCACCTACCTGCCTTTTCCTCATAACCCTAATTCTCCTACTATGCAAAGATCTATCCAACCTTGTCTTAAATATATTTACTGAGGTAGCCTCCACTGCTTCACTGGGCAGAGAATTCCATTGTCTCGGGAAAGCAGTTCCTCCTCAGCTCTGTCCTAGATCTACTTCCTCGAATCCTGAGGCTATGTCCCCTAGTTCTAGTCTCACCCACCTCTATCATCAATAGGTTCAATAAGTACGTTTCATGTCAGAGAAATGTATACAATATACATCCTGAAATTCTTCTTCACAAACATCTATGAAAAGAGAGGAGTGACCCAAAGATTGAATGGCAGTTAAATGTTAGAACCCCAAAGCCACTTAGCCCCCTCACCCCCCACAAGGAACAGCAAGGTAATGATCCCACCCACCCCACAAGTAACAGCAAGGAAATGACCCCCCCACCCCACAAGTAACAACAAGGAAATGACCCCCCCACCCCACAAGTAACAACAAGGATATGACCCCCCCCCACCCCACAAGTAACAACAAGGAAATGATATCCCTCCCCCACCAGAAAAAAAGCATCTGCACCCCCCACTGAGCACTCAAGTGTGCAGCAAAGCATCAGTAAAGGCACAGACTTGCAGTAGCCCAAAGACTGCTCGTTCACCCGGTAATTCGGCGCTGGCTGTCCACTTAATATCTTGTATACCTCTATCGTGTCTCCTCTCATCCTCCTTCTCTCCAGAGAGTAAAGGCCTAGCTCCCTTAATCTCTGATCATAATCCATACTCTCCAAACCAGGCAGCATCCTGGTAAATCTCCTCTGTACCCTTTCCAATGCTTCCACATCCTTCCTATACTGAGGCGACCAGAACTGGACACAGTACTCTAAGTGTGGCCTAACCAGAGTTTTATAGAGCTGCATCATTACATTGCGTCTCTTAAACTCTGCCCCTCGACTTATGAAAGCTAACACCCCATAAACTTTCTTAACTACCCTATCTACCTGTGAGGCAACTTTCAGGGATCTGTGGACATGTACCCCCAGAACCCTCTGCTCCTCCACACTACCAAGTATCCTGCCATTTACTTTGTACTCTGCCTTGGAGTTTGTCCTTCCAAAGTATACCACCTCACACTTCTCCGGGTTGAACTCCATCTGCCACTTCTCAGCCCACTTCTGCATCCTATCAATGTCTCTCCGCAATCTTCGACAATCCTCAACACTATCCACAACACCACCAACCTTTGTGTCGTCTGCAAACTTGCCAACGCACCCTTCTACCACCACATCCAGGTCGTTAATAAAACAGGCTCTCTCTCCTTAATAAGGGAAAAAGAGGTGTCCCAGTTTCACAGTGAGAGAGAAGCCATGACAAACAACTCAATGATTTATGATATTAAAAGTCTGTTGCCTCGCGTCACTTTTTCTGAGCTCTGCACCCACAGAATCGACCGCAGAAAGGCTCGGGTCTCTGGACACACAGTTCCTGATGTTCTGTATTCTCCTACGATGGCTTTCTCATCTCTGGAATCAACCTGGTGAACCTCCTCTGCACCGCCTCCAAAGCCGGTATATCCTTAATCAAGTAAGGAGATCAGAACTGCATGTGGTACTCCAGGTACAGCTTCACCCTGTACAATTGCAACATAACCTTCCTGCTCTTAAATTCAATCCCTCTAGCAAAGAAGGTCTGCTGCACCTGCAAACCAACCTTTTGTAATTCATGCACAAGCACTCCCAAGTCCGTCTGCACAGCAGCATGCTGCAATAATTTTTTTATCATTTAAATAAAAATCAGTTTTTCCATTTTTTCTTCCAAAATGGATGAACTTGCATTTACCAACATTGTTCTCCATCTGCCAGACCCTTATCCACTCACTTAACCTATCTGTGTCTCTCAGCAGACTCTTCGTATCTTCAGCACAATCTACTTTTCCATTTAATTTAGTGTCATTAGCAAACTTAGATACAATACACTCGGTCACCTTTTCCAGATCATTAATGTATATTGTGAACAATTGCAGGCTCAGCACCAATCCCTGCGGCTCATTATCAACTGATTGCCAACCAGAGTACCACCCATGTATCCCAACTCTCTGCCTTCTACAAGTTAACCAATCCCCTATCCATGCTAATACATCACCTCAACTCTTTACATCCTTATCTTATGAATAAGTCTTTTATGTGGTACCTTATCAAATGCCTTCTGGAAATCCAAGTAAATAACATCGTTCTGTTCCCCTCTATCCACTATGCTCATTATATCCTCAAAGAACTCCACTAAGTTTGTCAAACACGACCTGCCTTTGCTGAATCCATTTCTTTCCAAATGCCTCGCTATTTCTTCTTTAATGATAGCTTCAAACATTTTCTCAACTACAAGATGTTAAACTAACTGGCCTATAGTTACCTGCCTTTTGCCTACATCCTTTTTTGAACAGTGGCATTCGCTGTCTTCCAGTTCGCCAGGACTTGCCCAGAGTCCAGAGAATTTTGGTAAATTATCACAATCATCGAATTATGGCCAACACAGTCTGAGGATTGTGCTGGGGGCAGCCCACAAGTCTTGCTGTGCTTCCAGTGCTAACATGGCATGTCTGCAACTCAGTAACACGAATCAGTAAGCCTCTGGAACGTGGGGAGACTGTACTGACAGTGGCAGGAGCTTCAATCCTTTGCTTGGTTCTGTACAGCGTTGTACTATGTCACCATTACTCTCAGCTGAGCACTGGGCGGTTGGCAGTCAGCACCATGGGTTCCAGCCCCTTTTTCACACTGAACGTAGAGCTGTATGGCACAGTTCAGACCCTTTGGCCTACAATGTTGAGCTGACTTTTTACTTTCTCTCAGATAAACCTAATCCTTGAGCTGACCAGGTAGGGCAGCATCGTCAGCAACAGCAGGTCCATACCCGCTGCTGTCTGTAGCAGTTTGTACGTTCTCCCCGTGACTGCAGGGGTTTCCTCCAGAGACATATGGGTTAGTGAGTTAATTGGTCACACGGGTGTAATTGGTGGCGCGGGCTTGTTGGGTTTTAAGGGCTGGTTGCTATGCTGGACCTGTACATGAAAATTAAATCCCACTGATTCCTCTGCTGACCTGGAGTTGTGAGGAGAGTGTGTACATGGGCTCTCAAATCACGTATCGTTCCATGCAGTGAGATGAGAGAGGAGAGGTGGCTCTTGAATATGGACATTGAGAGTGATGGTCAGTGACAGAGACACAAACATGGACTCACATGGCTGGGCTGGTTACACGAGAGGACTCCAGTCTCTCATAATTTTAAACCCTTCATTCTCAACTTTGAATTACATCACTGTGTCTACATGGTAGAACCCATCCCCTAACCAGGCACGGCTGTTGCTTTAGGAGGTGGCTCACCCCCCCAGCTTCTCAGGGAAATGGGGGGGGAACATTGTACATCTGATGACATGAATAGGGGCGAAGGACTTCTCCAGTCCAGGCCTCAGACCTCTGCACGCCACACTGCCTGCTGAGCAGAAAGCACGATGATCTTGGAGCTCAGCCTGACATTGAGCTTGGAGTTTGGGGTCCCATAACTGATTAGTCCGGGGGTCAATCGGAAATTAAAGCCTGGGTGGACAAAGGCTGGAAGCCTGACTGTCTGTCTGGGAGGGAGGGAGGAACTGGCCTGGAAACCTGTCCTAGAGTTGGAGGGGTATCTGGGGGGTGGGAGGCTATGAGAGAGGAACACGGCTTAGACTCGTAGAGAATACAGGCCCTTTGGCCTATCTAGTCCATTTCGAAAGCACTTAAGCTGCCCACTCCCATCAACCTGCACCCACACCATAACCCTCCATAAGCCAACCATCCATGTAAGTATCCAAACTTCTCTTAAATATTGACATCAAGCTCGCATGTGCCACTTGTGCCGGCAGCTCATTCCACACTCCCACCACTCTCTGAGTGAAGAGATTTACCCCTCATGTTCCCCTTAAACTATTCACCTTTTGCCCTTAAGCCATGATCTCTGGTTGTGTCCCACCCAACCTCAGTGGCAAAAGTCTGCTTGCATTCACCCTAGCTATACCCTTCATAATTCTGTACATCTCTATCAAATCTCCTCTTAATCTTCTGTGTTTTAAGGAATAAAATCCTAATCTTTCCTTATAACTCAGGTCCTCTAGGCTCGGCAGCATTCTTTTAAATTTTCTCTGTACTCTTTCAAGCTTATTTACATCTTTCCCATAGGTAGGTGACCAAAACTGCACACAATACTCCAAATTAGGCCTCACTAATGTCTTATACAACTTCAATATAACGTTCCATCTCCTGTACTCAATACATTGACTCATAAAGGCCAATATGCCAAAAGACTTCTTTATGACCCTATCTTCCTGTGAAGTCGCTTTCAATGAATTATGGACCTGTATTCCCAGATCCCTTTGTTCTACCACACTCCTCGGTGCCCTGCTGCTCACTGTTGAAGACCTACCCTGGTTGGTCCTATTGAATTGGACCTTGCACTTGCCTGCGTTAAATTCCATCTACCATTTCCAGATCTCTCTACAAGCCATGATAACCTTTACACCTCCAATTGTGGTATCACCTGCAAATATACTGATTTAGCTAACCACTCCATTGTACAGATCATTGATATAGATGACACACAACAATGGACCAAGCACCGATCCCCATAGCACACCACTAGTCTCAGGCCTCCAGTTAGAGAGGCAACCTGTTATTCCCACTATCCAGCTTCTCCTGCAAAGCCAATATCTAATCCAGTTTACTATCTCATCTTGAGTGCTGAGCGACTGAATTTTCTTGACCTTGCGGGACCTTGTCAAGTTCCTTGCTGAAGTCCATGTAGACAACAACCACTGCTTTGCCTTCATTCACTTTCCTCATAATGTTCTGAAAAAACTCATCAGATTGGTTAGACATGCCTACAGGCAAGAAGCCATGCTGACTATCCTTAATCAGTCCACAACTATTCAAATACTTATATATCCGGTCCTTGGAATACCTTCCAATAACTTTCGCACTACATGACAGGCTCACTGGCCTATAATTTCCTGGTTTATATTTAGAGCCTTTCTTAAACAGCAACATTGGCTGTCCTCCAATCCTCTGCTATCTCTTCTCTCGCTAAGGTTGATTTAAATATCTCTGCTAAGGTCCAGGCAATTTCTGCACTTGCCTCCCACAGGGTCTGAGCGAGCACCTTGTCAGTCCCTGCTGATTTATCCACCCTGATTTGCCTCAGGATAGCAAACATCTCTTCCTTTGTAATCTGTACCGGGTTCATGAAGATAATGCTGCTTTGTCTCACTTCTATAGACTGTTTGTCCATCTTCTGAGTAAACACAGATACAAAAAAAAAATTTAAGATCTCCCCCATCTTCTTTGGCTCCATACATGGATTACCATTCTGGTCTTCCAGAGGATCAATTTTGTTCCTTACAATCCTTTAACATATCTGTAGAAATCCTGAGGATTCTCCTTCACCTTGTCTGCTAGAGCAACATTGTGGCGACCCACTTTCTGGGCAGGCTCACAAATAGCCAGCGTGCGGGGGGGAGACTTTGGTAAAGCACCTCTGACATCATTTCCGCCCGGAGGGGGCGGGTGCGAGGGATTAAATACCAGCTCCGTTTGAATAAACTAGTCTCGAAACGACTTACCGACTGCGTGTCGTTATTTCAGCACCATGTGTAGCACATCGCTACAACATCATGATTTCTGTTAGCCCTCCTGATTTCTTTGTTTCCTAGAATGGAGGGTTATGGGCTGAGTACGGATCTGTGGGATATGTAGTATATCTGTGTGTAGCACATCGCTACATTGGTGACCAAACGGGATTTGGACCAAAGATGACCGACTCTTCATCTGTTCATGCAGTTTCGACTTTCTGGATGCTGTGACCACGCATGTGGTTTAGCCAAGCAGAAGCCCAGTTCCAGGTTCGGCAGATATCCTCTGATTCCACGCGTTACTACCACATGGTGAGCGCCCTTGACCAGGAGACGGCCACCCAGGTTGCAGATTTCATACAGTCGCCCCTGGATGAAGCATTCAAAGCATTGCTCATTGAGACCTTTGGCCTCTCACGGCGTGAGCGGGGTGCCCGCCTGCTTCACCTGGACGGTTTGGGAGACAGACTGCCGTCAGCATTGATGAACGAGATGCTGGCCCTGGCTGATGGACACAAGCCCTGCCTCATATTCGAGCAAGCGTTCCTAGAGCGACTGAATGAGGACATACATCTGCTGCTGGCCGACGCAGATTTCAGCGACCCCCTGGAAGGTGGCGGCCCGGGCAGACGTGCTGTGGAAAGCCAAGAGGGAGAGCGTGGCATCCGTCGGTCAGATTACCAGGCCACGCGCCCAACAGCGGACCAGACCAGGCCCGGCAGGGGGGCGCACACAACACAGAGGCAGGAGTGAGGAGGCCAGTGAACAGTGGTGGTTCTACCACCAGCGGTGGGGCACAGAAGCCCGCCGTTGTCACCCGCCCTGCAAGGGCCAGGGCCAGCTGCTGCTAATGACTATGACGGCTGGCCACCAGGACAGCCTCTTGTACGTCTGGGACAAACAGTCGGGACGCCGCTTCTTGGTTGACACCGGAGCAGAGATCAGCGTATTACAACACCTGCAACAGGAAGCCAGGACCCACCCTGAGGGCTGCAAACGGCAGCACGATACGGACCTACGGCACCTGCACAGTGCAGCTGCAGTTCGGCGCCAGCCAGTTCACGTGGCACTTCACACCGGCTGCCGTGGCTCAACCACTCCTGGGGGCGGACTTCTTGCGAGCTCACAGCCTGCTGGTCGACTTGCAAGGAAAAAGACTGGTACATGCCGAGAATTTCCAGACGTTCTCCCTGGGTGAAGCTCAGTTGCCGGCCCCACACCTGGACTCCATCATGCTGTCAGACAACAAATTCACCAGAATCCTGGCGGACTTTCCATCGATTCTGGCACTGCAGTTCACGGCAGCCATGCCCAGACATGGGGTTCAGCACCACATCCCGACCCAGGGACCACCCCTCCACGCCCGCGCACGAAGGCTCCACCTGGCGAAGGAGGAGTTCAAGAGGATGGAGGAATTGGGGATCGTACGGAGGTCCGACATCCCATGGGCCTCCCCCCTGCACATGGTGCCCAAAGCAGCCGGGGGTTGGAGACCATGCGGCGACTACCGCAGACTGAACGAGGCTACAACTCCAAACCGCTACCCCATGCCGCACATACAGGACTTTGCAGCAAACCTGCATGGGGCAAGAATCTTTTCCAAAGTAGACCTCGTCCGGGGATACCATCAAATCCCGGTGCACCCTGAAGACATCCCCAAAACAGCACTCATCACCCCGTTCGGCCTGTTCGAGTTCCTCCGAATGCCGTTCAGCCTGAAGAATGCTGCACAGACATTCCAGCGGCTAATGGATGCGGTGGGACGCGACCTGGACTTTGTGTTCATCTATTTGGACGACATCCAAATACACTACAGCGCATCTTCAACATGAGCCTGGAGCAGAGAAGAGTACCCAGACAGTGGAAAACATCCTGTATTGTCCCGGTACCGAAGAAACCACAACCAAAGGAGTTGAATGACTTCAGACCTGTTGCCTTGACGTCGCACGTGATGAAGACCATGGAGCGGCTGATAATACAGAATCTGAGGCCACAAACCAGGCACGCCCAGGATCCTCTTCAGTTTGCGTATAAGGAGAAGGTGGGAGTGGAGGATGCTATCATGTATTTGCTGCACAAATCACTCTCTCACCTAGATGGGGTCAGTTGTGCTGTGTGGATTACATTCCTTGACTTCTCTAGTGCCTTTAACACCATCCAGCCCAAGATCTTAAGGCACAAACTAACGGAGATGGGAGTAGACTCTCACATGGTGGATTGGATAGTGGACTACTTGACAGATAGACCTCAGTATGTGCGGTTGGGAGACTGTAGGTCTGACGGTGGTCAGCAGCACAGGAGCGCCGCAGGGAACCGTACTCTCTCCGGTCCTGTTCACCCTGTACACATCAGACTTCCAATATAACTTGGAGTCCTGCCATGTGCAGAAGTTCGCTGATGACACGGCCATAGTGGGGTGTGTCAGGAATGGACAGGAGGAGGAGTATAGGAAACTGATACAGGACTTTGTGATATGGTACAACTCAAACTACCTGCGTCTCAATATCACCAAGACCAAGGAGATGTTGGTGGACTTTAGGAGATCTAGGCCTCATATGGAGCCAGTGATCATTAATGGAGAATGTGTGGAGCAGGTTAAGACCTACAAGTATCTGGGAGTACAGTTAGACGAGAAGCTAGACTGGACTGCCAACACAGATGCCTTGTGCAGGAAGGCACAGAGTCGACTGTACTTCCTTAGAAGGTTGGCGTCATTCAATGTCTGTAGTGAGATGCTGAAGATGTTCTATAGGTCAGTTGTGGAGAGCGCCCTCTTCTTTGTGGTGGTGTGTGTTGGGGAGGAAGCATTAAGAAGAGGGACGCCTCACGTCTTAATAAGCTGGTAAGGAAGGCGGGCTCTGTCGTGGGCAAAGTACTGGAGAGTTTAACATCGGTAGCTGAGCGAAGGGCGCTGAGTAGGCTACGGTCAATTATGGAAAACTCTGAACATCCTCTACATAGCACCATCCAGAGACAGAGAAGCAGTTTCAGCGACAGGTTACTATCGATGCAATGCTCCTCAGACAGGATGAAGAGGTCAATACTCCCCAATGCCATTAGGCTTTACAATTCAACTGCCAGGACTTAAGAACTTTTTAAAAGCTATTATTAATGCTTTTTGAGATAGTGATTTAGATGCATATCATATTTTTTACTGAGTTAAGTATTGTATGTAATTAGTTTTGATACAAGTGTATGGGACATTGGAAAAAGAAGTTGAATTTCCCCATGGGGATGAATAAAGTATCTATCTATCTATCTATCCTTATAGCCAGCAGTAGTCGTCAGGAGCATCTGTCCCACCTCCGCCAGCTCTACTCCCGCCTGAGTGATTTCGGCCTCACGATCAACCCGGCCAAATGCCAATTCAGTCTCAACACCATTGACTTCCTGGGCCACAGGATTACCAAAGACGGGGCAACACCCCTGCCCGCCAAGGTAGACGCGATCCGCCACTTTGCCCGGCCCAACATGGTCAAAGGCCTACAGGAGTTCGTTGGTATGGTGAACTTCTACCACCGTTTCCTCCCCTCAGCAGCCCGTATCATGCGCCCTTTGTACACCCTGATGTTGGGTAAAGGCAAGGACATTACTTGGGACGAGGAGGCCGCAGCCGCTTTTGTTAAAGCCAAGGAAGCCTTGGCAGATGCCGCGATGCTGGTGCACCCCAGAATGGATGTTCCGACCGCCCTCACGGTGGATGCATCCGACTCAGCAGTCGGTGGGGTGCTGGAGCAGCTCATCGAGGGGCGCTGGCAACCCCTGGTGTTCTTCAGCAAGCACCTACAACCACCCGAACTCAAGTACAGTGCTTTTGACCGGGACCTGTTGGCACTGTTTCTGGCTATCCGGCATTTCAGGTACTTCTTAGAAGGCAGGCCGTTCACCGTGTTCACGGACCACAAACCGTTGACCTTCGCGTTCACGAAGGTGTCCGATCCCTGGTCGGCTCGCCAGCAGCGACATCTGTCCTACATCTGCGAGTACACGACGGACATCCAGCATGTCGGGAAAGGACAACGTCGTGGCGGACGCACTCTCCAGACCAGCTGTCCAGGCCCTGTCCCTGGGGGTGGACTATGCAGCACTGGCGGAGGCGCAGCAGGCAGACGACGAGATGCCCAGCTACAGGACCGCAGTCTCGGGTTTGCAGCTGCAGGACTTTCTCGTAGGCCCAGGTGAGAGGACCCTTTTGTGCGACGTGGCTACCGGCCAACCTCGCCCCATCGTCCCGGCAGCCTGGAGGCGGAGCGTTTTCGACTCCATACACGGTTTGGCGCACTCATCTATCAGGACAACCGTCCGGCTGGTCTCCAGCAAGTTCGCGTGGCACAGACTTCGCAAGCAGGTCAGTGAATGGGCCAGAACGTGCGCGCAGTGCCAAACAGTCAAGGTGCAGCGGCACACTAAAGCCCCGCCACAGCAGTTCGAACCCACCCACTCATGTGGATATCGTGGGCCCCCTACCAGTGTCACGAGGAGCGTGGTACCTCCTAACTATGGTAGACCGGTTCACGAGGTGGCCAGAGGCGGTCCCGCTCACCGACACATCTGCCGATTCCTGCGCCCGAGCACTGATTGCAACCTGGGTAGCACGCTTCGAGGTACCGGCCCACATTTCCTCCGACAGAGGCACCCAGTTCACCTCCAGCCTGTGGTCGGCTGTGGCCAGCCTGTTGGGAACGCAGCTACACCACACAACTGCCTACCACCCACAGTCGAACGGACTGGTGGAACACTTCCACTGTCACTTGAAGTCGGCTCTCATGGCCCGCCTGAGAGGACCTAACTGAGTGGACGAGCTTCCCTGGGTCCTGCTTGGAATTCGCACAGCGCCCAAAGAGGATCTGCACGCCTCGTCGGCTGAGTTGGTGTACGGCGCACCCCTGGCCGTCCTGGGAGAGTTCATGCCAGCCCCAAGGGGGCAAGAGGAAGAACCCACAGCAGTCCTGGACAGGCTACGCGAAAGGCTCGGCAACCTGGCCCCCGTACCGACTTCACAGCATGGACGGACCCCGACCCATGTACCCAAAGACCTGCAGAACTGTAAGTTTGTGTTTGTACGAAGGGGTGGACACCGGGCACCGCTACAGCGGCCGTACGAGGGGCCGTTCAAGGTGATCAACAACAATGGGTCCACGTACATTCTGGACACTGGGGGGAGAGGAGGTTTTCACGGTGGACCGACTCAAACCAGCCCTTGTGGACTTGGCGCAGCCGGTCGAGGTTCGGGCACCGCGGCGCAGAGGCAGACCGCCCAGACAGAGACTGATCCAGACTGTGGACATTGGGGGGTGTATCGCCGGTTCTGGGGGGGGGGGGTTATGTGGCGACCCACATTCTGCGCAGGTGAACCGGCTCACAAATAGCCCGCCCGTGGGGGGAGACTTTGGTAATGCCCCTCTGACATCATTTCCGCCCAGAGAGGGCGGGCGCTGGGGATTAAATACCAGCGCCGCGAAGTTTGAATAAACTAGTCTCGAAACGACTTACTGACTGCGTGTCGTTATTTCAGCGCTGTGTAGCACATCGCTACAACATCATGATTTCTGTTAGCCCTCCTGATTTCTTTGTTTCCTGGCATTTCTTTGCACCTCATTTTTACCCTACCCAGTGGTAGCGGCAGGTTCGGTATTGTCACTTAGTAAAATTGGATAGGTATATGGACAGGAAAGGAATGGAGGGTTATGGGCTGAGTGCAGGTCAGTAGGACTAGGTGAGAGTAAGCGTTCGGCACGGACTAGAAGGGCCCAGATGGCCTATTTCTGTGCTGTAATTGTTATATGGTTATATACCTGCCTATATCTGCTATGCACCTCCTTTTCCTTCTTAACCAGCGCCTCACTAACTCTTGAAAACCAAGGTCCCCTACACTTGTTACCTTTACCTTTTATTCTGACAAGAACATACAAGCTTTGAACTCTCAAAATGTCACTTTTGAAGGCCTCCCACTTGCCAAGTGCACCTTTGATAGACAGCAGCCTGTCAGATCATTTCTGAGACCATCACTCTTGTTTTGCTGTTGTTATGTTCTGTAGTTGTATTGTTCTGCTGAACATTGTGGCCATGCAGTGTTGCTCCCAGCACACCTTTGTGTGTCATAAAATTATAGAGTACTTAGCCCAGAAACAGCCCCTTCAGCCCATCTACTTCATGCTGACCTACGAATCTGCCTAGTCCCATTGACCTGCACCCAAACCACAGCACTCCATACCATACCTATCCAAATTTCTCAACCAACCAGTGTTGGATGTTAACTTAAATGACGCATTTCACTCTGATTCAACGTACATGTGATTAATAAATGAATTTCAATCTGAAACAATGGGGTTTCCAGCTCTGACCAACAGGATTCAGATTTCAGGATCATTGGGGCAGGTAGGACCTGTACAAGAGAGACGGGTTACATTCCCTCTATCAAGGCCTTTCACCATTCGATGGGTTTCAATGAGGTTACCCCACATTCTTTGAACTCTTCTGAATACAAGTCCAGAGCCATCAAACACTCTTCGTATGACAAACCATTCAATCCTGGAATCATTTTTGTGAATGTCCTTTGAACCGTCTCCAGTTTCAACACATTCTTTTTAAGATGAGGCCCAAACCTGCTCACAATACTCCAAGTGAGGACTCACCAGTGCTTTATAAAGATTTGACATTACATCCTTGCTTTTATATTCTAGTCCTCTTGAAATGAATGCTAAAATTGCATTTACCTTCTTCACCACAGACTCAACCTGCAAATTAACCTTTAGGAATCCTCCACAAGGACTCCCAAGTCCCTTTGCACCTCAGTTTTTTGAATTTTCTCTCCATTTAGAAAATAGTCAAACCTTTCCTTTCTCCTACCAAAGTGCATGACCAAACATTTCCCAACATGATATGCCATCTGCCACTTCTATGCCCATTCTCCTAATCTGTCTAAGTCCTTTTGTAGCCTCTCTATTTTCTCAAAAAGAAGCAATAGAGCTTCGACCAGTGGCCAATCCAGACATCGGGATCTTGGAGAGGAGGGGATTTCCATCAGGTCTGCTGTCCGAGGATAAAAAGCAGGAGCAGGTTGTGGTAGCGCGATTGAGCTTTGACCAGCGATCAGTCGGCATTTGGGATTAATTAGTAAGAGCAAACTAAAGGATGGCAGGAGCAATCACAGCAGCTGTTGTCTGAGTGGACAGAGTCAGAGTGGTGATCTTAATGCTTTAGCTCTTTGAGACTTCAACAAAGAGAGGTTTCATTCAGAGAAAGCAAAGGAAAGAAAAGCTCAAGTTTTGTGTTCTCTTCTTTATATCCGCTCAGCTTGGACAGGCAGGATAGTGGAATGTTCCTCTTGCTGATGTGGGAAGGCAGAGAGACCTCCAGTGTCCCTGACAACTACAACTGTGTGAAGTCCATCAGCTGCAGCTTCTAACAAACCGTGTGAGGAAGTTAGAGCTGGAACTGGATGAACTCTGAATCATTTGGGAGGCTGAGAGGTGTTATCTAGGACATACAGAGATGCAGTTACACCCAAAGTGCAGGACACAGGAAACTGGGTGATAGTCAGGAAGGGGAAAGGGGTTAAGGAGACAGTGCAGAGTATCCCTGTGGACATCCCCCTCAACAACAGGGATATCACGTTGGATACTGTTGGGGATTGAAGAAGAAAGTCATGGTGATCAGGTTTATGACACAGAAGGGAAGGGGGAAGAGGCACATTGTGGAGATAGGGCATTCATTAGTTAGGGGAACAGACAGGAGATTCTGTGGATGAGAACGAGATTTTCAGATTGTATGTTGCCTTCGATTTGCTAGGATCCGGGATATTTCAGATCGAGTCCTCAGCATTCTTAAATGGGAGGGTGAACAGCCAGAAGTTGTGGTCCATGTAGGTACCAATGATAAGGGTAGGATGAGTGATGAGGTTCTGCATAGGGAGTTCAGGGAGTTAGGTGCTAAGTTAAAGGGCAGGACCTCCAGTGTTGTGATCTCAGGATTGCTACTTATGCCATGTGCCATGGAGGCCAGAACAAGGAAGATTATGCAATTTAATACGTGGCTAAGGAGTTGCCGTAGGAGGGAGGGCATAAGAGTTTTGGATCATTGGGATCCCTTCCAGGGGATGTGGGACCTGTGCAGAAGGAATAGGCTTGCACCTGAACAGGAGGGGACTAATATCATATATAAACATATAACCATATAATAATTACAGCACGGAAACAGGCCATCTCGGCCCTTCTAGTCCGTGCCGAATGCTTACTCTCACCTTGTTCCACCTACCTGCACTCAGCCCATAACCCTCCATTCCTTTCCTGTCCATATACCTATCCAATTTTCTTTTAAATGACAAAATCAAACCTGCCTCTACCACTTCTACCGGAAGTATCCTAGCGGGAAAGTTTGTTAATGCTCCACGGTGGGGTTTAAACTAGAGTTGCAGTGAATGGGAACCAGAGTACCAGAAGTGAGGCAGATGTTGGTAAGACCTTGGACAAAGTTAGGAATCAAAAGGTTGAGCACGATGTGACTAGTGTCCTGAACCATCTATATTTCAATGCAAAAAGTATCATAAGAAATCTGAATAATAATGGTGATGATGAAGTAGCTGGTTTACAAATAGAGGGAATGTGTAGTGAGGAGAGGCTGCTGAGGAAAGGATGAGTTTCTGTGAAAAAGGACAAAATTGAAAAGGGTGAATACAGGACAGAAAGAGTTGTATCTGAATGTGTGCAGTATAAGGAATAAGGGAGATGAACTTGCAGAACAGTTGCCGATTGGCAGGTATGATGTGGAAGGTGTCACCAAATCATGGTTGAAAGTGATACACATTTTATTGAAAGGACAGGCAGGAAAGCAGAGGGGGTGGCATTGCCCTGTTGGTAAAAAATTAAATAAAATCATGAGAAAGAGGTGACATAGTGTCAGAAGGCGTTGAATTATTGTGGAGAGAGCTAAGGAACTGCAAGGGTAAAAAATACCCTGATGGGAGTTGCATACAGAACTCCAAACAATAGTTAGGATGTGGCCTACAAATTATAAAGGGAGATAGGAAATTCATTGCAAAAGGACAATGTTACAATAGTCATGAGAGATTTCAGTATGCCGGTAGATTGGAAAAATCAAGTCAGTGTTGGATTCCAGGAAAGGAAATTTCTAGAGTGCCTACAAGATGGCTTTTTAGAGCAGCTCATTGTTGAGACCACTAGGGGATCAGCTATTCTGGATTGGGTGTTGTGCAATGAACCAGAATGATTTGCAAGGTTAAGTTAAAAGAACCCTCAGGAGAAAGTGATCATAATATGATCAAATTCACCCTGAAGTTTGAGAAGGAGAAGCTAAAGTCAGGGGTATCAGTATTACAGTGGAGTAAAGGGAATTACAGAGGCATGAGAGAGGAGTTGGCCAGAATTGATTGGAAAAGAACACTGGCAGGGATAATGGCAGAGCAGTAATGTCTGGAATTTCTAGAAGCAATTCAGAAGACACAGGATATATACATCCCAAAGAGGAAGAAGTAGTCTAAAGGAAGGATGGCACAATCATGGCTGACAAGAGAAGGCAAAGCCAACATAAAGCCAAAGAGAGGTCATACAATAGAGCAAACATTGGGAGGTTAGTTGATTGGGAAGCTTTTAAAAACCAACAGAAAGTAACTAAAAAGTCATTAAGAAGATAAAGATGGAACACAAAAGTAAGCTAGCCAATAATATTAAAGAGGATACCAAAAGATTCCTCAGATACATAAAGTGTAAAAGAAAGGTGAGAGTGGATATTGGACCGCTGGAAAATGATGCTGGGGAACAAAGAAATGGTGGAGGAACTGAACAAGTAGTTTAAGGTAAGATGTAAGATCATAAGATATGGGAGCAGAATTAGGCCATTTGGCCCATCAAGTCTGCTCTGCCATTTCATCATGGCTGATCCAATTTTCCTCTCAGCCCCAATCTCCTGTCTTCTCCCCATATCCCTTTATGCCTGACCAATCAAGAATTTGTCAACCTCTACCTTAAATATACATAAAGGCTTAGTTTTCACAGCTGCCTGTGGCAATGAATTCCACAGATTCACTACTCCCTGGCTAAAGAAATTCCTCTGCATCTCTGTTCTAAAAGGATGCCCCTCTATTCTGAGGCTGTGTCCTTTGGTCTTACTCTCCCAGCAGAGGAAACATCCTCTCCACATTCACCCTATCAAGGCCTTTCACCATTTGATGTTTCAATAAGGTCACTCCCCATTCTTCTGAATTCCAGTGAATACAAGCCCAGAGCCTTCAAACACTCCATGTGACCAGCCATTCAATCCTGGAATCATTTTCATGAATCTCCTTTGAACCCTCTCCAGTTTCAGCAAATCCTTTTTAAGATAAGGGGCCCAAATCTGCTCACAATACTCCAAGTGAGGCTTCACCATGCTTTATAAAGCTTCAACATTATAGCCTTGCTTTTATATTTGAGTCCTCTTGAAATTAATCCTAACATTACATTTGCCTTTCTCACCACAGACACAACCTGCAAGTGAACCCTGTAGGGAATCCTGTACAAGGACTCCCAAGTACCTTTGCATTTCAGTACTTTGTATTTTCTCTCCATTTAGAAAATAGTCAACCCTTTCATTTCTTCTACCAAAATGCATGACCATACACTTCCTGACACTGTATTTCATCTGCCATTTTTTGCCCATTCTTCAAATCTGTCTAAGTCTTTCTGTAGCCTCTCTACTTCCTCAAAGCTACCTGCCTCTCCACCTATCTTCATATGGTTTGCAGACTTCACAACAAAGCCATCAATTCCATCATCCAAATCATGTAAAAAGAATTAGTCCCAACCCTATAGAATGCCCTTTATTCCCATTCTTTGCCCGCTGCCAATCGGCCACCGCTTTATCAATGCTAGAATCTTACCTGTAATGCCACAGGCTTGTAGCTTGTTAAGCAGCCTCATGTATGGGTCCTTGACCAAGACCTTTTGAAAGTCTAAGACCACAACATCAGCAGATTCTCCTTTGTCTATCCTGCTTGTAACTTCTTCAAGGAATTCTAGCAGATTTGTCAGGCAAAATTTTCTCTTGAGGAAACTGCTGACTACGGCCCACTTTATCCTGTACCTCCAAGTACCCTGAGACCTCATCCTTAATAAGCGACTCCAACATCTTCCCAACCACTGAGGTCCGACAAACTGGCCTTAAGTTTCCTTTTTTCTGCCTCTCTTCCTTCTTGAAGAGTGGAGAGACATTTGCAATTTTCCAGTCTTCTGGAACCGTTCCAGGATCTAGTTATTCTTGAAAGATGATTACTGATGCCTCCACGATCTCTTCAGCCACCTCTTTCTGAACCTCGGGATGTACACCATCTGGTCCAGGTGATTTATTTACTTTCAGACCTTTCAGTTTCCCAAGAGCCTTCTCTCTAGTTATGGTAACTTCACACATTTCATGCCCCCAAGACCTGAAACTTCCACCATACTGCTAGTGTCTTCCACAGTGAAGACTGATGCAAAACACTAATTCAGTTCATCCACTATTTTGTTGTCCTCCATTCCTTCCTCTCCAGCTTTACTTTCCAGTGGTCCAATAGCCACTCTCGCTTCTCTTTTTTGATTTATGTATCTGAAGAAACTTTTGGTATCCTCATTAATGTTATTGGCCAGATTACTTTCACATTCCATCCTTATCTTCTGAATGACTTTTTTTCTTTCTTTTTACAATATTTTTATTCAGAAGAAAAAAAAAGATTTACAGAGTGCAACACATAGATACATCTCAACATAACTTGTGTACATTCATATATTGTAATAAAATTGATCAAAATGTTATAGCATAACACATAAAGGTATACCACTCTGTAATCAAAAATTTAAAGATAGGTCATACATCATAAAAGAAATGTTTTATATACATAAAAAGAAAGTCAACCCCCTACCAACTACAAAAGAAAAAAGCTGATGGATGACAATGGATAATTAGAAAAAAAAACATATTCACTTAAGAAGAGAAGATAAAAAATATACGCAAAAGTCTGTGCACTGTTAAACTTTATAAATTGGAAAAGTAATTTAGAAAAGGTCCCCAAATATCATAAAAAGATTGTTTCAAATTTAAGACTGAGCAGCAGATCTTTTCTAAATTTAAATAAGACATAATATCACGTAGCCATTGAAGATGTGTAGGAGGCATACACTCCTTCCATTTAAGCAAGATTGCTCTTCTTGCTAAAAGAGAGGTAAAAACTAAAACCTGTAGGTTAGGAGTATTTAAAGTTATATCTTCATTTGCAATAATACCAAACAAGGTAGTAAGGGGATTTGGGTCAAATTGGACCCTAAAAAGTTGAGAGAAGGTATGAAATACTTCCCGCCAAAACTTTTCAATTGTAGGGCAAAACCAAAACATATGAATTAAAGAGGCATCAGCAGAGTTGCATTTATTACAAAGTGGAGAAACATTTGGGTAAAAACTGAAGAGCTTCTGTTTAGAAATGTAAGCTCTATGAACCACTTTAAATTGTAGAAGAGAATGACGAGCACAGAAAGATGATTTATTAACCCGTATAAGAATTTTATTCCATCTATCATCAATGACTTTTTTAGTTACTTTTTGTTGTTTTTAAAAGCTTCCCAATCCTCTAACTTCCAACTAATTTTTGCTCTCTTTGGCTTTTATGTTGGCTTTCATTTCTCTTGTTAGCCATGGTTATGTCATCATTTCTTTAGAATTCTTCTTCCTCTTTGGGATGTATATATCCTGTGCCTTCCGAATTGCTTCTAGAAATTCCAGCCATTGCTGCTCTGCCGTCATCCCTGCCAGTGTTCTTTTCCAATCAGTTCTGGCCAACTCCTCTCTCATGCCTCTGTAATTCCCTTTACTCCACTGTAATAATACTGATACATCTGACTTTAGCTTCTCCTTCTCAAATTTCAGAGTGAATTCGATTGTATTATGATCATTTGCCCCAAAGTGTTCTTTTGCCTTAAGATCTATAATCAATTCTGGTTCATCGCACAGAAGGGGTAGGGGGACAAATTACCAGAAGTTGGAGCAGTTGATGTTCATGCCATCAGGTTGGAGGCTACCAGGCGAATCTCTCTGCACCCTCTCTAAAGCTTCCAGTTCCTTCCCTTAATGAAAGCGTATGGGAAACCAATATGGGAAAGCGGCCAGTGAGTGAGTGGGCCAGTGAAGGAGTGGAGATTTGAGGCTTTGACTCGAGAGGGTTCGACGAGAAGAGGCAGAGGACGAGTTTGTTCCCAGTTAGTCTTCACAATGCCTCCTGAGATAGTGATGTGCCTCTCCTGTGAGATGTGGCAGTCTTGGGGGAACTCCCCTCTCCCGCAGAGTCACATCTGCCAGAAGTGCTTGTGGCTGGGCGATCTGGAAGACCGTGTGAGGAATCTGGAGCAGCAGCTGGATGACCTTCGACTCATAAGGGAGAATGAGGCAGTCATAGATGAGAGCTACAGGGAGGTAGTCACACCTAGGCTGCCAGAAGCAGGTCATTGGGTGACAGTCCGAGGGAGGAAAACGAAGGTGAGTAGACAGGTAGTGCAGAGCACCCCTGTAGCCATTCCCCTGAATAATAAGTTTACCATCCTGGATACTGTTGGCGAGGACGACCAACCAGGTGTGAGCCACGGTGGCAGGGCCTCTGGCACTGAGTCTGACCCTGTGGTGCAGAAGGATGGGATGGAGAAGAGGAGAGCTGTCGTCATTGGAGACTCTATAGTCAGGGGAGCAGACAGGAGATTTTGTGGACGTGAGAAGGACACCCACATGGTTTGTTGCCTCCCGGGTGCCAGGGTCTGGGATGTCTCTGACCAGGTGCATGACATCCTGGTACGAGAGAGAAAGCAACCAGAAGTCGTGATACATGTTGGGACCAACGTCATAGGCAGGAAGAGAGATGAGGTCCTGAAGTGTGAGTTTCGGGAACTAGGCAGAAGGCTGAAGAACAGGACCTCAAGGGTGGCGTTCTCAGGATTGCTGCCAGTGCTACGTGATAGTGATGGTAAGAATTGGAGGAGAAGGCAGTTGAATGCGTGGCTGAGGAGTTGGCACAGGGGACAGGATTTTAGATTTTTGGACCATTGGGATCTTTTCTGGGGAAGGTGGGACCTGTACAGATTGGATGGGTTGCACCTGAACTCGAGGGGGAGCAATATCCTTGCAGGTAGGTTTGCTAGCATGGTTCGGGAGGGTTTAAACTAATTTGCAAGACGGATGGGACCCGGAGCGATAGAACAGTGAAAGAATTGCATGAAGTAAAGCCAGATCTAACATATAGAGAGGCTTTGAGGAAAGAGAAGCAGAATAAAGGGTGTAAAGGTAGTAAGGTAGAAGGGCTAAAGTGTGTGTACTTCAATACAAGAAGCATCAGGAACAAAGATGATGAACTGAGAGCTTGGATACATACATGGAATTATGATGTAGTGGCCATTACGGACACTTGGCTGGCACCAGGGCAGGAATGGATTCTCAATATTCCTGGATTTCAGTGCTTTAAAAGGGATAGAGGGGGGGGGGGGAAGGGGAGGAGGGGTGGCATTACTGGTCAAGGATACTATTACAGCTGCAGAAAGGGTGGATAATGTGGAAGGATCCTCTTTTGAGTCAGTATGGTTGGAAGTCAGGAACAGGAAGGGAGCAGTTACTCTACTGGGGGTATTCTATGGGCCCCCTGGTAGCAGCAGAGATACCGAGGGGCAGATTGGGAGGCAGATTTTGGAAAGGTACAAAAATAACAGGGTTGTTATCATGGGTAACTTTAACTTCCCTAATATTG
This sequence comes from Hemitrygon akajei, assembly GCF_048418815.1. Taxonomy (NCBI): domain Eukaryota; kingdom Metazoa; phylum Chordata; class Chondrichthyes; order Myliobatiformes; family Dasyatidae; genus Hemitrygon; species Hemitrygon akajei. The sequence continues at coordinate 2,377,868 of NC_133138.1, read as the reverse complement.
ATTGGCACTTGATTAGTTCCAAGAGTTTAGATGGGGCAGAGTTTAAGTGTGTCCAGGATGGATTCCTGTCACAGTATGTTGACAGGCCGACTAGGGGGAATGCCATACTAGATCTAGTATTAGGTAACGAATCGGGTCAGGTCACAGATCTGTCAGTGGGTGAGCATCTGGGGGACAGTGATCACCGCTCCCTGGCCTTTAGCATTATCATGGAAAAGGATAGAATCAGAGAGGACAGGAAAATTTTTAATTGGGGAAGGGCAAATTATGAGGCTATAAGGTTAGAACTTGCGGGTGTGAATTGGGATGATGTTTTTGCAGAGAAACGTACTATGGACATGTGGTTGATGTTTAAGGATCTCTTGCAGGATGTTAGGGATAAATTTGGCCCGGTGAGGAAGATAAAGAATGGTAGGGTGAAGGAGCCATGGGTGACAAGTGAAGTGGAAAATCTAATCAGGTGGAAGAAGGCAGCAGACATGAGGTTTAGGAAGCAAGGATCAGATGGGTCTATTGAGGAATATAGGGTAGCAAGAAAGGAGATTAAGAAGGGGCTGAGAAGAGCAAGAAGGGGGCATGAGAAGGCCTTGGCGAGTAAGGTAAAGGAAAACCCCAAGGCATTCTTCAATTATGTGAAGAACAAAAGGATGACAGGAGTGAAGGCAGGACCGATTAGAGATAAAAGTGGGAAGAAGTGCTTGGAGGCTGTGGAAGTGAGCGAGGTCCTCAATGAATACTTCTCTTCAGTATTCACTACTGAGAGGGAACTTGATGACGGTGAGGACAATATGAGTGAGGTTGATTTCTGGAGCATGTTGATATTAAGGGAGAGGAGGTGTTAGAGTTGTTAAAATACATTAGGATGGATAAGTCCCCGGGGCCTGACGGAATATTCCCCAGGCTGCACCACGAGGCAAGGGAAGAGATTGCTGAGCCTCTGGCCAGAATCTTTATGCCCTTGTTGTCCACGGGAATGGTATTGGAGGATTGGAGGGAGGCGAATGTTGTCCCCTTGTTCAAAAAAGGTAGTAGGGATAGTCCGGGTAATTATAGACCAGTGAGCCTTACGTCTGTGGTGGGAAAGCTGTTGGAAAAGATTCTTAGAGATAGAATCTATGGGCATTTAGAGAATCATGGTCTGATCAGGGACTGTCAGCATGGCTTTGTGAAGGGCAGATCGTGTCTAACATGCCTGATAGAGTTCTTTGAGGAGGTGGCCAGGCATATAGATGAGGGTAGTGCATCCATGTAGTAATCCATGATCTACATGGATTTTAGTAAGGCATTTGACAAGGTTCCACACGGTAGGCTTATTCATAAGGTCAGAAGGCATGGGATCCAGAGCAGTTTGGCCAGGTGGATTCAGAATTGGCTTGCCTACAGAAAGCAGAGGGTCATGGTGGAGGGAGTACATTCTGATTGGAGGGTCGTGACTAGTGGTGTCCCACAAGGATCGGTTCTGGGACCTCTACTTTTCGTGATTTTTATTAGTGACTTGGATGTGAGGGTAGAAGGGTGGGTTGGCAAGTTTGCAGATGACACAAAGGTTGGTGGTGTTGTGGATAGAGTAGAGGATTGTCGAAGATCGCAGAGAGACATTGAAAGGATGCAAAAGTGGGCTGAGAAGTGGCAGATGGAGTTCAACCCGGAGAAGTGTGAGGTGGTACACTTTGGAAGGACAAACTCCAAGGCAGAGTACAAAGTAAATGGCAGGATACTTGGTAGTGTGGAGAAGCAGAGGGATCTGGGGCTACATGTCCACAGATCCCTGAAAGTTGCCTCACAGGTAGATCGGGTACTTAAGAAAGCTTATGGGGTGTTAGCTTTCATAAGTCGAGGGATAGAGTTTAAGAGATGCAATGTAATGATGCAGCTCTATAAAACTCTGGTTAGGCCACACTTAGAGTACTGTGTCCAGTTCTGGTTGCCTCACTATAGGAAGGATGTGGAAGCATTGGAAAGGGTACAGAGGAGATTTACCAGGATGCTGCCTGGTTTAGAGAGTATGGATTATGATCAGAGATTAAGAGAGCTAGGGCTTTACTCTTTGGAGAGAAGGAGGATGAGAGGAGACATGATAGAGGAGTACAAGATATTAAGAGGCATAGATAGAGTGGACAGCCAGCACCTCTTCCCCAGGGCACCACTGCTCAGTACAAGAGGACATGGCTTTAAGGTAAGGGGAGGGAAGTTCAAGGGGGATATTAGAGGAAGGTTTTTCACTCAGAGAGTGGTTGGTGCGTGGAATGCACTGCCTGAGTCAGTGGTGGAGGCAGATACACTAATGAAGTTTAAGAGACTACTAGACAGCTATATGGAGGAATTTAAGTGGGGGGTTATATGTGAGGCAGGGTTTGAGGGTCGGCACAACATTGTGGGCTGAAGGGCCTGTAATGTGCTGTACTGTTCTAATATTGAAGACAGAGATCCACTCATCAAACAGATGTAAAGAGATTTCCAGGGAGGTGGATCACACTGGGCTAAGGTTCAGCCACGATGGCCTTGAATGAAGGTGTAGAGTCAAAGGACTGAATGGCCTCTCCTCTTCCGATTCTCTCAATGTTATGAATACAGCACGGAGACTGTGGGCTGAATGGCCTCTCCTCCTCCTATCCTCTCAATGTTATGAATACAGCACCGGGCCAGTGGGCTGAATGGTTATGTGGTTAGTGATTGGCCACGCTGCCGTGTCTTCTGCTCTGAATTTGTCACTGCCTGTGGTAATGGGTTCCAGAGCCTACTGCTCTCTGTCAATGAATCTAAACACCATCTATCTCCTGAACCAGCAGAGAGCCTGGCTTGAGATTAGGCCAATCAATGATGATTTCAGTCATGAAAGGGTTAATGTACAAGAAGCATTTGATGGCTCTGGGCCTTTACTTGTGGGTGATTAGGAGAATTAATGGAGTGATCTCATTGAAACCTACTGAAATTGAAAGGCTGAGATAGAGTGGATATGGAGAGGATGTTTCCTATAGTGGGGGAGTCTAGGACCAGAGGACACAGATAGAGTGGATGTGGAGAGGATGTTTCCTATAGTGGGGGGAGTCTAGGACCAGAGGACACAGATAGAGTGGATGTGGAGAGGATGTTTCCTATAGTGGGGGAGTCTAGGACCAGAGGACACAGATAGTGTGGATGTGGAGAGGATGTTTCCTATAGTGGGGGAGTCTAGGACCAGAGGACACAGATAGAGTGGATATGGAGAGGATGTTTCCTATAGTGGGGGAGTCTAGGACCAGAGAACACAGAAAGAGTGGATGTGGAGAGGATGTTTCCTATAGTGGGGGAGTCTAGGACCAGAGGACACAGATAGAGTGGATGTGGAGAGGATGTTTCCTATAGTGGGGGAGTCTAGGACCAGAGAACACAGATAGAGTGGATGTGGAGAGGATGTTTCCTATAGTGGGGGAGTCTAGGACCAGAGGACACAGATAGAGTGGATATGGAGAGGATGTTTCCTATAGTGGGGGAGTCTAGGACCAGAGAACACAGATAGAGTGGATGTGGAGAGGATGTTTCCTAGAGTGGGGGAGTCTAGGACCAGAGGACACAGATAGAGTGGATGTGGAGAGGATGTTTCCTATAGTGGGGGGGTCTAGGACCAGAGGACACAGATAGAGTGGATATGGAGAGGATGTTTCCTATAGTGGGGGAGTCTAGGACCAGAGGACACAGGTAGAGTGGATATGGAGAGGATGTTTCCTCTAGTGGGGGAGTCTAGGACCAGAGGACACAGATAGAGTGGATGTGGAGAGGATGTTTCCTATAGTGGGGGAGTCTAGGACCAGAGGACACAGATAGAGTGGATGTGGAGAGGATGTTTCCTATAGTGGGGGAGTCTAGGACCAGAGGACACAGATAGAGTGGATGTGGAGAGGATGTTTCCTATAGTGGGGGGGTCTAGGACCAGAGGACACAGATAGAGTGGATATGGAGAGGATGTTTCCTATAGTGGGGGAGTCTAGGACCAGAGGACACAGGTAGAGTGGATATGGAGAGGATGTTTCCTATAGTGGGGGAGTCTAGGACCAGAGGACACAGATAGAGTGGATGTGGAGAGGATGTTTCCTATAGTGGGGGAGTCTAGGACCAGAGGACACAGGTAGAGTGGATATGGAGAGGATGTTTCCTATAGTGGGTGAGTCTAGGACCAGAGGACACAGATAGAGTGGATGTGGAGAGGATGTTTCCTATAGTGGGGGAGTCTAGGACCAGAGGACACAGATAGAGTGGATATGGAGAGGATGTTTCCTGTAGTGTGGGAGTCTAGGACCAGAGGACACAGATAGAGTGGATGTGGAGAGGATGTTTCCTATAGTGGGTGAGTCTAGGACCAGAGGACACAGATAGAGTGGATATGGAGAGGATGTTTCCTGTAGTGGGGGGGGGGGGGGAAGTCTAGGACCAGAGGACACAGGTAGAGTGGATATGGAGAGGATGTTTCCTATAGTGGGTGAGTCTAGGACCAGAGGACACAGATAGAGTGGATGTGGAGAGGATGTTTCCTATAGTGGGGGAGTCTAGGACCAGAGGACACAGATAGAGTGGATGTGGAGAGGATGTTTCCTATAGTGGGGGAGTCTAGGACCAGAGGACACAGATAGAGTGGATATGGAGAGGATGTTTCCTGTAGTGGGGGAGTCTAGGACCAGAGGACACAGATAGAGTGGATGTGGAGAGGATGTTTCCTATAGTGGGGGAGTCTAGGACCAGAGGACACAGCCTCAGATAGAGGCATGTCCCTTTAGTATAGAGATGAGGCGGGGTTTCTTTAGCCAGAGGATGGGGAATCTGTGGAATTCATTGCCATAAATGGCTGAGGTGGCCAAACTTTGAATATACATATTTAAAGCAGAGGTTGAAGGTTCTTGATTGGTCAGGGTGTCAAAGGGTATGGGGAGAAGGCAGGAGAATAGGGTGCAAGGGATAATAAATCACCCATAATAGAATGGTAGAGCAGACCTAATGGGCTGAATGGCCTACTTCTGCTCCTATGTCTTGTGGTCATGGAAATACAGCAACACACACAAAACGCTGGAGGAAGTCAGCAGGTCAGGCGGCATCTATGGAGGGGAATAAACAGTCGATGTTTTAGCTGCGGCATCAGGACTGGAAAGGAAGCGGGCAGAAGCAGAGTAGGAAGTTGGGGGGGGTGGGGGAGAAGGAAGACAAACTGACGTGTGATAGATGCAGAGACCAAAGAGTGCAGCAGTGAGAGAGTGTCTCACTGAACTCCTGTCGAAGAGAAGATTAATTATCTTTACGGTACCATACCTCAAAGAGACATCGCAGCAGAGCAGCAAATCATGAAGACAAAAGATTGTGCAAATGGCATAAATCACTGATGCTTGATGGCTGGGCTTGGGAAATTGAGGAGAGAGGCTGACATTTACTTTCTTTCAGGGGGTGGATGCAGCTTGTGGGCTGGGCTAGCCTCATTTATAACAATCTTTTTCATTGCTAACATCCATTGACAGGGGATTTCTTACTGCCCCATGAATCTCAAACTGATAAAGGAGCTGGTGCACTGGGATCAGCTAACACCTCCTGGGCACTGGCATTGTAATTCAAAGCCCACCTCATTCACACAGTGCGGAACTCTTACACCTCTCTCTCTCTGGAGAGTGCTGTTTTCCCAAATTGGGAATTCGCAAATGCGATGTCGGCATTCATTTCTAGAGGTTTAGAATATAAGAGCAGGGATGTGAGGTTGAGGCTCTGTAAGGCACTCGTGAGACCACACTTGGAGTATTGTGTGCAGATTTGGACTCCTTATTTTAGAAAGGATATACTGACATTGAAGAGGGTTCAGAGAATGATTCCAGGAATGAAAGGGTTAATGCATGAGGAACATCTGGCAGCTCTTGGGCTGTATTCCCTGGAGTTCAGGAGAATGAGGGGGGATCTCATAGAATCATTCCAAATGTTAAAAGGCCTGAACAGATTAGATATGGCAAAGTTATTTCCCATGGTCGGGGAGTCTAGGACAAGCGGGCACAACTTCAGGATTGAATTATGTCCATTTAGAACAGAGAATGGAGAAATCTCTGTCAGAGGGTGGAAAATCTGTGGAATTTGTTGCCACAAGCGGCGGTGGAGGCCAAGTCATTGGGTGCAGTTAAGGCAGAGATGGACAAGCTCTTGATTAGCTGGGATATCAAAGGGTATGGAGAGAAGGCAGGGGAGTAGGGAAGACTGGAAGAATTGGATCAGCCCATGATTGAATGGTGGAGCAGACTTGATGGGCTGAATGGCCTACTTCTGCTCCTGTATCTTATGGTCTTAAGGTGCATATTTGTTGGTGTCTTTAATGTTCTAAGCCATCAAAGACTCTCCCAAATTCCTGCAGATGTACCATGGAGAACATTCTGACTGGCTGCATCACTGTATGGTATGGAGGGGGGGGGGGGGGCCATTGCACAGGATCAGAAAAAACGGCAGAGTTGTAAACTCAGCCAGCACCATCATGGGCACTTGTTACGTACCAGCAGCAACTGAGTCAGGTTTTAATGTCAAAACCATTATCTTTATTAGTATCTATTCAAAATATAAAGACAAACAAAATAGCCAGAAGTTAATAGTGTTATGCGTGTGTGTGTGTGTGTGTGTGTGTGTGTGTGTGTGTGTGAGTGTGTGTGTGTGTGTGTGTGTGTGTGTGTGTGTGTGTGTGTCTGTAGCTCCCAAACTATCAAGCTTAGAAACAATTCTTGAAGTCTTAAAATGGCAAAGTAGAAAAACTCAGTAATCCACGGAATAAATGAGTTGTGGGGGGGGGGGGGGGGAGATTTGTGAATCCACTTTAAAATGTAGAGAGAAGCGGTTATGAAGAAATTCCACAGGTTCCACACCGGGTCAACGAAATAACAGCCTCGAAGATCTTATCCGTCGAGTCGTTCCGAAATCCACTTAGAAATTTCACCAGGTGACAGTCACAGGAATACCGTCTTCAAGTGGTTACCACAGAACACCCCGATTCCAGGTCAGGGCCAACAAAAGTGATTTTTTGTTTTTTTTTGAGTTTTTGAGTTCCAAACCAGGGCAGTGACAAGCTGAAGTCCCAACAGCCTGTTTCCCTCTCTCTCTCTCTCTCTCTCTCTCCTTACTGTCTTGTAACAGCACTACCCACCCAAGTATTGAGAATACTTTCAAAAGGTGATGGCTCGAGAAGGCAGCGTTCATCACTAAGGACCCCCATTACCCAGGACATGCCCTCTTCTCATTGCTACCATCGGGGAGGAGGTACAGGAGCCTGAAAACACACACTCAGTGTTTCAGGAACAGCTTCTTCCCCTCCGCCATTAGTTTCTGAACGGCCCATGAACGTTACCTACTATCTTGCTCTCTTTATGAATTATTTAATTATTTTATATATTTTTATGGCAAGTTATAGATTTGTAAAGAACTGCTGGCGCAAAGCAATGCGTTTTACATTTGTCAGTGATATTCAAACCTGATTCTGATTTGGAGTTATTCAGCACCAGTCCCCGCTGCCCGTGAGATAGCGGCGGTGAGCTGACGCCTCGGATCATCGCTGCGCCGCTGGTGGGGAGTGAGTTCCAGGGACGGTGCGGGATGCAGAAGGTTCCTGGCCGGGCTGGTGTATGAGATGGAGGGGAATCGGTGGGTGATCATTCATGGGATCTGTGCATCGTTGGCTGGGCCCAGTGTCTCTCACCTATCTCTAATCAGCCCCTGAGGTGTGGGGAACCGCCAGTCTCACCCACTGCAGCTCATCAGGGTGAGGTGTGGCAGAGAGGGGGTTACATCCTCTGATATCCCGAGGAAAGTGAGGGGTGGTGGGTGGGGTTGTGAGGGTGAGGATGTGTCTGTGAGGGATGGAGGGTGGGGTTTGAGGGTGAGGATGTGTCTGTGAGGGATGGAGGGTGGGGTTTGAGGGTGAGGATGTGTCTGTGAGGGGTGGAGGGTGGGGTTTGAGGGTGAGGACATGTCTGTGAGGGATGGAGGGTGGAGTTTGAGGGTGAGGACATGTCTGTGAGGAGTTTTGAGAACGACAGATGGTTGGTGGAGGGGTGGGGTGAGAGGTGGGGAGTTGGGTGGTGTAGGGTGTTTTGAGAGGTGATGAGTAGGTGGAGGGGTGTTTGAGGTTGAGGGGTGTGAGAATGTGGAGGGTCGGTGTGAATGGTGGTGGGGGGATAGCTATGTGAGGTCTGGAGTGAGGGTGTTGTGATGTGTGTAGTGAGGGTGGGTTGAGGGTGAGGGGTGTGAGAATGTGGAGGGTGGGGGGATTCCTGAGAATCTCTGGCCAAGGAAGTGAACTGGCGTCCACACAGATCTCTGAGCTCCAACAGGGTGGAGAGGGAACGGTTCAGTGTCAAAGCATCGTTCCTCCACACTTGTAGCTGCCCCTTCTCAGCGGTAAAGACCCCCCCCCCCCCCCGCCTTCCTGACCCTCACCGTCTCCGCTGCAATAGCGCTCCTCTGCCTCGCTAATCCCACGCTTCCCTCCTCACCCCGACGGGGGTCTGCCCGCGGAGCAGCCAGCACTGAGGGGAGGCTCTCTGACGCAGGCGTCACATTTCTTTGAAGTATTTAATGGGCGATTTCCTGAAATAATTCTCTCCTCAGTCAGCCTGATAAGTGTTTCTGTATCAGTGTCTGTTCATGTCTATTTCAGAGGGTCTGCTCAGGAAACGTATTAAAGCAAAGCTACCTCCTATCTGATCTCTTAATGGCTTTGTGGCCATGCCAACGGATCGCTGATACTAGTTAATAGTTTCAACATCTGAATTGCTGGCTGATTGCATCCTCCTTGTCATATTGATGTGACATTTTTTTCTTCCACCCTCCCGACTTTACAGAATGTTATTGTGACCTGAGTGAGACGAAACCAGTTGTTATGCTCCATACACAAGAATGGTTAACGATGAAACTGGCTCATTCTTTGTAGCGGAAATTAACATCTTCTTGGCCAATTGAAGCCGCTTCAAGCCCATGCATCAAAGCCGTCCCCGCCAGTTCCCAGCTCTGCCGCTGAATATCTGAATTCCCGTCCACACTCACGGGGAGATCGGCAATGGAAAGGGTGAGCCGCTTCAAGTTGCTGGGTATCAGCATCTCAGAGGACCTGTCCTGGGCCCAACACACGGATGTGATCATGAAGAAGGCACCGTAATGGCTCTACTTCTTTGGGAGTTTGAGGAGGTTTGATATGTCACCAAACTCTACAGATGTACGCTGGCTGCATCTCAGTCTGGCCTGGAGGCTCCAGTGCACAGGACTGCAGAGGGTTGCAAACCCAGCCAACTCCAGCATGGGCACAGCCTCCCTCGCCATCCTTGTTCTCCCTAAACTTTTATATTATATTTATTTCAATCAATCCCAATTTTTATTCCTAAATCTTTTTTTGATTCCTTAGACTCTGTTATTTTGTCATATCTGTGGAAGAATAAGCGCTCTAGAATTAATAAAGTTTATCTCCAAAAATCTAAAAAAGAGGGTGGCATGGCTTTACCTAACTTTCGTTTATATTATTGGGCAGCCAATATAAGTTGTGCTACCTTTTGGTCTTTTTTCCATGGCCAACCCGAGTGCCCTAATTGGGTGGCAATGGAGTTGAGCTCCACTAAAGAATTATCTATCTCTGCACTTCTTGGCTCTGTACTCCCTAGTAGTTTGTCCAGATTAATAGTTAATCCTCTTGTTAGACACACTTTGCGTATATGGGCTCAGTTTAGGAAATTTTATGGTTTCCATGGTTTTTCCCTTTCTAGCCCTGTCGCACATAATCACCTTTTTTTACCTACTACGTATGACTCAGCATTCCATGATTGGTATAGGGAGGGCATTAGACATTTTGAAGATCTTTTTATTGATAATCGCTTCGCTTCTTTTCAACAGCTCTCTGCTAAGTTCAATCTGCCTAATGCTCATTTTTTTTAGATATCTCCAAATTAGACACTTTATTACTCCTTTAATTCCTAACTTCTCTGAAATGCCTGAGAAAAATGTTATGGACTTATTTCTTTCTATTAATCCACTAGGTAAAGGTTTAATATCATTTATTCGTGATAAATTAGCAGCCTTATGATGTGCCCCTGTGGATAAAATTAAAATGGCATGGGAGCACTATCTAAATACCTCCTTATCTGATGAGACTTGGGACTCGATTCTCAAATCGGTTAATTCAACCTCTCTTTGTGCTCGCCATTGCCTTTTACAGTTTAAGATTGTTCATAGAGCCCATATGTCTAAATCTAAATTATCTCGATTTTACCCTAACATCAGTCCGCTTTGTGATAAATGCAAAAGGGGTGAGGCCCCTCTCATTCATATGTACTGGTTGTCCTAGCTTGGAGAAATTTTGGAAAGATGTCTTCATAACGTTATCGTATATTCTGAATCACCACCTAGAACCTAACCTTTTAATTGCTTTGTTCGGTTTCTGGGGCAAGACAGATTTACGTCTGAGTTCGACTAAGTGTCGAATATTATCTTTTGCCTCTCTCCTGGCGAGACGTTTAATCCTCCTTAGATGGAGAGATGTTGCCCTGCCCACGCATGCTCAATGGCTTAACGATATTATGGCCTGCTTAGAGCTTGAAAAAATTCATTATTCAGTTCTTAATTTGGATTTAAAGTTCCATAAGGTCTGGGGACCTTTTATTGAGTACTTTCATAACCTTCCTCTTAACTAAGGTTTTTTTTCGGTCCCTTGCTTTCAGCTCCTTTTTTTGTTGGTAGTAGGCATTAATATCTTCTGTTGCTAAGTGTATTTACAGTTTTGGGGGTTTGATTGTCCTGATTTATATTCCCTATACTGTGTTGTGGTTGGTCTGGAGTTTTTTTTTGTTTGTTGCGGGGCTTGGGGAGGATACTAATTTTACATGTCCTCAATTTGGGTGCTTTCTCAATTATCTTTCTTTGTATCATATTATTATTGTATGTTTATTTTTGCACTGTATCAATGTTCTTCATTTCGAACTGGGTTTTTTTTTATCTGTAGCGATGTAGAAAATGTATTAAAAAACTAATAAAAAAAAAGAAGGGGGCGTCCTTCATTAAGGACATTACCAACTTTACTGTAACCCAAGCTGAGACACTTCACCAGGCAAATGAATGAAAGAGGAAAGGAAGACTGAAGGACACAGGAAATAGTTAGCGGGAACTGGTGAAGGGTCTCGGCCTGAAACATTGACAGTTTATTCCCCTCCATAGATGCTGCCTGACCTGGCCCAGTAGTGTATGTTACTCAACAGCCTGGTGAGTCACCCTGCACCGCCCAAACCCTTCCTGTACAGCGGTCCCCAGAACTGGCCTCAACACCCCCAAACTGTCCTGTGGGCAATAAAAGCAGGTAATGCAGTGAGGCTGTTGTCTCCAAGGATCTGTGCACATCCACCCCTGGTCTGCACGGCCCAGAGTCCAATGCAGGACAATGCAGTCTCCCAATGCTGATGTCTCCAAGGATCTGTGCACATCCACTCCCTGGTCTGCATGGCCCAGAGTCTAATGCAGTCTCCCGATGCTGATGTCTCCAGGGATCCGTGAATTCCGCTCCCTGGAAAGGGTTAATGTATCAGGACTGATTGATGGCTCTGGGCCTGTACTCACTGGAATTCAGAAGGGTGAGAGAGGATCTCATTAAAACCTATTGAATATTGATAGGAGTTAATAGAGTGGAGAGGATGTTTCCTATGGTAGGGGAGTCTAGGACCAGAGGGCACAGCCTCTGTTTATTTAGAATGGAGAGGAGGAGGAATTTCTTTAGCCAGGGAGTTTCTTTAGCCAAGGCTAACTTTGAGGAGATGCACAGGGAGAAAGGCTAACTTTGAGGAGATGCGCAGGGATTTAGAGAGAATGGATTGGGTCAAGTTGTTTTATGGGAAGGATGTAATAGAGAAATGGAGGTCATTTAAGGGTGAAATTATGAGGGTACAGAATCTTTATGTTCCTGTTCGGTTGAAAGGAAAGGTTAAAGGTTTGAAAGCGCCATGGTTTTCAAGGGATATTAGAAACTTGGTTCGAAAAAAGAGGGATGTCTACAATAGATATAGGCAGCATGGAGTAAAGGAATTGCTCGAGGAATATAAAGAATGTAAAAGGAAACTTAACAAAGAGATTAGAAAAGCTAAAAGAAGTTACGAGTTTGGTTTGGCAAATAAGGTGGAAGTAAATCTGAAAGGCTTCTACAGTTATATTAAAAGCAAGAGGATAGTGAGGGATAAAATTGGTCCCTTAGAGAATCAGGGAGGTCAGCTATGTGTGGAGCCGAGGGAGATGGGAGAGATTTTGAACGATTTCTTCTCTTCGGTATTCACTAAGGAGAAGGATATTGAATGGTGTAAGGTGTGGGAAACAAGTAAGGAAGTTATGGAACCTATGACAATTAAAGAGGTGGAAGTACTGGCGCTTTTAAGAAATTTAAAAGTGGATAAATCTCCAGGTCCTGACAGGATATTCCCCAGGACCCGGAGAGAAGTTTGTGTAGAGATAGCAGGAGCTCTGACGGAGATCTTTCAGACGTCATTAGAAACGGGGATTGTGCCGGAGGATTGGCGTATTGCTCATGTGGTTCCATTGTTTAAAAAGGGTTCTAGAAATAAGCCTGGCAATTATAGACCTGTCAGTTTGACATCAGTGGTGGGTAAATTAATGGAAAATATTCTTAGAGATAGTATTTATAATTATCTGGATAGACAGGATCTGATTAGGAGTAGCCAGCATGGATTTGTGCATGGAAGGTCATGTTTGACAAACTTTATTGAATTTTTTGAAGTAGTTACGAGGAATGTTGACGAGGGTAAGGCAGTGGATGTAGTCTATATGGACTTCAGCAAGGCCTTTGACAAAGTTCCACATGGAAGGTTAGTTAAGAAGGTTCAGTCGTTAGGTATTAATGCTGGAG